>NW_020897689.1:9606497-10048764 GCF_003984885.1 Neopelma chrysocephalum | reverse complement strand
GGGGGTGGCCCTAGCCGCGGCCGCCAGCCGGCCCGCCGCACGTGTCAGCCGAAGTCCTTTGTGGCTCCATCCACCCTCAGTCTCGCTCGAGGGGCCGCCCGCCCGCCGGGGCGCCCGCGCTGCCGGCGGCTCCCGCTCCCAGCCGCCGCATGCCAGCGCCGCCGCGCTCAGCAGCCGCCCGCCGGGGCCCCGCGGACAGCCAGCCCGCCGCGGGGCAGCGCCGCCCGCTCTGTCGCCCGCATCCTCCGCTCTCTTCGCCGCCGACGCTGGTGACAGAGGTCCGGGGGGTTGCTGCCGATCTGCGGGGCGGAGAGCAAGCACGGGAGGTCAGCGGCGCCGGCCCCAGCGGTCCCGTCCCTCCCCGCCGCCCCGGGCTCTGCCCGCCCGACCCCGCGGTCTGCGCTGAGCTCCTGGGAGCGCCCGTCGTCCGCGTCCCCGCGGGGGTGGATCACGGCAGCGCCCCGGGAACCGCGCGTCCTTGGGGACGGCACATGGATTTACATAAGAGCTGGGGCGGCCTCGGCCAGAGCGCGACCCTTTTATTTGGCGCCGGATGCGACAGCCAAAGGTCGCCGTGCCAAGCCTTTTATTTTCCAGCCTAAAAATAAATGCGCTGAAATAAATACTCCGCTACAACTCGGCGGCCCGGGGAGAGGCGGCGGGCGGAGGGAAGGGTAACAAAGCTGGAGCCGGGCAGCGGCGGCGGGCACCCCGAGAGCCGGCACCCCGGCACCGACCCCGCCGCCCCAGCTCGCGCGGTTGCCACCCGGGACCGCCGAGGGTAAAGCATTGCCAGACATCCCTACCCCGGCAGCGGAACACGCCTTTTGCCTCCTTTGTCCGCTTTTGTCTCCCCGCCGCCTCCTGCTCGTTGCGGCCGCGCGGAGGGGCGGGCGGGGGAGGCAGCAGCACCCGGGCAACCGCGCCCCGGCGGCGGATCCCTCCCCACCCGCAGCGGCTGGGAAGCGGAGCCGGCGGGGCGCTCCCGGCCGCCGCGAAGGAGAACGACGGCGCTACTCACCGAGCGTGCGGCGCGGGGTGGGGGGGGGGCGGCCGGCCCGGGCCCTGCGCCCCCGCCCCGCCTGTCACCCAACGCCGGGTCCCCCCGGGCCGCCTCTGCCTCCCGGGCGGCGCGGCGGAGCGCAGGCGCGCCCGCGGCAGCGCCGGCCCGGGCGATACCGCCGGGCGCTCCCGTGCTCTCCAATCTCCCTTCGCCCCCGCGCGGGGAGCGACCCCGGACCCCCCGTGACGCGCACCGACAGGGCAGAGCGGCGGCCCGCAGTAACTGGGCTACACCCCCTCGCCAGAATCTCCGGAGCCCTGGCGGGAGGGTGAGCCCGGCGGCGGCACACGCTTTGGGGGGGGCTGCCCAGTCGGTGCCTTTGCTCAACCGTGGAGCTGCCGAGTACTTGCAACTTGGCCCCCGTGGTTGAGAAAGTCCGCGGAGCACCACGGTTGGCAGCCCCGGGCGGTGTTTAGGATGGTTAGGATGGTGGTGCATCGCTTTGTGTAACAGGCAATGAAATATTCGAAAGACAGGACCTCAGTTACAGCGTCTGCTGAAAAGTGAGAAGAAAGAACTAAGGGATGATTTTTTAAAATTTTTATTTTAAGAAAAATAGATAGCCGGACCACTCGATGATCCTTTTTGTCCGGGGTCTTGTGTCCAGTGTAAACCATCTCCAAAAGTGGGAAGCACACGTGAAACTTGGGAAAAGTAGTTTGGAGTTTCCTCCTCATATAGTTTCCTCCTAATCCCCTGCTCTCGGTTTGTGGAGTGTCTTGAATTGCACTGGTTTGTTTTCCTCTGAAGTCCCTTTTTTAAAGCCCTAGTACTAAGATAAGTCTAGATAATCCTGCAAATTATTATATTTGTTGTGGCTTGATAGAGGGTGAACTATTGAGGTATTCTTCTTTTTGCCCGAAGTTTTTCCATAAAATAATACCAAGGAATACACCAAAGAAGTATAATATTCTACACATTTCTGAATAACTATTGCTTTTCTGGCAGGGTAGAGGATTTAACTTTGATTTGTTTCCACTCCTTAAAAAAAGTGTTTAAGACTTACTTACCACATTTGTTTAGTTATTTATAGTCTTGATCAATAAGATAGTCTCATAGGATACCATTTTCAAATTTTATCAAGCTATTATCAAGAAGTATTTTGATAACTCTTTGTACTTGCTTGTAACTCAAACAGCTCAAACTCAACACAGCCAAAATGATAGGGTTTTTTTCCTTTGGTTTTCAACCACATTTCTGCTGTTGATAATGTGCCCCAAGTTTAGTGCTTGTCTAGGCCTGTAGTTTTAGTATTTTCTTCAATTCAGTTAGGTTTTCAAGGATTCTTGAAAAACTTTTCTCAATAATTCTTTCTTTCTACATAAGGTCCTTAACACAATTTTTTCTATTTCATCATCCCACAGCTTGTTGTTGCTGCAGCTCCTCTCTCCTTCCACTGTCAGTCCCCCATGGCCACAGCTTCCTTCACGCAGCTCTGGCACTCACCTCAGTGCTCAGTAAGCTGAATAAACTCACTGAGGCAGCAGAAAACCAATCCAAGGAAAAAAAAAAAAGAAAAACGTGTTTTGCCAGTTTTATGAGCTGATTCACTTCACCAAGGATGTGAGCACAAGAACTTGGAAAAAAAAATAAAGGGAAAAAGAGAGAGGAGGTCCACAGGGAAAGAGGAAGAGAGGATAACCCATTTCAACAAGGACAAGCTTTTAATTCAACTCAGTCATCTCACTGAGCCATCCCTAAGAACATATGTGTAATTCACCTGGTAGGCAGTATCCCATTAAACTTCATTAACTCCATTGCACTTGAACTAGTACATGAACCAATAACTGCAGTTTGTAAGTCTAGTGGATCATGTGTATGGCACCTGAGTGCTGGGTTCAGCCCTGGGTTCACGACAACACCATGCAGCACTACAGGCCTGGGCCAGAGTGGCTGGAAAGCTGCCTGATAGAAAAGGACCTGGGGGTGCTGGTTGACAGCTGGAAAAACATGAGTGGGCAGTGTGTCCATGTGGCCAAGAAGGCCAATGGCATCCTGGTTTGTATCAGGAATAGTGTGGCTAGCAGGACTAGGGCACTGATCATCCATCCCTCTGTATTCAGCACTGGTGAGTCTGCACCTCGAGTACTGGGTCTGGTTCGGGGCCCCTCACTATGAGAAAAACATTGAGGTGCTGGAGCATGTCCAGAGAAGGACAACAGATCTAGTGAAGTGTCTGGAGCACAAGTCTTATGAGAAGCAGCCGAGAGAGCTGGCAGTGTTCAGCCTGGAAAAAAGGAGGCTTAGGGGAGACCTTATGACTCTCTACAACTACCTGAAAGGAGGCTGTAGCCAGGTGGGGGTGGGTCTCTTCTCCTGAGTATCAAGTGATAGGATGAGAGGAGATGGCCTCAAGTTGCACAAGGGGAGGTTTAGACTGGATATTATGAAAAATTTCTTCTCCAAAAGGATTGTCAAGCATTGGAATAGACTGCTCAGGGAAGTGGTGGAGCCACCATTCCTGGAGGGATATAAAAGACGTGTAGATGTGGCACTTTGGGACATGGTTTCATGGTGGACTTGGCAGTGCTGGGTTAACGATTGGACTCAATGATCATAAAGTTCTTTTCCAACCTCAAAAATTCTATGATTCGGTGATTTTTACATCAGTTTTGGAATCTTTTCCTATGACAAGGATTCCTAACCATTGTTGTATAAAATCAACAACAATTTTCATGAGATTGCAGTATAACAATAGAAACACTAAAGCGTTCTCCAATCCCATGGGAAAATATAAGGGCACAGCATTCCCAGCCTTCACAACATTTGCAAACAGTACAGCCTGTAAACAGGCACAATTTCAATTCTTTCCACAATGGCAAACCTGTCAAGAGATAAAATTATTCTTAGGACTACATGAAGATGTTTGTTTTGGGAAGTTACTCCAGCTGACTACAGCTTCTAAAATGCTTGACTACCCTGCTTACTTTTGGATCTGAATAACAGGTTAGCTGAGCAACGAGAGTATTTGTAGTCTGCAGTTGGTATGAGCATCCTGCACCTTATTTATTACTCTCTTCACTTGACAAGTTAATTACAGAGGGTGCAACAATGGTACCCAAGTTCACAATAAAATACAAATATATATAAGACTTACTATGCAAACCTTCTGCTTTTAAAGTTTCACCATAGTGAATTTAAACTACATGGTATCCCTCAAGCACGAAGCAATCAATTGGCATTGCAAACCAGTCTGTTTATGGCTACAACTGCAAAAGAATATAATTCCCAATTTGCCAGATTAAGGACAAGGGCTGACATCCTATTTTTGATTTATCTGTGTTAGTGAAAGACATAAAGTCAGGACTAGTGAAATCAGGCCCTTCATCTTAAGAGTTCCTAAGTTCTCAGCTGACAACCTCCTTCCCTCATGGGCTGCCCCTGCAGTGGTGAGCGCTCGCACAGCCCTCTTGGCTGTTGTTCTTTGAGGGACACAACCTCCTGGCAGAGAAATGGTAACCATTAGCAGAGGGGAAAAGCAGGACCTTAATTCACAGCTTGGTCTCATGAGCTGATCAGTTTCAGAAGAGAAGGTAACAGAGCTATCAAGGTGCCATCTTTTTAAGATCACACTTTAGTTGGTGATAGTTTTGAGGCTTTACATGTCCTTGCTAGTTCAGGGAGCTGGTGATGTCCAGTGAGGTACCTCAGCCCAGTCTATTTCAGGCCACAGAGGAAAGAACTCAGCTGAAGGGTGGCATGAGTTTATAGCTCTGCTTTTCCTTCAGTTTTTCACGTTTCTAGCCAGGTTTTCCACTTGATGAAATGCCACGAATGCAATAAATCGACACCCTTGTCTTCTTTCCCGTTTTCCCTCATGCTGCTGCCGTTTTTGGGCAACATCTGCTCTTCATTCTCAGCCCAGTATTAATAAAGCAATAAGCAAAACAGGATGTGCATTAGGAGGCTAATGGGCTTTAGGTCCTCCTGGAGTGTGAGCATTGGGAAGCATAAAGCAAAAGGACAAGAAGTATCACTCCCCAGGGGCCCTCACCAAGCTAGTGTCCTAATGAACTCCCAAGGGCAGCTCACTGCTGAGAGAGAACAGCTCATTATTTTTATTTGAGATGTCAGAGAGAGCACTTATAACAGCAGATCCTAAACTAAACAGCTCATTTAGTAAAAGAAATGAGCTTAACCACAGTCAGATACTGTTGAGCTATATCCACCTTAACATTTGTAGGTCTCTAGGGAAGAGCTAGCTACAGTTTCATGAATGAATTAAAGGAACTTTATATGCCAGGGAGGTAAAAAGTAATAGGGGAAAAGGAAAGGAAGAAAAGAGAAAGACGGTGTTAGAAATAATGGTTAAACTTAGGGGTGAGAGCTATCAGTATTAAAATTGTACATGTCAGAGAAGAAAGAACTACCTTTCCTCACTGAGGTCACATTATTCTACAGTCTTCCCTCTGCCATGTGCTCCCATCCAGGGAGCAGACCCATGATCCGCAGTGGGGCCAGGGCAGTGGGAGCCGTGGCAGTTGACTGCCACCAGGCACAGAGAGGTAGTGAATGGGGCTTGCATCAGTCAGAAGCAACAGGTGATAAGGACACCTGCAAAGGGTAGGGCAGAGAAGGCTTCTGACATTCTATGTTCATTGCAGAGCTGAATCCAGCACCATGCCTATAAACATAGGCTCCCCTCTGGGTGCCTAGTAGCAAGATAAAGCCCATGCCACCTATATTTGTCATAGTGGTGGTTCTATAGGACTTACTGTTTCATTTTAGAAGACGCCAAGTCTCAGGAGGTAAGTTACAGTGAATCTACTTTAGATAATTTTAACAGTTGTGTTCAAAATTAGACTTTCCTTCACAAGCAAAAGCCCAATGCCTGTGTCTAAAAAAGCTAGGCAAGCATCTAAAAAGTGGGACTGACTCTCAGTTACTTATGTCTGTCTCCTATGCAAGTTTACACAGAAAACCTCTAATTTTGAAAAATAAACTGGAGTGTAAAAAGTTTCAGATTTTATACATAAGGAGTGTAAAGAATAAAATAAAATTAAAAAAACTGAAGAAGATAAAGCATAAAAGACACAAGGAGAAGCTAAAACAGGTTTTCTTTTTATACATACCAGTAACCTCTGGACATGATATTGATAAATGCTAAGTGACGAAATAGGAGGCAAGGGCAGGCAGAGGCTCTAATTCCCAAACTTGCAACATGTCAGACTGTGCTAGGAATTTGTCTAGTGGGGCAGAAGTAAGAGGGATGGTGCAGGAAGCTTTCAGAGTCAGCACAGGACCTTCATATGGGCTGGGATTTGAGGAAAGCAGTGAGGGTTTCCTCCAGAGGCAGAGAGGAGCCAGCCCTTTCCTCCCCTCTGGAGCCAGCCAGGCTGGAACCCCTCACTCAAGCACCACAGCCTCTGGGCAGCTTTGAGCCACCACTCATTCTGCAGCTCAGTGCTCTAAGTGCTGCACTCTAGCCCCAAGCAAGAAATATCTAAAGGCAGATAATTCATCAGCTAATCATCAAAGATATCTTTTTGCCTGAGTTATTTACAAGCAAGACATACCAGATTATTAAACACCAGGATACTTTGTTAGGAATGTATACAGGGCTGTGGTAGCCTAGCAGCAATAAGATGAGATATGGTATATGCCATATTTAATGCCTGTAATTGCTTCATAAGACCTATACCTCTGGTTTTAAGCCTTTTTTTCCTACTGCCATAGAAGTATCAGGCAATAAGGCTGTATCAGATACTCATACAGTTTACATGGGAGAGGAAGAAGGGAGTTGTACTGTGCCTTTCTACGTAATTTCATTCTTTAAGTTCACATTTTTTCCCCAGAAGTCCCAGTTCCTCTTTTAAAATGATATAAACATTCATCCAAAATTGTGAAAGCATCGTTTGAGCACAGGATCAAAGCCATGAACAAAGACTAAACCAGATTTCCTTCTCACTCTCATTTGCAGAGGTCTCATTTCTCAGCATCTGCTGCTTTATTTCAGTGTCACCTTTCAGCAGCCTTTGGCAAGGATTCTGTATTTATGTATAAGCTAATGCATTTATGTTTGCCTAATACATGCATTATGACATTAACCATCCTTCAACATTATTCTTCTCTCTAAACTTATATGCCTCTATATGTGATAGTTTTAAATGTGAAGTGACAAAGTCAAAATACTTTGAAATAACTATCTGAATCTGTTTGAATTCTTTGTCCATAGGCAAATTCAAAATTCCGTATTAAAATAGAACATTTACTCATTGTTCTTTCCCCCCACCTGATCATTAGTTTCTCTCAGGGAAAACACACTGGCAAAATCACAAAATATCAGTGCCACAATAGAAGATACGTGGAAAAAAAACACTGAGTAAAAATATCCTCCTCGAAAGTCAGTACACAGGAACATAAATACATCTGGAAACTCCTGGGTCATCATCCCCAGAGCTCGGTTACCAGGACACAGTAGGCTTTTAATCTGCTGTGGGCCACAGTGTGGCCTGACCACAAACATCGGTAACTGCAAAACGTAGGGGTTTTAGTACAAAACACAAAAAAAACCCACAAAATCTATAATGCGCCATTAAACAGAGAGCAAGGAAAAAAATCAATGCCATTGCCAGCTTCTAAGTAAATATGCTGTGTGTCTAGAAGTAGACACATCAAAGACACCTTTCTGGACCCTGCCAGTGTCTGAATTGGTGCTCCAAGGTGTCATCCAGCCAGTCATCTCAAATGGGAGTCAGCAATATGCCACCACTTCTGCCTTCACACAAAGAGAAAGAGCATTTGACCAGGCAAAGTGCATGTCATTCAGAACCAATATCTTTAAATAAAATCATGAGTAAGTTTAATTAGTGAGTAGCAATAAAGTAATTGAACAGCGATGAATATAGGGAAAGGCAGCACAAAATAAGAGTAACACAAGAAGGAGTGATGAGAATAGATTCTCATGAAACACACTGCCATGTAAAATGTGAGTCAATATAATCAGTTCAGTAAACCTGAGAATATTAAAAACATTCTTCAGTTGCCAGTAAGGAAGCTAGCTCCCTCCCGTTTCAGTAGACCTGAAAAGGGAGAGAACTGCTGAAATGAGGAGAATTATACTCTGAGATGGGACCCCTGGTGGCCTAGTGGTTAGCATGCGGGACTCTCACTGCTGCGACCCAGGTTCGATTCCCAGTCCCTCCCGGGCAGATGGAACCCGTTAGCCCTGTGAGGCCATCCATCTATGAGAAGGACACTCTAAACAAAAACCTACGTCCTGAGGACCTCACTGCCATTGTCCAAGCTTGCTTGGCCCCGGCAGATGAACCTTAGGATTAAAGGGTGGGCTCAGTTCAGCGCAGGCTGTGTCTCACCTAAAAAATCCATTGCGCAGGCTGGAAAGGTAAAAGACCTTTCCCCAAATCTTCGTTCGCGAAGATGGGCCATTATTATTATACTCTGAGATAAGTCCATAAGATTTCTGCTCCCTGCCTCTGGAATGGTAAAACCATTTCAAAGCCCTGAGGCTACTGTACATCTCCACACTTACACCAAATTCTCTACCTAGGATATGAAAACCAGAAAGGAATGTAGTGAGCTACTTACAATTACCTAGTCTGAAGCAATACAGTGTAAAAAGCAGAGATAAAAAAAAGTAGCTAGGAAAGCAGCTGGTAAACATGAACCAATCTCCAAAACAAATTTAGGCCAGATATGAGAGCAGGGTTTTGTTGGTTTTCAGGAAGAATAATTTGCCCAGCAAGGCATATTTTATATCCTTAGGGTCCCTATACAAATAAAACTAGCAGATCTCTTAGAGGAATGCATGTAAAATTATCCCAAAGTTATGTATTTATTATTATAAGGCTGAAAAAAGAACCGAAGGAAATACTCTAAGAGGAACCATATGCTGAAGCATTATTCACCTTTTGTCCACAAAAACATGTTTTTAATGTGGGCACTCTGAAGGCTCATGTCAGCAAGCAGTAGCCTCTGTAGCTGCTGACCCAAGAAAGCTTTTAGGCATGGCAGTCATGGAGGCTTATATATGAAATTCAATAGTAAATTTAAAAACTACCCTACTATTGCCCTGAGCTCTAATCTCTGTGGCCCAAATTCTCGTCTGAATTAACAGAAAAAGTGATTCCCCTGTGTTCAGGAAAATACCTTTGGGTTTGTTCTACCCATAGGACTGACATCAGCCACTTAGCTGCCACTGAGGATGAACACAGACTTTAATCCAGTATTCATCATTTGGGCAGGGACTGGGGAACCTTGCTGCGCTGGAGCTGAAATGAGAGGCACCAGAGCAGAGCTGTGGTGACTGTTGATCTGATTGGTCCTGCACACCACAGGAGTTGGTGTTTCTAGTGTATCCTGGGTATCACCAGGGACAGGTGGACGTGTGTTGTCCAGAGAGGACACCTTCTCAAAGGGGGAAAAGCAAGCTAGCCCCATTTTCCCCCCCAGTGAATTTCCTGCCCTCAGTGTCATACTGCAGGCTCTACTGCTGCCTCCAGGTGTGATCCAGCTACCAACAGATCTGGCTGCTGTCAAGAAGAGCAAAGTTACTATTGTAGTGCTTCTTTAAATGATAAGCTAAGACACCTGGCTTGTGCAGCTCTTCAACTTAGGGTCACAGACAGATGTAAAATATTTATTGTCATGACATTTTGGGGAAGACCTATTCTAATTTTAGCTTTATCTAGCAGGTTAAATCCTAGCAGTAGGATAGGACATTTTCATTAGAAATACTGTCCAGAATAGTGAGGCATTGCTAGAAGTGGAATTCTAAGAGGGGCTGAAAAATTCAGCTCTTCTGCAAATACAGTTTCCAGTCCACTGTGGAGGTAGGAGGCTTTATCTGCTCTCTTCCTCCACTCACTCCAGCTGGCAACATGGTCCTGGCCTGGACTAAGTAAATGTTATTTTTGTATGTTATATCTATGATCAGTAATACAACTTGCAAAAAAGTTGGGAACAGAGCAGTGTATGAAGGCTGTTGACTCAAGTGTGCCCCTGAGCATGTGTCCTCTCAGCCAAACCCAGACACTACGGCCTTCTCTTCAGCCAGATGGTAATCTTGAATTCTCTTATTTACAAAAATGCTTTGTATTAATTGTTAAGTTATTATTAGATGTCTGTAGAGACCATTAAAGACCTGGGGGTTCTGCAGTGCGCAAGGACACACTGCAGAACATGACCTCAAGGCTCTCATGGTAATCTTGACTTCATATAGGACTGGAACTGCTACTACCCTTGCCAGCAGGAGCAAACATTGAGTTTCTCATCGTCTTTACTGCTCCTTAGAAGCGACAAAGCTTTTGTTTGTACAAGAAATACTGCAGTGCGTCCACTTTTAATACGCAACATTACCTGTTGTGAATGAAATTGAATAATTTTACATATAAAATGGCTATGTAAAATTAATTATAAATAGTTTTAAAAGAAAATTCTGCCTATAATGTAGTTCATAAACCAGATTTTCACTCAGATGTTTTTAGTCTGTCATTGTTGCCCCTGCAGCTACTATTGCTGAATCTGAAATGTCAGAAAATGGGCTTTCTATCTGTCACCTAAAGGAACAGTTACTCTCAGCGTGAGGACAAGACAAAGTAAGTAAAGCTTCAAGGGCAGTGTTAGTGTGTTTCTTTGAGTATTAAAAATCTTATTTAGAAATATTACTCAACAAAGTGAAAGACAAGACCAGTAAAAACTTATTACTTACATGCACACATGCATGCTCATACACAGAAACTACATTCACACTAGTAACAAATAAAGGGAAAGCGTTGAAAACTGCAAGAATGGGTGTGGATTCAGTGGAGCTGTATAAAACCACTGGAGAAGGCAATCCAAGTTGCAACAAGAATTTCAGCTTTCTCCTTATATGGTGTCCAGTGCTAACTCTTGTACTGCTCATTGTGCAAGCAGAAATTCCCACTGATATTTTGGTTCATGTTCTATGAATTAGTAGATAAGGGCAGTGTTGAATTCAACAAGGGTTTTTTTAAGTGTTAGCTGCACCCAAGAGATGAAATGCTATCCAAAGTCAAAGGGTAAAATCCTGGCCCCACAAAAGTCAGTGGTAAAATTTCCTTTTCCAGGCACACTTATTCTGCAGGTTATAACCACCTTTAACCCATTATGTTGTCTTCTGAGAAACAAAGAACCTATATGCCTCTGAAACCTCTTTTTGTGAGTCTTTGACTCCCTATGAGTTCCAGTAGGAGCCTGGTAAGAGGGGTCCTGTTCTGAGAAGTGTGACACCCCATCCCCTGCTGGCCTTGGGTCAGCAAGTACATTTCAGCAACAAGCATACAGTTCAAACGGGAAGAGAAATATAGCTCCCAGAAGGTTGGCTTGACAGGAAAGAGCCAAAATAATCTCTGCAATTTTCGACTGTTTAAAGATGGTAGCAGTCTAAGTTTTATGCAGGGCCTGTGGAATAAGAAATCACATCATCCAACAATCCTTGAAAAGACTAAATCCTTAAATTTAGCGGTATTTTGAAATGTTTTGCATTGTTCAGACATGTAAGGTAAATTTTCTGTCTCTCAACACATAACCATTTACACCCAGCTACCTCAGGGGAGAAGTTTTGCATGTGGTGTCTTCAGACAGAATTAAAACTACAGTCTTCAAGTGCAAATGATTTCCTCAGAATGCTGCACTCTCAAGCTCCATCATTTACAATTTGTCATATCTTCCTGCATAATTCCTACTTTTCTACCTTGTCCCCACAAAAAGGTCCCCATAAAAGAGATGTTAAGGAAACTTTGCTGTCTGACCATCCAGGAGCCACTCTGGCAGTCACATTCAGACCATCAGAGCTGAGATCGAGGCCCCTTCACAGCTACACAACCCACATTCACACAGTCAGACCAGGTTTCCTTACGGGCTTGACTGTCGGTTTCTCATAGCAGAGTCTCAGATGTCTCGATCCTTAAAATAATTTAATCATGGTGAAATAACAAGATAACAGCTCGAGCAGGGTGCCTCCAAGGAAGGACCCCAAACAAAGGAAACCATGGGCTGGGGGTCATCGGGTCCTGGTGTGTCTCTGAGTGTCTGGTCACATGGCCAGCCCACAGGTCTCTGTGCCCTTTTTTGTGCAAAGGGCCCCTTGCCTGGGGCTCCCAGCACCCAGAGCTCAATCTGCAGCTGCACACCCAGCTACCGGCACTAAATGTCTTCCTCAGCAGAGTGGACCCCTTGCACCAATAAAAGACAAGTCCCCAGCTTTCAAATACTCCTTCTTGGAAGACTAATAACAATTTTGGAACAGAGGACATGATAATATGCCCCTCATTCACAATCTAAATGACAATGTGCAGCATCAGTTTTTAAATGTCAAGGTCATTTGTGGTATTTCTATTTTGAGTAAAATGGCTCCTACTGTTTCCATGGTTTCACCTGAAATATGTACAGAGCCTCATTGTTAAGAACCTTGAAACCCAATGATTCTAATAAAAAATAGACATCCCCTAATGTAGGTAGTCAATTTGACTTTTAAATATAAAGCAGTCTGTATTTACCCTGGATGGATTTATGGATCTCTGCACCGCATTTGTGAACAAAACCAGATGTTTGGATTATCCAATCTACCCTTCTTTTTGGCATATTGCATGATAATAGCTTTAATTATTTCTACAGCATAGATTTTTTCTGCATTGGAAAGATTGGCTTTATTGTTTGCCACACATAATGAAATATCAGCTTTATTAAAATAAACTATTGAGAAAACATAATAACTCAGTCATAATGAAAATGCAAAAGAAACACAATATGCTTTAGACAGAGATTTTAAAAGTTTAGCATTGCTTCAGATTGTATTCTGTATTTTCACATTCAACTGTGGAAATAGTAACAGTTATTAGAACTGATAAATTTTCCAAGAAAAGATAGTAATTTTTCCATTATTGCTGTTACTTAATAACTATTAATCAGAAACAGAATGCTGGAAGGAGATTGAAGAATGACTCAGATGAATAAAGCAAGAAATAGTTTAATGAATTTTAAAACCTCAAAATGCAGAATTAAAACTGTGGATACTAAAAGACAGTAGATTTCCATATTAAGGCCTCCAGTACTGTTTTTGTTGAGTTGCTATTTCAGAATGCTCATCTATGAAATATTGCTGGCATAAACACTATATTTTGTCACCAAAATGAGGTTACAGTGAAATAGCTCCACTGATTTAGACAGGATTAGAGCAGACACTGCATAGCAAGGAAGTCCTTTGTCTCATTAAATGGACACCTTTACCTCCCAATTCTAAGCAGAATATGGAGCCAGGTCATTATTTAAACTCGTCTTTCTTTCTCCCTTCTTTTCTTTCTTTCTTTTGAAACACATCTGAAGCTGTCATCATTCATGTGACATCAGTCTGTGGTATTTTTCTCATTTGCTAGTTACTCTTTTTACAGCTGTAGTAAACACAGAAAATGTAAGTATGTAGAGCAAAAATGCCATTTTGTCCGTGATAAATTGTAGTTTCATGTTACGTAAAGGCTGTTCACTTTCCCCTTACCAGGCCAAGAAATTTTAAAGGCAGTGAACGGGATCCAACTCACCTAACTGTAGTTGTCTAAAATGCAGCCATCCATGCTGGGTTCATGGCCTAGGCTCTATATTATGCAATACAGAAGGAATTCAGTGATTGACCTCTAGATATCTTTTGCTCTTTACTTTATACACATACAATGAGTTAGTTATTCCATTGTGAAAATGCTTAGAACATCTGTGCAATGACATGGCTCTGAACAGTTTTGCTTAGTGTCAACAGGATGTTATACAAAACCAAAATGTGTGAGACTAAAGACTTTGGTTACCAGTTTTGTATTATCTAGAGAGCTTACATATAGCTCTATACTCTTCAGTTTATTTCTTCATATGTGCAATTTTAAAGTCCTTATGATTTTTGTTATTAGCAGGGGGGGAGAAAAGAAAAAATTTGTACACCTTGTATATTTTCCTACTCTTATTTAGTTAGAAATTCTAAAGAAAATTATAAAAAAGTACACTAATTAGTGTCAGGCTTTCTTACATTCTCCATTCCTCCTATCCATCCCTATTGCATTCCTCATCCATCCTTCCAAAAACGTCTGTCCCATTGTTCTACCAGCTATGCTAGAAGTCACCTAGTAGATGTGCAGAAGGACATCCAGTTCCTACAGTGTGTGGTCTCTGCATCACAAGGGAGAGGGTACAGACCACAGAAGGATGATTTGCTCCTACCCACCTCACTTTGGTATGAGGACACAGCTTTGTACTCTCCTCATCTTGTTCAGCCAAACAAGCTGGCCTGAACCTAGCTTTCAGAGTAAAACTGAATTGCTCAAGCAGAGCTTGTGTCAGTTCATCAATTTCCCAGAAATTAGACTCTTCAAATTCCTTCACAGCTTTAATGCCTGGTAGGTTAATGGCTGTAAAACACTGTCTACAGTGCTCTAAACAAACAGAATTGACTAAAGGCTACCATATCCTAGCACATCCAAATAAAAGCATAGGATGTTACAACCAATTAAGACTATGAGAATAGTATGAATGTTTCACAGACTACCTTAGGCAAGATTACATTTGGGGCAGGGTGCTCAGAAATATTTTTTTTTCCTTCTTTTTACTTTTTCTTCACTCTTCAATTGCAAAACCTCCTTCAGATCTGTCTTAAAGCTCAGGATATGCATGGCACATCAGTATTGAAACCTCTTATCTTTGCTAGTTTTGCAAAAGGCCACACATGGGCTTCTTTTGATCAGAATTACTGGGAGAAAGAGAGAATTTCTACAGTCACTTGGCCTATCTTGCCTGCAAAATAAAATCTGCACAGTCAAGAGTTTCAGGCAAGAATTTATAGGGAAAGCTTCAAAGCACTGTAGACACAGAAAAATTTAGAATACCTCTTAGCTAAGAGCCCCCTTACTCTTCCCTCAAAGACCATACGGTTGATGCTCTGCTGCCAATTCAGTAAGCAGTGAGGAAACACAGATTTTTAATCAACTGTGTTAAAACTCAAGCAATATTCTGTTGCTGATTTTAGCATTAAAGAATGTAAATATTTTGGAATAGATTTTGTATGAATGAGAATACTTTAAAAAAAAAGTTGATGTGTTTTAGTGTCTAAATCATAGAGTCATAGAATGATTTGGATTGGAAGGGACCTTAAAGATCATCTAGCTCTAATACACAATGATTGTGTCTACATATAATCCAAGTGTAGAAGTTTCTTCTCTAGTCACTGAAGATAAACTTCTTGACTCATTTGCCAAGTATAGATAACAAGTGCCATCAGAAATGTCACAGGATACATGAGAGTACTGCACAAAGGTGACAGATGTGGCACAAGTTACAGAGGAGACTCATGACTTTTCAAACTCCAGCAGAACATCAGGCAGGATGCTCAAAGGACATTAGACAAACTCAGTAGAGTTTGGAGCTCCTTGTGTAGACTTCTGTTTGAGGGTGACTTGAAGACCTCAGAGTAATCTGTCAGCTCCCTCAGTTAGGTTTCCGTGACAGAATCACAGAATCATAGAATATGCCAAGTTGGAAGGAACCCACAAGGATCATTGAGTCCAACTCTTCACCCTGCACAGGACCATCCCGAAGAGTCACACCATAATGTGAGAATATCATCCAAATGATGATACTCTCTTCCTGAGCTTTGTCAGGCTTGGTGATGTGACCACTTCCCTGGGGAGCCTGATCCAGCACCCAACCACCCTCTGGGTAAAGAACCTTTCTCTAATATCCAACATAAACCTGCCCTGACACAACTTCAAGCCATTCCCTCGGGTCCTGTCACTGGTCACCACAGAGAAGAGATCAGTGCCTGCCCGTCCTCTTCCTCTCACGAGGAAGTTGTAGACTGCAATGAAGTTTGAGTGTAACAAAGTTTAAACACCTATTTCCCATGTTGTTACCTACATCTAGGTACCTAAACTTTAATGTGACCTGCTGCTAAGTCTCACCATGGATGTGCTGATAAGAACATAAAGATCTTGGGAATTGCAGATACATAAATAAAATGTGCTGGTCATCATGTAACACTGATGTTTTAGGGACCAGCAATTTCCAGAATAAAACACTGCTTGGAATAGGTTGATGGATAAGGTCCCTCTCCAGCAAAGTATTTCCCATTAAGTAAGCAACAAGTTTTGTCTTTATTCAATGAAACATTGCAAATTATTCTGGGAATTTAGTATGTACTTAATAGGTCTTCTGATTCGGGACCAGAGCTCCATCTATATATATGCATCCTACATTAAATCTTGTGCTCGTGCACAAGGCTTTGCAACCCCTGCCTACAGTGCATTAACCTGAGCAGAAATGTGAAAAAATTAAAGTCAAATAAGTGGATTTCTGAACACAACCATGAGATAACTAAGAAATCACATCATCAGCGTGCTCAAGGGCTCACAGTAGCTTCCAGTTTGCTGGGATACATCAGCTGGCGAAATTTTCTTTGTCTAAGCAACAGAGGGGTTTGCCTTCAGGTGCATGGCCTTAGTTCTGCAGTACACATGCAATTCAGGTACATGTCTTTGAGTAAGGAGTATTTGAAGTTGAATTCAGTTTTAAGAAGCCTGCAGACCACAACTGATTGGCAAAAGAGATAGAAAATATCTCTTACCAAGAGTTTTTTGGTGGGTTTTGGAGGCTATGAAATTGGCTTTTACAAAACAAAAAAAATTTTGGGCGTAAAGAAGCATTTGACTATTGGATGCTTCTATAGCCAATGGGAATTTTGTAATAAAAATGTTAATTTATTCTTAGTTCACCCAGAATTTCACTACTGTGAACTTAGATAAAACTCATATTTCTTCACTCCTAGGCTGAACTGAAAGATTAGAAAAATAAATGGTCATGTTCTCATGAAAAAAACAATTTCTGGTATAAAATATGTGGCAAAGAAGAAAATATTAGTAATTTAACATCATTTCACAAAAAACCAAACCAAAACAAAAAACCAAAACAAACAAACAAACAAACAAAAAACAAATTAATTTTATTGTCTAACCTAAGTATGTCTCCTTATCAAAGCTAGAAGGATCCTTTTCTTGAATAGGTTCTCTAGACCTGTGTGTTGGGTTTTAGATCTGACTTACTTTTTCAGGATCTGTGTAATTAGATTGGGTGAGGAGGAGGGGACGGGACATACAGGATGACACATGATGGGCACACATGACACTGGCAAACTTCAAGTAATGGTATTTTATTTTACATTTAAAAAATCCATTCCTCAGTAAAACATCTTAACAAAAATGTCAATCTTCCCAAATCAAAGGTGTGTCTGATTTTTAAACTTGCTTTTTAAACTAAAGCCAAGCTTAGCTTAATTTAGTTTCCACCAATATTTTTCTACACTCAACTGAACAATGTGTGCCAAATGCATTTTCATTTAATAAATTATTTGTCCTGAATTTTGCTGATAATTCTACAGAAATGACAAGAGGATGTTGATCTGCTCATCTTGTCACTACGCTCCCCGATGGCTTTTGTCCAAACCCTCATTAAGAAATAGTTTCTTTAATTCCCCTGTTATAGTGAAATATCAGGTTGTTTCTCAGATTTTATTATTATCCTAAGCCATCAACTCCATATGCATGAGAACAACCATCAATACAACGGTTCTGCACTTCATGACTGTGTTAAATCAGTAAAACACTGTTAATACAACCTAGAAATACACTATCAGTTGATGTGCAAAAGCACAAGTGCACCTGATAGAACTAGCAGGAACCAAACGCTGGTACTATCCACTGAGGTTCAAATACCTAAGGGGATCTTGTTACTTGTGCTGTGTTGTCTACTCTATTTGATTAAATCCTGGTCCTGTAGCTGTGGCTCTGGCATTTTCAAGACAAATCCTTCATTAGTGTTAAAAAATTGGGCTAAACTGTCTGACAGTCTGATCCAAACTAATCCTACAGAAACATTAGTAAGTCCCAAAAGCAGTAGGAGATGCTGTTGCTATTAGTAGCTGATCTGTTTGAGGCAGGATGGACCAAGTATGAAGAAGAGGTTAAAAATAAGTTAGACAACCTGCATGCTTGGCCACTCTGCTTTCTGTCCCTGTTATCTAACATGCTCACCTCAGAAGAAATCTCTGATTTAATTAGAAGTACCAATCTGGGATTCGTGCACTTACATAACAAATCACCTTGGGAAAGAATTTTAAAAGAGACCTTTTTACCAATAATACTTTCCCCAAATATTAATTATTCATGTTTATAATAATTACAGCATGGCACTGCACAACTAGCCAGCTCACAGTTTTGTCTATAATGAATTAAAATAGTTGCAGGCAATTTAAGGCCAGAACCTGAGTGATGCTGATCAAACTGCAGAAATATTATGTGTTTCCTCTAGCTTTCTTTATTCACTGCTATAATGGAATTTTTTCTGTTCTCTGAAATATATTTTTGCCATAGTATTTTTATTATTTTTTCTTGCCAGACAATCTGATCTGCTGTCTAGCCAGAAAGTTGAAACTAGTTTAGCTTCTATTTTTAAGTCTCTGCATTTGAATGAGGTTTTGTTTGTTTGTTTGTTTGCTTGTTTGTTTTTAACTCACATCTGCCACTTAAAAAAAAAAAGTAAAGGCCATGGTTCACTTCATTTCAGTGGATTTGTCTCAGATCCTGACAGGTTAGCTTGACGTGTTTTTAGAGAACACATAGGATGTTTGGGATTAAAGTTACTTCTTGTAACTGTCATTAGCATTGTAGCAGCATGTAGGCGCTGATCGTGTTCTCTCTGTCTCGCTTCCACACCTCTAATCTCAGAGCTGACCCAATTTATATCACTAGCTTTACATGGGCCTGTGCATATTGAAATCCAGGAAAGGGGAAAGGGATGACACTTCCTGAAAATAAACTCAGCTGGCAAAAAGATTAATCCATTTCTAAATGCATTTTTGCCTGTTGCTGAGTGTGCAGAGTTTCATCTGTTTAAGGAACATAGGCCTAAATCCAGATACTGACACTGCTTGGGAAGGTACAAGAAAGAAAAAGATGAATTGGTATTTCAAATGGATCTGTCACCAGCACAAATGATTTGGGAATCTTCTGAGATTCTCTGAATGAGAGGAAAGGAAGAAGACAGAATAATGAAGTTGGAGCCAACATCTCATAGCAATCATTGGCAACAGTTGGTATAAGAAAATATTCTTTTCCATTCCAAGTATCACTCATCATCGGTAACTCTGGAAAACCTGATGTGCTCTTAAAAGCATTCCCAAAGTAGGTACAATCAGTCATCAGTGGCAGACGTTTATGTAATCTCACATTTACAGTGAGGAAAACAATTTATGGAGGAGCATAAACATGAGACACAGCATCCCTCAGGCCTTTGTCAAAGGATTCCCAGAGAAAAACTTGGCTGACACAGAAATTAACCACTTCATAAGTGTATTCGTACCCCTCTGAGCATGAAGAGTTTTACCCATTTGATGATCCCAAGTCTAACTCCAGATTCTTCTAAGCTTGAAAATACAGAACACCATTTATTTCTAACAAGAGCATTTTCTGCACTTCTATTAAAGGCTTCTGCTGAAGCATCAAATACACAGGACTAGGTTTAAAAACAGTGCTTTTAGAATTACATTCACTCATAATACTGGAAATAGCAAGACATGCAAGGTATTCCCTGGGTGGCTTATGCCAGACATGGGTGGATGAGACGTGTGGATGCCAGATGTGTGTATGAGACCTCTTTGCGCATGGAGACCTCAATATGTGGGGAACCATGACTGGGCAGGCAGAGCATCCATGGAGCTCAGCTGGGCTTCTGGGGTTTCAGCTCACTCACACCTCTGACTCTGCTTCCCTCCTCTGACTGAAGGCAAGTCCCAAACATTTATAGCTCTAAACAGTAATTTAGGCACCATAATGTCATCCCCAGGAGCACACCTGGCTGTAGAACACTTGCTTGATAAGCCAAGGTGCATCTTCCAAGCTTGTGGATGAGAGTAGGGAAATGTCCTTTCCTGGGGCCCCGGAAGTCAGGCAGTATCTGTGCCTGGAGCAAACATACTGTGCTTATTTGCTGATTTCTTACAGTGACAGGGCAGTACAGGTCATTGCACCAAAAATGCTGGGATTATTCTCATTTATTACCTAAAAATATCTAGCAGTAAAATCTTCTTAAAGGCATGATAGTCCAAAGCAGATGAATGATTTTTCCAACAGATGACTCAGATAGACCCCCAACACAGGTACTTAGAACACTTTCCAGCATTTCTAAATCAGATCAAAACCATATTAAAATTAATATAGGGTTAGAGAAAATCGAGTAAGACCACAACTCTTATGAAAACAAACTATCCTGAGACCGTGGGAGGAATGGTCATGCCCTTGTCAGCCAGAAAAATGTAATGACTGTATTGCTGTCGAATCTTTCTCCACATGAAAAGTGTCAAGTTTATTTTTGTAGTTGTTACTATTGCATGTCTGGTGTGTCATATTAAATATGTGCAAAATTCCCTCTTAAGATTAAAAAGAGGAAGAATAAAGTAAGATGAGTTTAGATGTGACAAAATGAACAAGCAAAAAGAAGAAATGGAGTAGGAGACCAGGTAACAATCTCATTCAGATACTTTGTCATGTGTCCATAGCCAAAGGTTTTTTCAGACACTTCCTTCATATATAAATGTTAACATTCAATAAATACAAATATTATGTAGTCTCTGAGGAGTAATAGAAGAGACATGCAGGACAGTATAATGATCAGTTCAGAAATCTATTCTACATTTAAGTGGATTTAAGGTTGAAAGCCCTTGTCAATAATTCAAGGGTAAAATACATTAAGGGACTACTGTCCAAAGCTCAGGCAGTGTAAACTGGGAAACTGAGAATCAAGGAACTGATTATAAAACATCCAGCCATGCAATCATCAGGATTTTGTAGTTACTGGATAGTATTATGACAGAGCGGAATTGAGGCTAGCTGACACTCTCTGTTGTGCCTGCTTTGTCTACATGTATCTTGATCATTTTCAATGTAAAGTAACATATATTTAGATGTAGTTATTTGCTGACCCTGGTGCCTCTACTAAGAGGCAATCAGCCAGCCCCTCCAGAAAAGCAACACAGTGACTGTCAGAACACAAATAAGGTTATTCCCCTATCCATGCAAACATAAACAACACACTTCAGTGAATTAGAGCAAGAAAGATTAAATTAAAAGACAACCCCTGGTCCCTGACAGCTGTGTCTCCTTCCCTGCACACAGTCGAGAACAGGATATCTTGTGCATTTGAAAATAGCCTAGAAGAAAGTGATCTGTGTGTAAAACCAAGGAAAACAGGCTTAAAGGGATCTCAGGAGTCCTGCTTAACATATTGCTACATCCTAACCCCATGTAATGATGCTTTCACTAAGTCTCTGTCAAGGATAGCAGCAAAAAGGATTCAGTATTTAAGAGGAAATTACTGTTTCTGTTTGACCTTCTTGCTAATGCTTTGCCTTCTTAGCTATGACTAGACCTGTGCAGTAATAAGTGTTCATTTAGGAAAAAAAATACCCTTTAAATATAAAGAAGTGAAGTTCCCCAAGGAAAGTACTGAAACTACAGATGACATAATCAAATATAATAAAACCTGTGTTATGGGCATTAGTCACCCATTCTGCATGTGTCCAGGCTGTTCAAAATGACAGAGAATGCCTCTGGCACACTTTGGCATTAGAAAAGAATTGTGATTCCACTTTTAACTTGTTTTCTTAGTCAGATGGTCTACATACCCTCAAACAAATCTGAACAGCTGAAAAAAAAAGGGAGAAATAATAAACAGCTTTTTGCTCTGTCCACTACCACTAACTGTGCATCTCGAATCAAAGCTAATTAATTCTCACAATTCCTGTTTTCTTCCTGGAGAATGTGCTGCCAGATCAGATCAAAACAAAGAAACAAAAAATCTCCACCTGAAATGCAGCCTCATTCAACCAACGCCGACACAGATTGTCCCTGCACAGTGCCACAACAGCTGTGTGCCTTATGCAGAGTACACAGCTCATGGCAAAACAGAAACAGGAGGGACACAAATTGAAAACTATCCACTTTCTTTAGTCTGTGGTTGTATGGTTATCAGGATTAAAGTATTCTGGATGCTTCTCTCCCTGCCATCTTCACCCAGGACTTTTTAATGATTGCTCCAAAGCAGGTTGTTACAACAATGGATGCTCTCAGTGCCTTCCAACTGCTTGCTGCTTGCTGAAGAGCCAGTCCCTGATGCCTGCCAAGGACAGGTTCCCTCTTGGCAGTGGGCAACTGACCTTGCCAGTCCCCAAGACACCCTAGCAGCCTGACAAAAAGTGTTTTCACTTTGTCCCTCTCTCTGCCCCAGGGTAGATGGTAGGAAGTTTACAATAGGCCAGCTTGGCTGTAGATAGGCTGCTCCTATCATGTTTGTTACAATACTTTGAGAACACTTTTATTGCTAGATGTTCTACGAACAGACTAAATCAAACTTGTTCTATTAAAGCACTGGGCTAAGGGCTGGGCTGCAAAACTGGATGCTGAATCATAAAGACGTCAAGCAACCAAATGGATGATGAATTTCTACCTAATATATTAGCTTCATCTCTGGCCCTTGACAAGCCACAGTCATGGTAGTGAACAGATCCTTAGCCAGAATTTCCTTTATTTCATAATTTATTTTGTATTCCTCCTAACACAATGAGTTCAAAAAAGCACAAAGATAAATCTCAACAGTCCATGGTCCTTTGGGGACAGGAAAGCATCCTAGCTTCATTTGTGTCTTCTTCTGTCCTTGCTCTTCTGCTCAGGGAGTTTGTTGTGTGTTAATAGGAATGGAAACAGAGCAATTTTTCCTCCTAGATCAGGCAATCTGAGTAATGCTTAACCTCTAATCTAAGTGCTGGGAAAGGATTCTTGATACTTTATTGTGCTTCTTAAACTAGTTCATTAGCCAGAGGTCTTTATTTTCTTATAGAACATATAAGGTTTTCCTGAGCTTTACCCACTGGGCTTTCCCATCCCCATGACATTCAGCTTTGAGTCTCAGAAAATCGATAAGCAGATAGAGGAAACTATGTTCACTGTAAAACCTCTTGAACAAAAAGAGGTTGAACCACTCGTATGAGTAAATAGGCTGGAATCAAAGGCGTAGTTATAGGCCCTTCCATTACAACTATGTAGCACAGTATGTGCAAAGTTCTTGGCAGACTACCACAGCTGAGCACCTCCACAATCACTGCTGAGGCTTAATCCTGGCCTATCAGTATGTATGTTACTTGTATTGACAGTATTAACATAAAACCCTTCCACCTAAGGCTGACCAACACTTTCTGTAGCAAGCCCCATGTGCAAGCCTGTATAAATTTACATAAAGAGCATATGAAACATATTTGTATGGGATTTGCCATTTAATTCAGAACAAAAAAATAAACCAATAAAAAATATCATGTCATTGGCAATAAAAAATCATGATGCAGGAAAACATTTGAAAAGTGAGTGAATGGAACTAGATGTAAGTTACCTAAAGGATGAACTCGGATGGTTGGCTTTGAAGATCAGTTCATTCAATTCAAAGAATGGTATTGCTGCTGTAGAAAATATCCAGCAATACACGTCTACCAATTTAACCTCCCAAAGGAGACAGATTGATTAACATTACAGGCAGGAAGTCAAGAGAGTGTAGTAAGGCTTTGCTTCTGAGCACCTATCACAGCTGCAGTCACAGTGCAGAGTAGCCTGAGGCTGCTCCTCCTCACCAAAACAGAGGTTCAGCAACTAGGCAGGAATAGCAGAATTTGGGCTGAGTCTGACTGCTGCTCCTCAGGTACCCCTGCCCAGAGTGGGGGTACCAGGAATGACAACATGATTGAGAGACACAGCAGAACTTACTCCATGCTCACAGCAGTGACAATCTCCCCATTAAATCTGGTGATTAAAAATAGCATTTGTATTGATTGCAGGTAATTATCAAAGTTACACTTCAAAAATATTTCTTAGTTTGACTGTCTGGTGGTACAAACTTGATTGAGATTATAGGAGCTCTGTCAATCAATTAAGCTATAAATCTAGCCTTTTGACTACCAGTAACCCAAATATTGAAACTCTATTAATGCAGAGTCACAACATTCAGAAATGCAGCGAAACACCTGGGTGAGTCCAATGGCAGCCAGTTTTGTCCTCTGTAACTTCTCTAATATGTTCTGCTCTTCAGTTCTGCCTCACATTATTTTGAAAGTTTATCCTATGCCCTTAGCTCTTACTGCACTGTTTATTCCCACAGCCTCATCTCCAGGAACAAGGAAAAGTAGTTTAAAAGAGACCCCCATCTAATGTAACCATTAAGGGTATTAGTCATACATTGTTTAATGGGCAGTGCATTTCACCAATGCCACAGAGATGCTGCTAGAAACACAACAGGGTTGATGCTGTAAGATGCTCTCATTTCCAAGAACAGCATTTGAGATAAGATGTTCCAACAGCAGCCAGAAAATGTTTAGTAGCTGTGAATACTCTTTGTGCTTGTCTGAAGGTACGTTATAAGAGCTCACAAGACTGATTCAGTGAGTGATACCCTCAGGGATGATGCCTTCCAGAAGACATTCACTTCAGCTGTGATAACAAAGGACACAAATAAACCAGTGACTGCATAACCCTGAACCTGCACTAAAGACACAAAGCAACCAAGTAGAAAAGAATCCACAGCTCAAAATAAGACAAACATAAAACCGAGAAGTTCCAAATTGGGAATTTTCTCTGTAACTGCATGTCCTGATAATAGATCCAAAGTCCACAGGCCAGAAGCTGCACAGGCAAGGTTGAACCACCTGCAGCACTGAGACAGGTTTGCCTGATAAGGTTTGATTGATTAACTGTGCCCTCTTTTCTGTATGTGATTAAGCTCTCAGAAATGGGATTTACGTGGTCATGAGACCTCATGCACTGCAAGACCCATGTCTGCCTCCCTTCCTTACTGTTTTCCATCCCTGCTCTGGCAGTTACTCAATTAGTTTTCCCCATGCAGACTCCAGTTTCATGTCCGCAGATACTCAGACAGAGTGCCAATCTCTAGCAAACCCTGGGCCTGGGGCCCACAGATGCATTTGTGGGGGACATGGGGATTTTTTCTGCACCATGCCCAACTTTATGCCCTATTCTCTGTGGTCAGATAACACAAGCCTCCACTATGAGAAAGCAACTGGTTTGCATTTTTAACTCATTGCTAATATAGGAATCTACCACCTATATACCAGTGAAAGTTGTTTCTCAGATCTCTGAGCAGAATTAGTCCCAACGTTTATCCCAGGTCACGTAGCAGCCTTTTGTAGTGCTCTGTCATGTTTCATCAACCACGTAACACAGGTTGTCTAACCGTAATGAATAAAGCAGGTTGAAATGTGGCATATTAGTAGATCTGCTATGAGTCCAAAATTCACAGGTCTGTTCTGCATGATGTGATGCTGCCTAGAGTGCTCAAACCAGATCTGGCATCAAATGGCATTTAGATCCATAGCAACACTTTTTACCTGTGCTTTTCTAACCTAGTCCTCAGACAAAAAATAGTACCCAAAATCCTTCCCAAGTAACACACGAGGAGGAAAGAGATTTAGGAGGTGTTTGTTAAAGTTTGGGGAGGCCAGCATGGTGCAACAGTAACACAGTTAATGCTCCTAGCACAGACTCCTTAAGGATCACCTGTACAAATAAGATGGTGAAGGATCTGGGCCTTTGGGCCAGATCCAGCATCACCAGCTCCAACAGAAAGATCCTACTCATCTCAATGGATTCTAAATTAAGCCCTCAGGCCCTGAAAGGCAGCTGCTCAGAGAATTATGCTAGATCATGGCTAGAGACCAGGCATTGCAGTCCCAGGGATTAATGAATATTTTATGATTCAGTTATTAAAAAACATGTGTATCAGACATCTATCTGGTGGGGCATCCATAACCCTGGCTGCTCCTGGGGAACTGAGAGAGGGTATTAGCAGAAGAGCTATTTCAGGATTGCAGGAGTCTGCCTTCAATAAGCCAATACTTTTGTGCAGTGAGGGACTTTGCTGGATATTCTTGTAGCTGTAGGCGTGGGGCTGACTCACGCTCTGCTGCAGCAAATAGCCATAACAGATTATTCAGGGGCGAGCTGCCCTGTGCATATCTCCAGCCTCCTGGAGACAGATCAGGGCAGGGTCAGGGCAGACACCTGAGAACAACCACTTCCTCCCAGGCTTGTATGCACACGGGGTTGAGGCCTCCTGGGTGTGAAGCAAAAGGGAAAGCTTCTGGAAAGAGAATGGCTGCAGGGAGCTGGGCACGGTGAGGGCAGGTTTTTACAGGCATCTCAGGGTACAGCTGTGATTTCAGCACTCAGTTCATCCAAACAGAAGCAAGCTGTTTCCAACACAACCTTAGAGGTATTACCATTAAAGAGCAGCTGGATAACAATCTACTTTGAAATTAGCATCAACAATAGCAGTTTCATAGCATTTTTCAAAACAATAGGTAAACAAACCAAATCACTGTTAATTATTTTTTAATGATTGTTGAAGCCTGCTGCGATATGGAATGCCAATCAGTTTGCTGCTTCTCAGACTCTTGACGAGAATAGCAATGCCTACTTGATTAATTCTAGTCCTATCCTAGCTGATCCAAGCTGGATAGCAAAGAATATGTGTGACAAAGTCTGTATTGGAAAAAAAAAAAAAAGAAAATAAAAGCTTGTACAGTCTTTAATCACAACAGCTGGTCAATTTTTACAGTTTTAGTCTTTGTGCCTCTTATATCAATGTTTTCTAAGGCAATGAAAGGTTTCACATGTAGATGGATGCAGTCAAAGATAAGTGCTGAAAGTACACCAGAGCAGTAAAGTGCCTCTGATTTCTTTCCCAATCTGACTCACTGAAAATAGAAAGTTTTGGGATAAATCTCACAAGAACAACTAAAACTCCACCTTGAGTTGGTCTGTAGGAAAGCCCCATGTTCCTGAGAAAAGTGGTTTAGATTGTAATCCACCGATCTGCAATGTTCACTAAGCCAAAAGTGACAGTGAC
Source organism: Neopelma chrysocephalum (assembly GCF_003984885.1). Lineage (NCBI taxonomy): Eukaryota > Metazoa > Chordata > Aves > Passeriformes > Pipridae > Neopelma > Neopelma chrysocephalum. Next base: position 10,021,736 of record NW_020897689.1, on the reverse strand, counting down.
AGTGACAGACTTTAATATCTGGTAACATTTGTCTGACTTCTGACTTCCACTTCTGCTCAGGAACTGTTACTGCAACCACTGATACTTTGGAAATTGTGACTAGAAGGAGTGGGTCAGACTGAGGGCAACATACCAACAGAAGCAGGCATTGTTTTCTTCAAGTAGTGCTACAAGAGAGAGGAATCTGGCACAGTATCGTTATTATAAATAGTATTAATGCTATGCATTCTGGTTCAAATGTATCACCAGAGCACTTCTGGTTCAAATGTATCACCAGAGCACTTCAGTCATCTTTATAATGGTGTCGTATTGTCTGCCTGAAAGGCAAAGGGCAGAGAAAGCAAACGGGGTCAGATTCTACTCCCAAGCGCTCTACTTTGCAACCTGTTTTGGTTCATTACATTTATTCAGCTCCACTCCTCTGAGGACTGCATGCTTTTATCAACAAAAGAAAGTGTTCAGACAAGCCTTGCAGTGCCATTGCAGCTGGTGGTCCTGTTCTCCTCCCATGTCACAAGGCAAAATAACCTGAACGGAAGCCATGGCACTGAGCTCTCTCTATACACCGGTGTGCATGTGCAAGGGAAAACAAAAATATGCTTCCTGTGCACTTGTCGAACAAGCCAGTCCTACACTGCCACCGGACTCCATGCTACCTTTAGACAAGGTTCCCCCCTGGACGTGGTGCCCAGCATGGCTACAGGCCCCTGGGATGGTGGTCCTCTGCCACTCCAGCACAGAGGGAGCTGAGAGCCTCTCTAAAAGCCACTCAACACGTGGTAAGAGGCCTGTCCTACCTCAGCAAGGGCAGGCAAACCTAAGTCAGGATTCTGTTATCTCCAGATGAGGGAAAGCTCTGGGTGCCCAAGGGCTGGTTTCACACCCACTGAACCAAGGTGAGAAGTGATAACAGCCTGTGAATGCATGGTGCTGTGTCTCAGTAACTAAACCTCTGGATACAAATAGACTCAGTGTTCAACTTAATTAAACTGTGTTTTAAAGGTCAGACACTATAGTTGCTATGTGTAACTCCTGGATGTCAAAGCTCATCCTCTAGAAATCAATCCCTTAATGACCTCCCTCAGCACCGGTTACTGCCCTCACGCAAGTTCCCCGGCTGTTCCGGCTGGCTGAGATGAGACAGATAGCTCATCCATCTGGACACCATCTGCCTCACAGGAGTACCGAGTCATGCTAGTGAGGGCTGAAGCGACCCCGTACAAGCTGTGATGTGAAGAGCACACACAGGGAAAGAAAATCCGTCTGCAATCCCTGCAAGGACACCACAGACTGTGTCCTAAATCTCTACTGTAACAGGTGGTTACACTGACCCAGCACACCCACAGAGCCTTGCCCCCTGTTTTGCATTTTTTGTGTGGTTCACTGCATCTCTTCTGAATGACAGTCTGGTGTCTGCCTCACAGCTGATGGACAGAAAGGAGATTTGTTTATTTGTCAGGTGAAAAAAGCAACAGTGATCCTCTCTTGAAGTCTCTAAAGAGTTCAAGAGGTAGTGTGTGCTCTTAATTATAGCCTCCAAACTATACCTGAGAAGCAGAGAGCAACATTATACATGTACATATATGTATACATATACATGTGCACAAGCAGATACATGTACATATTCTTGTAAGTCACTCTTGAAGTGACTCCTAAAGTAACTCAAGGGCCTTTCTGAAGACTAAAAAAACCCGAAACAAACAAACAAAAAAAACCCCTCCAAGAAAACAAACAAAGCAAAACAAACAACGCAAAACAAACAACAACAACAAAGCCCCCCCCAAAAGTGTAAGCTAACATGGCAACAGTGTACATTTTACTCACTGTAGCCTGCATTTCACTGTGCACCTGATGTGCAAGACCTATGTAGAAAGGATTTCCAGAAAAACATCTCTCTCTTAACTGGCATTTGGCATTTCAGTGCTGTGATGCCTCTCACCATGTCATACACAGGGAACTTTGACCACCCTGCACAACACAAATCTCAACCTGACCCAGTGAGGTGAAGAGAAGGAAATCAGAAATGAACACATTTGGGAAGTCTGGATATTTTCAGCTGGTTGTGTTAAGGAAAATGAATTGTTTTCAAAGGATATTTTTAAAGCTTGTTTTTGTTAAAAATAAAAACCTCTGTGATCTTTTAAAGGGCAGTATTGTGTGGTAGACATAACTGGTCAATAACTGCAATGGCAAAACAGAGTCCTTGTAAATGCTATGAATCATTTAAATCAACATTAAAAAATAGCATTATAGCAACACTTCCTACTTCTGGAAATATTAATGAGGAAGGAACTTAAAGTGCAGTTAACTGTCTGCTGGACTGTAGCCAGGGACTTGGTTGTCCTGGAACAGGAATTGATGAATCTTTTGCCAGTATTTTCTGCAAGCTTTGCAATCCCTGCAAGAAGGGTCTGTGCCCCACAGTCAGTCCCTGACTTTGACGGACAACCTAAAGAGGTTCCAACTCACCTAATTCAATCCATCTATAAGTCAAGGTTGCAGCCTAAGCTGGCTTTGTGAACTTCTTTGTAAGGCAGTGGAAAGAAATAGGCATTTGAGGAAGGTAGTTCATCTTACTTTAGGCACTCAATTTAAGATAGTTTAAGATTACACGTCCTGTGGAGATGTTTATCTGCTTCTGATTGTAGGATCTAAATGCTCCTACTGACTTCAAGGGGAGAGATGAACTAGGTAAGATGAGAACCTTCCCTTCATAACCTTGCAAAATGGAAGGAATCACAGGAATTACAGGCACAAATGGACACAGCAGCAGTGCTCAGCTGGACAAGTCACACCTCAGTACCTTCTGCCTTGCTCTGGTTTCTCCTGCCAGCCCTGCGGTAAGCCCAAAAACTGAGTCACCAGTAGCATTATTCCATGATGCCTACAGAGCCTTCTCTCCTGTCTTCTTGGCTGACCTCTGAGCTTTGTATCAGGGCAATTGTTTTGACAGTCCCTCACTGAAATACAAGTGCCTTGCACAAGGAGCACTGAGAAGACAGATGATTTACTGGTTCCCTTGCCTAAGTCAAAATTTAAATTATTGTTTTGAAGTTAGAAAAGTGTTGATGTCTTTTTCTCAGTGAACTGATTTTCTTAGAATTTGGATCTTACATGTGAAAAATATTCAATGTCAAAAAAGTGAGTGCTGACTTCTCATCTTCAACTGCCTCTAAGTCGTTTTCACTTATGGGTTCCCCATGAAAGTAAACAGCACAGCTTTTTTGTCTTCAGACTTCCCTAGACAACACCTGTCTTCATAACCTCTGAGATCACTACCTTGCCAAAATCATGATGGGATTCAAAAGCTGCTAGGGAGAACATGAGGGAAGCATGAATACACACACACATATGATTACATTATTAATAAAGCTTTGCTTGATTTATTGTAGGACAGGGTGAAAGTTAATTTCAGGAGATCTAAATGAAATTCTGTCTCAACAGAAAAAAATCTGAAATGTTGCTCTGTAAACATGCAATTCTTTTTTTTATGAGACCTTTGCTTGATACCTTTTTCAGAATGAAAGGAAAGGGAAATATCTGAGCAGTTTTCCTCCAGTTCTAGCTTATATCCTAGTTTTTCATCTGAATTTCAAATTGAATGCACAAGCAAACCCACTCCAAGCAAAAACAACCATCTCTATAATTACATTACAGCTAGTCTCACTCAAATGCTAACATGGCACAAGAGGGACACAGTAATGTTTCACCTGGGACTTGATGTCCAGATTTACAGCAGAACAGACCTATGTTCATGACCAGAAATAGCCAGTCAGAAAAGAGATCCTGAACATGCCCCAAGGTGTCATGTCTGTTTACAGTGTATTGTTTGCATATATACTCTATCCAATCTTGGAACTGAATGTATAGATCTGCCTCACCATTCTCATCCTTTGCCTGCCCAAACATATGTTCCGAATCCCCTGTCAATGTTTTCATTGTGCATATATTGCACATGAATGGGCAAATTATTTGGTACAATTGTTGTTTTTACATAAATTTTATAGCTAAATTGGAAAAATGTTTTGTTCATTATAAAACTTTCCCCTCTCTGTGCTTAAATGGTGGGTGATTTTCATCATTCTGATGTATAACTGTCTTAATTACTTTGACAGGTCTCTTCTATCGACATATTACATTATTGTGCCATTTTTTCATTTGTTTTAAATTTATACTTTGCTGGGGTCCAGAAACATCATGCTTCTTCATGTTTGAGTGTGCACTGTTGAGCAGGGCAGAACAGAAGGAAGAGAACAACCCCAATTTTCTGCTCTCTTTCAGAAAGCACTAGTGTCCTTTCAACCCCTCTTCATGCTGACTGGTAAGAAACAATGATAAATTCTTTAAATAGATTTGAAAATTGATTGCACTGCATTAAATATATCCTTCCTACCCCAGCTGCAGTTGTACCTGCAGCTAAATACTTGAACCATCTGGTCTGCATTGACTAAGAAAATGAAGACATGAAAAGACATGTTGACAAAATTAGCAGCTGCTCTTATTGGGGCCACTTCTTTGCAATTGTTGACTGTTATTGAAAGATGTACAAAATCTGATGTTTTCACTAGAGCTAACACCATTCAGGAATATGTACCAGACACAATTCTAGCTATTGTAATATTTTGCCCTTTATTAGACCTAGGGTGTTGGGCACCTGGTCCAGAAGTCTGAAAGATGTGGATGTGAGCTGCTATACAGTAGCAACAGTGCTCTCAGCAAACCATTTAGACAGCAGATTTCCACTCTGTTACCTGGAATGTTTTAGTTATATACAATTCACCTGGAAGTATTGACCTCAGAATATGGTATTTGCAGGGAGGATGTCATAAACAACAACAAATAGAAACAAATAGCTACATGTTGTTCTGGTGTTTGAAGAATATGAACACTTTTTTCTGTAGGTCTGCTATCTTACCTAGATCTGTTATCCATACCATTGAGTCAATCCAAGTTTCTGTTGAAGTCATTCACCAAAGTTAATCTCGGAGTCACATCATGCTGATCAGCTGGAGTGAAAATAAATCTTCAACTGATTCTGGGCAGAGAGAGGACTAGACTCCTAATGTTCACCAAAAGAAAAAAGAATATATGGAGATGTGCAGTGACCCTATCCACCTGCATAGAAAGGAGACCATCTTATTGAAACAGATACTGCAAGTAAACATTTTACATCAGACTAAAGAGGTCAGCTAAGGCTGAATTATTTTTTAAAGGCACTCCAAGAGTGCCATACATTAAGTTCCTGGCTTAGAGACCATATACCTTTAGCAACAGGTTGCCACATAACCAGTTCAAACAGTGCTGTCAGGTTCATGGCCATCTTTAAAATAGTATCATTACTACAAATGTGCCATGGTTTCAGGATAAACTGAAACTTCTGAAGAATCAGGGTATTAATATCCTGGGCCTTATGACTCTGAGGAGTGAAAGTTCACACAATAACAGAATGGCTGAGGTGGGAAGGGATCTCTGGAGATGATCTCGTCCAAACCTCCTGCTCAAGCAGCCAGTTGCCCTGGATCATGTCCAAATGGCCTATGAGTTTCTCCAAGGATGGAGACTCCACAACCTCTTTGTGCAAACTCTGCCAGTGCTTGGTCACCCTCACACTGAAGAAGTATTTCCTGGTGTTCAGAGGAACCTCCTGTGTTTTAGTTTGTGACCATTGCCTCTGATCCTGGCACAGGGCACCACTAAAAAGAGCCTGGCTCCATTCTCTTTTCACCCTCCCTTCAGGTATTTATATATATTGATGAGATCCCCTGAGCATTGCCTTCTCCAAACAGCACAGTCCAAGCTCTCTCAGTCCTTCCTTAGAGCAGAGATGCTCCAGTCCCTTCATCACCTTAGCTGTCCTTTGCTGGACTCTCTCCAGTGTGTCCATGCCTCTCTTGTGCTGACAAAGGCCTTGGTAACAGTAGGGCAGCATCCCTCAGCATCTCCTTCAGCATCTTGGTGGCACTGGCTGTCTGACTACAATACTGGAAGGAATCCTAGATTTGCTTCTTCACTAGGAGAGGACTTCCTTCTTCAGCTCATTGCAGAATGGCTCCAGTCCAAAGCAAACATCTGCTACACCTGAGTTCTATTTTCAAGATGTACTCTGCTGCTGCAGTGATAAAAACTGGTCTTTTTGTAACCAAACATTTGAATTATGCTATATACTCCAGAAGTGAGACACAAATCAGAAATTTATCTTCATTCATCCAGACTAGCATATTTTACAGCATGCAATAGCAAATATTTTCCATAGAATATTTTCCTATAAACTTAAAAAGTCCCAACTAACGAGGGGGAATTTAGTTATGAGCTATAATGGGTTCCACTGCATTTTAGAAATAGCCCCCGTGTGGGTTGTGCATATTAAATGTAAGCATAATCTTGAAAAAAGGAGAGTACGTTCAGCATTCCGCAGTCCAGGGCTGGGGGACAGACAAGGGAATGGACAAGGACAAACTGACCTCAAGTGTAAATTAATAGCTTGGGTGTTTTAATAATGTAGATCATGCTGTCAATTTTCCCAAATTTAATGCAAGTCTCAAGATTTTATTTTATTCATAAAGACCCATCTGTTGAAAACAAGTTCACATTCTGAACTTTTTTTTCTTCTTATGGAAGTACAAGATCTTTTCTATTAAAAGTTTAGGATTTTTTTTTTAATAGAAATGTACCTTAGAAAATGGACTTAAAAAACAGAAGACAGAGGAAGAAAAAAACCCTGTTTGTAACTGTCACTATTCCGATTTTGTGGCACTTAGACTACCCATCAGTTGCCTTAGGTCCAGCAAAATTAATTTGAGGTTATGAGCTATAATGGGTTCCACTGCATTGCAACACGTACTTGCATTCATGCATAGGAAAACCATTGTGTGGTCCATTCTCAGTTACCTAAACCCTGGATTTGCAGGGCTGAGGAAAATCAGTGCCCGGGCTGAGGAGTTACCAGCGCTTGGTACTTCCAGCCACAGGGAGATTGGGAAGCACCTGCAGTGTTGCGTCCACGCAGCACTGCGACACGCGGGGACACAGAGCTGCGGCTGCTGCTCTGCACTGTGCTGATGTCACAGAGCTCCCTCCAGCCTCACTGACCGCGACTGGCGCTTGGTGCCTGCTCCCACCCGCAGGAGCAAGGCTTGACTGTAGTCCTGAACCTCAACAAAAAACCATTTCCACATTTGGCCAGAAGAGGGCAATATTACGTCACCTAAAACTCGTAGATATCGGGCTAACTCCGCACAGACGAGGGAGGAGGGAATAGTCATAGAATCATAGAATCCTAGAATGGTTTGGGTTGGAAGGGACCTCTAAAGGCCATCTAGTCCAACCCCCTGCAATGATCAGGGATGTCTTCAACTCTGTCAGGTTGCTGAGAGTCCCGTCCAACCTGACCGTAAATATTTCCAGGGATGGAGCATATACAGCCTCTCTGGGCAACCTGTTCTAGTGTTTCACCACCCTCATTATAAATATTTTCTTCCTTCTATCTAGCAAAAATCTACCCTCTTTCAGTTTAAAACCCTTAGGTCTTGTCCTATCGCAACAGGCCCTGTTAAAATGTCTATCCTAATTTTTCTTATAAGCTCCCTTTAGGTACTGAAAGACCTCTATGAGGTCTCCCCAGAGCCTTCTCTTCCTCCAGGCTAAACAAACCCAACTCTCTCAGCCTGTCTTCACAGCAGAGATGCTCCATAACATTTTATACCAATGTAACATTGCTTTTCTACTCCTTTTTTATACCTCCATTGTATTTTGCTGCCTTATACAGTTCAAGAGTGGTTTCCATTAGGCCCCTTACTCACCATAGGACCCCTCAGCCTCCCAACCCCAAGCCTGCTGAAGCTGCCACCTGAGGATCTGAAGCTCAGTAACTTATCCTCAGAGAGCAGGGATTAATGCAAAGCATATGTGCAAATACACGAAAAAAGGCAGAAACAAGCAAATAGCTTTATTTTAGGTTTTTGAAAGTTCAGAAAAGGGAGAACAGTGGTCTGTGTAGAGTAGTTCAGCTCTCATGCTGCTGTACTGGCAGTGCAGACCTACATGTGTGTGAGAGGCAGTGGCCACAAGCCTGCAGCCAGCACAGCATCCCCCCACCATTCCCCGCCTCTGTTTTCTGACTCTTCGGCTTTCTGCCCTCCATTTCCAATCGGTTTGTCCTGCTGATCTTCCTGTCACAGGCTTATGTTTACTCTGGGTGCCTCTATGTTCCCCTCCGCATCCAGTTTGAGCACTTTCAGCAGTGTCACTTTCTGCTTCACTACTTTCCTTGTGAACTTTAAGCCTGTGGACATCGGGGGAGTCTATTGCACTGTGCTTCTTCCTGACCCTTCTGCTTCCCTGCTTCAACGTTTTGGGGGAAATATCTCTCTCACAGACCCTGAGGAACAGGCTCTAAGTCATAAAGCCACCATGGGGATATCCTCTTAAAGGTTTTTCTCAAACCCTCTGAGTAGTATCAATGCACCATTTTGTGAGAACTTTTAGCAGCTCAGAAAATCTCCATTCACTGAACTAGAAAAATGAGTTAAGTGATTTCTATTCAGTGCTTTTCCGGTGCAACGAGGGCCAAGGGGAGGTTCCCACTGTGGAGCCAGTGGTCAGGAAGGCAGACAAATGGCACAGAGGAGAACCCAAGTGTTCCTGTGGAAGCACCTCACATTCACATTTTTGCCAAATATGGGGGAAGTTTCCAGGCAGACTGTGCCAGGGTTTTGGTCTAACATTCACCCACCACAGATGATCTTTATCAAGATTACCCCAGGGAAGTGCAGACAGACAGCATCCTCCAAACAACGTACTGTTTTCCTCTGTCTAATATTTTTTCATATCAAAAAGTCAAATCTTTCACAATTTGACATTTCCTACAGAAATGTTGCTTGCTGACTAACTAAATATAAGCAAAATACCATGGCTAGATTCTTCTAAAAATTGTTTCATATGACCTTTAGTTGCCCTTAATAACAAGAAACGAAGTAGCCTACTCCTGCAGAAACACTGAACACAATTAACAGCCATGGCTTGAGCGATTAGCACCTTGTGTGCCTCAAAGAGCTGACAAGAGTTTTACAAACACTAAATAATGAAGTACATCAGCTCTACTGTCTAATATAACAGAGGAAAAAGAAGGCTGAGCTGACATACCACAGAAATCCAGCTCTGAAGAACACAGCAACTGCACATTGGTTCAAGACAAAGAGAAAAAAATTGTATCACTCCTTAAAAATTAAAAGGGACTTCAGTTAGTCCAAACACATGTAGTTTGACCTAGATTCTCCTGTGAATAGCTCCTTGGTCTTTTAACAATTGTAAAAGCAAGAACTTATTCACTTTCATCCCATCGGACTGACCAAAGGAGTCATTGTGATTCGGTGGCTTACACGGAGGAGAGCTACCTATTGCGTCACCAGCTGCCACAGCATCTAAGCGAACACACGGAGTCTAACTAGGATCGGCTTTGCTAATCCAAGTGCTCTCATGAGGTCACAGCACAGGCAATAAGGCTGCTGTCCAGAACTTGGGACAGCACTGGTATCAGCAAACATTTCCTTGAGCACAGTACTTGTCACGGAACAAGGCTACAGAATTTACACTGTCAGCAAAGTCAGGTCACACCATGATCAGTTATCCTGTTGTTCCTCCAGTATTCATGGGAATGCCTTTATAGGTAATAACGATGTTGCCGTTTTTATGCACTTGCACCTGCACAAAAAAAGGACTGAGGCAATGAGGGCTAGTTATGAACCACACTAATAGAAATCATGGCATATCCCTGGCAAGGTTTGCACTACCAGAAAACCCAAAGTAATCTCAACAAATCCTAGTTCTACCACCTACACATAAGGAGAGGATGAGAGCTCTCAATAGGAACTTGTCCGTATTCTCATGACAGCACATCTGGAGCAGACAGTGCAAGAGGAGAGATCTCCTGGAAATTGTGCTGTCAGCAGCAGCACTCCTGTGTCCTGTGCCAGAGATAGCTATGGAAGGTTAAACAGTCTGCTGGTCATTCTGGCAGACCAGCCCACACATCTTATGCATGTTTCATCATTTTCCATGTACCAAGAGCTGCAGCTGCCTGGATTTGTGCTGTTGTTACACAGCCATATAAGAAGGTTCAGTCTCTTGGTGAGAAGAAAAAACATGATCTCTAGGCAGAGCTAGTAAGCTATTCTCTGATTTATTTTATACTTCCTCTTTTTCTAGAGGCAGGAGGCGTAATACAACTGCAGTGTCTTTCCTTCTGTCAGTCCTCTCACTTCTAGTGATGTCTGAACTTCTTGATCAATTGATCAAAAGTCCTCGTAGACTGAGAGAAGTAAAAACCTCAAAGATTTTATGTTACTGCAGTTTGTGCAAGAACTGCAGGGGCTAGAGGAAAAAGACCCCAAACAATCCTCCCACAGAGGAAAGGCAGCAGCCAGCAGCTCCTGCCCAGTCAGAGGCGCTGCCCTCACTTGGCAAGCATGGACTGAGTGCAGCAACAGCATGGGAGGTGGACAGTACTGGATGTGGGACATTGGAAGACCCACATCACACCTCCACTAGAAAGCAGGCTTAGAGCTATTTTTAAAACTTCATTATCCTTAGAAACACTGTTCTGTTTGTCTCTGACTGAGAGAATTTACACATTTTTATTGGTTTCTTGCATTTTGCTTTCTTTATCCTGACATCCGGCACCAGAAATCTACTTTACTGTGTTTTATCTCCTAGTGCAATAAACCTCTATTAAATTTACTGAAATCACGAAAGTCAAGTTTGCCTGAAATATCTCAACTCCTTTTTTTTTACTGTTTTGAGGCTGGTTTGTGGCTTTATATGTATGATTAGCTGGCCAGCCATATTAACACAGCCTTGTGTGATTCAGTGGTGCACTGAGTATTTTCGGGGCTTTGAAAGACAAAGCTAACATTTTGTATACAGTGCAAATTACTCCTTACCACTGCTGATTGCTCTTCTTCTGGTTGGAGACACCTACATTTTCTTATCTATAAATTTAGAAGCAGAAAATCATTAGTTTTTCTGAAGTAGTTCGATGACTTTGAGTCACCCAAAACAAACAACATAAACCCCAGTACCCTGATCACAGGTCATTGGAGTGTATAGGGCCTCGTTTGCAGTTTGTTTCGAAGAAACGTGTGGCAACAGGGAGCTCATGAGACTCCCTCCTCTGTACATCATGATTGCTCCTTAAGACTGTGCAGTGTCCACCTGAGGGACTTGCTAAAGATTAAATGATAATTTCTTTGCACCTGAAAGGGGTAAGATATTGTTAGAACCTCCATAGCTGAAAACAAATTGGTTAACTGATAGCAGACAGACTATCATACTATAAAATATTCAGGAGAGAAAAAAAACATATACAAGTGAAAAACATCATTAACATTCGTTTTCTGCAAAACTGAGATAATATTGCAACTTAAGCAATTACGGGGTGAAATCTTCAAATCCAATTGGCCAAAATTAATGAAAGTTAAATCCTTTGTTTTTTCCTTGGTTTTTTTTAACATTTTTTGCATATGTATCAATATAGATGTACAATTGCTGGTTTATCATGGCATAATAGCCATGACAGTTAATAATTATCTCATAGATTGAAAAATATGAGGCATCCTGCCGTAGTGGTTTGTGGGAGCCAGGAAAGTACTAAGTCTGATCACACAGAACCATTGACCAATGTCTGCGGTCAGATCACTTGACCTTCTCTTTCTTCGGTCATCCTAGCTGGGAAGTGTATTAAATGTATCGCCCCTGGAAAACGACAGTGTGCGTTCATGCACTAATGTGTGTTTTACCACGTATAGGATATTGCACTTCTTCTTCCCCTTCTGTTTGTAGTTTCTGGTTTCCTAAAGTGTTATACAGAATCCTGTGCAAGTGATATTTTACATTTCCTAAACCTTTTATATCCTTGAAGTTTAAGAAATTAGGTAGTATTAGCTTTCCTCTCTTGGATTTTTAAAGACATTACAGGCTTGTTTTTTATCTAAATCATTTTATGGCCCATTAATTGACTAGATAATGTTTCTCAGCAAAGTCTGAAGGATCATATAGCATTTTCAGCATGACACAGTATATTTTCAGCCAGGGATGACATTTTCTTTACAGTTTTAACACTAACAAGTGAGCCAGCCTTTAATATCCACTATTCTTGATACACGTGCTGAAATATAATCAGAAGAAATAGGACTTCAGTTAAAATGGCATGTCATCTAACACCATGGTTAAAAATTCTGAGAGGGCAAGAGAGACATGAACTACTGTTTTTAATAAAACAGAATAAAATCCCCCACAGGCCTAGCCACTAATTCCCATAAAATTCAGAGAAAGTTTTAATATACTAATTAGTAAAATATGTGTTTTCAAAGAAAAATCTAGTTATATTACACATTTCAACTCAAAGTCAGTTTTGTAAGCCAGTTGAATCTCTGCTAAAGACCTTTGTTAATTATCCAGTTGAAAGCATTGCTCAAGGAATTACAGTCATAGAAAGTCAAACAGATAAGTCAAACTTCTTACAATTATTGGTAGTGTTCTAAACACTGGGCAGTATTCAAAACAGTCAGCCTAAGCTAAGTGTAGTCTATTGAGCCATTATGTTGCACCACATACCAAAGAAAGGGGAATGTGCATCCTCCTTGGGGTTCTGCCACTGCGAACTGGGACCCAGTCCTGTAAGGTCTTGGAAACCTAAGTGTATGTGCTAAGCTCCACACACTCTTTCCAGACAGACATGGACAAGAAGATAAAATCCGCCTGATTGACCAGTTGGATATTTTATGTTTGGAGTCTGTAAGACTTCTTGGTTTTTGGAAAAATAGAAGGAAAACTAGGCTTAGGGGTTCAAAAAGGTCTGCAAATCTAGCATCAGACCTTTGGTTAATCATAGAATCATAGAAAGGTTTGGTTTGGAAGAGACCTTAAAGATCATCTAGTTCCAATCCCCAACCATGGGCAGGGACACTTTCCACTAGACAAGATTGCTCAAATAATTATCCATTCTAAAGTTAATGAGACTAATAACATTCCATAGTATGGCTTCTGTTGGCAATCTTTGCACCTGAGTTGGCATAATTTGTGGTGGGTCTTTAATTTCTTAATTATTTAGTAGCTACTTATGTGGAGGATATTTTTAGAGAGGTTGAACAGGGGAGGGAGAAGAGAGCTTGTCATCCATACAAATATATATTTATATATATATTCATATAAATACCTATAACTAATAGTTAAGAGCTACTTAAAGTCTTTAGTGGCCACACTCAACAACTACAGCCTAAGACTATGGCAGATAATAGTCCATTATGTAATTTTAAGTCATGATAACTTCCGACTGTATGTTGTATTGGTGAATAACAAGTAACTGCATTTCATTTCTAGAATTAGTCCCTATTGTTGCAATTCAGGTGGAAGAGATCATACCTGTGTACTCACATATTAATTACTCCTCTTTATGGTACAGTTGCTCCAGAGACTACTTTTGAATTCACAGTAAGTGTTTATTAAACGGATCACTTAGAGCTTGCAACTTCTATTTCAGTTCCTGCCTTATCACAAAGAAACAACAGAGCAAAACAGGGAAGAAGCATCATAAGCCATGTAAAGTTATTTTTTCATGCATGAGCTGCACGTGCTACATAGGGCTTAGATTCTCTGTGAAATGAGAATAGTAGATCAATAAGTTGTGCCAAGAGGTGTCAGATGTGCCAAAAAAAAAATCCATAGACTTATGATCTTGTAGAAAGAATGAGGGCATTCAGAAGAAATAATCAGCTTTTAAAGTCATCTCTGATCTTCAAATTACTGCAGACCCTGAAATTATCTTTAGAAGGGTGTATCCTGCACATTTGTCCTTGATGAGCAAAAGGACAGAAAAGGACACAAAAGGAGAACCTCAAAGGAGCCTTTGCCCCACATGGTCTCAAATCCCTAATACAGTAAAAATACCCAGAAGACTTGCGTGAATCAGGCCTTGTGTATTCCTTTTTACTCTGAAAGTATTACTTACCTCCCAAGGGATAGGAAAGTCTCATATTTTTGAAATACTAGATAAACGACTGCATGCTCAAATTGGAAGCTGTGCAGTCCATCCTCAAACAGTGAGCCCACCAAAAGAGCTGTCTCCCCATCAGTTCTTGCTCCAGCCATAAAAGACATCAAGTAACAAGTTATAGAAGGGGTTGTTGTAGCCAACACTGCCTGAGCATGACATGGGGCAGATTCTCTGTGAATAAGTGTTCCTGATTCATTATGAATGAATGACACCTGGTTGCACGTGGGATTTAATGCCCAGGTGATAAAGAAATTCAGCATCCAACAAAAAGTAAGTTACAGTCTATGCTAGTCCTTGTAGAAATGTGATTTCAGCAATGTAATCATTGAGAGAACTGGGAGACTAAATATGTCCTAGCTTTGTAAAGCTTTAAAATGGTGCATTTTAATGTTTTAAACAAAATTTCATGTATAGTGTGGCTTAATACAATATAAGAAGAAGAAACAATAACAAAGGTATCACGCAGAGTACACAAGGTGCTGCCTTTGTGAGTAAGGATGACTTTCTGAACAAGGGCAGTATCCTAATGCCAAGCAAATAGATGCTTCCCAGAGGAAACATAAAAAGTCAAAGGAAAGAAAGACTAGTGTGAGGAGGAGGGTAAAAAAGAGCATTTGCAGACTCCTGCACCCATTTTACAAACAGTAGAAAATGTGATGCATCTTCCTTTACTCATATTGCATGACTTGGGGTAAATCTAAGATTCACCTGGTAGAACGAATCACAAAAGCAGCTAAAGCAGGGGTCACTAAACATCCAGACACATATGGATGTGCATATTTTCAACTGTGTGCATATTTTTAGTCCTTCTGCTTTGGCTGTTTGTTCTAATCCTCTTTTTTTCACTCCCTCATTTTCTTCCTCTCTGCTTTGCTCCCCTCAAGCCACTGCACCTAAGAATGTTTGCTGCCATCCCACAGCTAACTGTGCTGCCTCATGATTTCCTTTTTCTGCTTCTGCACTTATCTCACCCATTTGCATTGAAAGGTCTCTGGGACAAGGGACACTCAAGTATTGTCTTTTCCCAATACCTTTAGGCCAACTCTGGTTCCTGTACTGATTTATAAGGTGCTAATCTACTCAATATAAGAGCCCACAGAGTATCTTAACCTACAGCACTTTTAAAGTAGATTATAGCCACACACTGCTGAGTTTGAGACCAAAATAACACCGTATACCTACTTCTTGTGACAGTCATGAGAATACTTGCAATGTATCTTTTAATTGCCAAAACAAAACAGGTTCTTTTCTCATAATTTATAATGTACATATCCTGACAAAATCCTTTTTTTTTTTTCAATGAACATAGAGGACCAAAGCCCTTGCAGGGAAATATTTCTACTGTGAAATGAAACTCCTCTCTGCTTCTGATCAGGCACATTAGCCAGGTGTCTGGGTGTACTTTTTTCAAAAATTAAATAGATGGATGGCTTCTTGGCAGTGGGGTAAAGACTTGCAATTCTACACTAAACATTTTGATGGGAAAAAGGTTGTGAGACAAGTCAGAATCAACTTACTGATTACTTGGAGGGAGCTTGTGGCCTCCTGGTGAACACCCAGTGAGGTCCTGCTCTCAGTGGAAGCAGGAAGATCCTACTGTAAGTAGGTAAAATTAAATTAGAGATGAGCAGTAGATAAATTAGATGAGAGAGACACAATCTGAGATAAATGATTAAAGAAGCAAACCCATTCCATCAAGAATGTGAAACTAAAAATTATGGGCTCAAGTATAGCTTCCTTTCTAAGGATAAATCTGTTCTTCAATCGGAATTGTGACTTCAACAGCATGCATAGACCTATACTTTTAAACTAGTCAGTACAGATGTTGATATCAGTGGAGTCAGCAGGAGCCACCGAACACCCAGGACAACACTGAGTTCACGTTTATTGGTTACACCAGTGGTCTAAGCTAACACAACACTGAGTTCTCATTCATTGGTTACAGCAGTTATCTAAGCTAAGGCAGCTATCTATAGCTAAGACATTTGACAAACCATGGTGTTGTCCTACAGACTCTTCAGGTTCTTCCACACTGGAACTTCTGCCCCTGCAGGCAGAGGATGACAGCAGAGAAGGAATGGATGGGGAGAGCAGTTGTGCAATTAATATGAAATTGTGAATGCAGTTATACAGCCATTTTCTCTGGGGGCAAAAAGGTCTTGAGAAGTTTTTGGTTCTCAGTTTTTCACCCCTCTTGCCTTCATACAATTTGCTTCTGATGCTGCAGATTAGAGCCCACTATAGTGTGCTCACGCATCTCTGTGAGGCAATGCTGTGAACAAAATCACCATGAGGAAGAATTCCAAAATCACACAAGGAGGAAGTTTCCTGAACTGGCTTTGACAGCAGGCAAAGTAGAGTACCTATCAAGAGAAAGTAGAGTACCTATACTATATGTGTAACTTCTCCTACCAGACTTGTTGTATTCATATGAGTGGGATTTAAAATCAGCTTCTCTCTTATTGTGAGAGCCAGGGTAGGAAATCTTGATCCCTAAATTGGATCACTACTGTAGATGAACTTGAAGCTTCTGTAGTCTTATTCGTACTTACTGAGAGAAAAAAACCTTTATTTCTCACACTTACCTTAACCAAGTTTGCAAGCTCAGCCTTGCCTGTCTTATTTTCCTCAATCTGAGAACAGTAATTCAAACATTTGCCAGAGAACAATGTATCAGGAAAAAATCAATGAAGACCTCGGGAAGTGCAGTACTCTACCCCAGGATTTTGCATATTTTGATTCATCAGAAACATTTTAAATAAACAAGACCCCTGTATGCACTCACTCCTCCTCTATATTTAAAATATATTCTTGTTTTTATAATTGTATTTCTATATTATTGTTCGACTGCATCTTCCAGCTCCTAGAGGAAGCTAAATTGCATAAGTCCCTGTG
Organism: Neopelma chrysocephalum; assembly: GCF_003984885.1. Taxonomy (NCBI): domain Eukaryota; kingdom Metazoa; phylum Chordata; class Aves; order Passeriformes; family Pipridae; genus Neopelma; species Neopelma chrysocephalum. The sequence goes on along the minus strand of NW_020897689.1, from coordinate 10,004,794 downwards.
ACCAAAAATTTATCTCACTGATATTTATATAAGTATATTGGGTAAAGCTAGGCCGTACACAAGCTTTATGATGAAATCATTTGTGTTGTGTCCTTATTTGAATTTCCGTATTTACTTAACAAAAGGTTTCACTGGGGCTTTTCAGTCCTTATTTACATAGATCCATCAAAGATGGCATAGTTAGACGCAGGATGTAGTTGAAAGTAGACAATAGCACAGCAGGGTTAAGGTATTGGGCTGCAGCTAAAGTGTTTTGTTAGGAAGATCTGATAAGTGCTTAGACTTTTTGCTAAAATAAAGACCCTAACAACAGTGGGAATTCAACAGGGTAATCGCACAAAGCAGACTGTTTAGCGCAATTAGAGGTGATTGGCAGTGTCTTAAAGCCCTTAACCAGAAACAACATATAAAAAGAACTGACCTCAATTGGATTTCAGCTTCGTTGCCAGTTTCAGTCTAATGCATTATATAGACTGGTTAATGCACATATTGGTCTTATGATTGGGAAGCATGGGTACTGAGACTTCCTGTGCCATGGAAATATCAAAACGCTCCATGTGATATGCAGCCCTGTCAGTAGGCAGTGTAAATAGTTTGTACTTGCCAAAGGATAAATCTCTCTTCTCTGATATCCATGAGGTGTTTATCAATGAATCGATCAGGAATGCCGAGGGGAAGGCAGGGAGACAGTGACAGATGATCCAAGAGAAGAACGGACTGCAAAGTGTATTTCTAATGCAAAACCAAAGTTTGCAAAGACTCATTTCCAAACAACTATGCATTTGTGCTTATAAATAACGCACAGATATTTAATCTACAGTGGATGCAATACTCTGCTTTAAATCTATGCAGACATACTGAAGTCACTGAAATAAGACTGACTTTCCATTTCCTAATGATTTAGCTCATAGGTCTGAGTGGAACTAGCTGATGCAATGAATCACCAAGGCAGCTACACACACTTCAAGAGCCTTGGCAGGATACATTTCTGTGATAGTGTCTTCAGGCCAAAATTTGCTAGCGCATGGCACCACTGACATTGCCAAATGTTGAGCAGTAGTCTGACCTTGGTAGAAGAGCTGTTTGAAATAAAGTCGCACTTATCCAGAGAGAGAGTATGGCCAGAAAGACAAGACAGCTACCTGGAACAGTTTAAATTATATTGATCCAGGTCAGAATTGCCACACTCTCAGCTGAGATGCAGGGCTAGAGTAGTTGTATGCTCCTAAATTGTTGCAATGCAGAAGCTGGGTAGCCTAAAAGTGAAAACCTTAATTTATGAGGCAGTACCTTCTTAAAACATGCTGCCCAAGTCCCTTTTGAACCTCTAATGCTACAGAAGTTTTTATAAGTTTTTATATTTATATTATTTATAGTTATACAATGGTTGTGTGTATAAGATGTCTTGTGTTGGTCCAACTTAACCTGTTCTCAAAAGATTGGTATTACCATCATTGTAGCAATATCTCTATAACTGGGGGTGTTGGAATGGCTCTGAAGAGATACCATCATGACAGTCACCTCAACCAGTGCTTTTGGTCTCTAAGAGGAGGAGGCAGTGCTGAAATCCACAGCTAGATACACTGCTTTAGCAGCAGAATTTATGCCATATAATTTGTGTATTTCCACAAGTTCAAAATAATGACCAAAGGGAACAATAATCCTCTGCTAGTTTGAATGCACAGTGAGGTGAGTATATACCAAGAACCTTCCTCTGAATAAAATCTACAGAAAATGAAGATTTGCTCGCAGACTTTGCATTATGACAGACAGCAAAGAAAGCTGCTGGATTAGCTTTCTTAATCAGAGCTGTAGGTTTAATCAGTAGTCATAGTAATCCAATCTACACAAGGCTGGGAATTGCCTCAGTTCAGCCACCCAAGAGATAAGCTTTTTTTGTCTGACCCACTCACCTGGACTACCTCCACAGCCAGTGAAGACAGAATAGGCACCTTCATTGAAGGACACACACACTCATCCCAGGTACTTAGCTTTCAGTGATTAAAGTTCAGATGAATGTTTGCACAAGGTGTCTAGCACAGTCAGATTCAGTCAGACTCTGAGGTCGGTAGAATAGTGCCCATCTTCAGTGAAAAGATCTGCCCTTCAAGGCTCCTGAACATCGCACCCACACAGATCCCTGATCCTGCAGCTATAGATACTGAAAAGTCTTTCCTCTGCTTTCAGATCCACTAGGACCAGAGGTTTTTTTTGCAGTTACACACAAACCTCCCTGCACACATGTAACTCATTAGCCAGTTGCTTGTTTCACTTTGTTCCTTACTAGTCATAAGCAATATGTCTGAAATCTCTGCTTATGTACACATTTTACCAATAACAGAACAGGTAATAAACATTTCATATAGTTTCTACATTAGGATACATAACGTACCATTATTTTATTACTTAAGAGACAAAAAAAAATGAAATTAAAATAATCCTCCAAATGCAAGCTCTCAAAAATAGAGAAACATCATAATTTTGTTTGCTTGGCTAGTAGCATAATTTTGAAGCTTTTTGCTACTCAAGCAACTTCTGTTTCCATTTTTAAAACATTAACTGGAGGCAGAGGCTTATGGCTACTTAGAATGTTAGTTAATTTAAAAAGCATTAAATTACCATCCTTTCCCTTGCCATGGGGAGCAAACAGCCAGAGTATAATGAGTTTTATTAACTTTCATAATGTCAGTGTTGACTGCATCCAAATATTGGATCCATTATTTGTCAGTCCCCAAAGAACCACGTAGAGAAGTAAATGGGTCAAGGATTAATTGATCAGTGCAAGGTTCTCTCCTTCCAGTCACAGTTTTGTTACTGTGTCATTTATATGTGCAGGAGAGGAGAATCAAGGTATTTTGACTCTCCAGCACATCACCCTCCTTTTGTCTGGCTTCTTGAGTCAGTCACACTACTGCAACCTTTCAGCAGCTGCCAAATATCTTTACAAAAAGCACTGGTCTCAACTGGGAACTACTGAGGAATATTGTAACAAAACTTTTGGATTTTTTTTGTTTTGCTTTGTTTTTTAAACCTCATGTTAATTTGTGGATTTGGAGTCCTTACCTGAGAATGTACCCCCGCAGTCAGTGTAATAAACTTTGTGCTTGCTTCTTCTCAAGAGCCTCAGCAAAACTTCCACTTAATACAGCAAGCCAACCTCTGTTTAAAAGAGGAGATGTTGCTGGATATTAACACTCAAAGCCATCTGCAACTTGGAAAGCTGCATGTGTTTTAGACCACACAATCCTCCCCAGTAGCCTTGTTTTGTAAAAAAGGATAGAGAAGCATGTTAAAGGGTCTGAAGATAAATAATAAATGAGTGAGAGCTTAAGACCACAATTAGGCCAACATTAATAAGCATCAATTCCAAAGGATAAGGGATATATCTTTGGAAGTAACCACCCCACAATAAATGTCCTTCTACACCTTAATGGATAAACTCACTTGGTCTTACAGTTGATTACAAAACAGGAAAAGGGTTATACATAGCAAAAGCCCAAGTAAAAATCAAATTACTAACTTAACCTTTCTTAAAGTCAGGCAGTCGGGTTTTTGTTTCCCTTCTTCACTGTATGCGCTTCCAGTGCACCTAGAGACTGTTACAAACAATTACAAGACACATCTGCAAATGTTTTTTCTCACTTTCTTTTTCCCTTGCACTGCCTCAGCAACAGCCTTACAATCATTCCCACAAGGAAAAAATACCTGAGTATTTGTCCATCTTCCTGCCACACAACTCTAACCTTCAGGAAGGGGTCTTTAAGGCATAACTAGCTTTGCCCTGAGTACTATTGGCACCCCATTCTCAATCCAAAGGGGAACTCCTTTCTGTGACAATTTAAAATTTGTTAATTAATAGGAACTATGCTAAATACTAAATGTTCCAGCTAGACTGGTAGATCATAGAACATAACATTTCCAAAGTAAAAATTAGTTAAAAGTTAAAATTAGTTAAATTAGTTAAATTAGATCTTCTTTGTTTGTTTATTGGCTTGTTTTCCTCCTCTCTCCTATTCTTACTGTTTATTTGATCAAACTGTACTGAATGGCAAAACATCCATCCCTCTGATGCGTCTGGCTCCTGCTGAGCATATTAGCTTACCTGTCCCTTGATCCCATCTTTTAGAAAATTAAGTGCTGTGACAAATCACAGCATTTCAAACTATTTTAAGTTTTTCAGCTCTAAGTGTTATTTTATTGTTACTGTTACCTTTGTTAAAAACCTCAGTTCTTAGAGACTAGATAAGGACATGATATCAACATACAACAAATAATGACTGATTTAATACACGATTATAACAACAAAAATGCAAATCACATAATTAGTCAGAACTGACTTTTTGCCTTGTCAATCCTACAGAAGTGGAAGTTTAACTTACCTCCAATGTGTTAGAGTACTTCAGCCAAGTGCAGGTTTTCATTATGCTAACTCCAAAAAAGTCAATTCCACGGTAAGCCATGACTGTGGTTTACTGTTAGTTGATGGAGTTATCCTTCAAACTCACATTCTGGATCTAGGAGGTATCAATGCAATTTTTTTACATGAAGCATTGGAGTTGGGAAGAATGGCCCATAAGGTACAACATTGCACCATTTATATGGGCATCTCACAGCCCAAGTACCTTGTTTTACTGATGGAAAATAGCAATGCTTAAGTAATGCAGATGTTCTTTTACCTATCAGATAGCTAGGAAGAGATTTGCTCTCTACTCATGAAGGTATCTTTGCCTAAAACATTTGGAATAAAGAGACTGAATAAGAGACTGGATAATTGTTCCCTTAAGGAAAAGTAGTGCTAGGAGTAATATATAACTGTGATCAGATGCTTTAAGAAAATTATATTTTTGAACTATCAAGAATTTAAGAGATGAACATTTTTCTTATTAAAAAAAATTACTTCATGAAACTGCAAACTCCATATCAGCCCTGGAGTATAATACGAAAGGTAATGCTAATACTCATTCTAAAATCAACAGTAACAACTTTCCTGAAGTCATTCAAGCAACCACTGTTACTACAGTTATTATATCTGTTGCTCGAAGCAATGGAGAAGATTGTGGAGGAGCTAATACACCTCTTTAAGTGAAAACAGTCTTGTCAAGGACCTGGCACAAAGCTGTTATGCTACTGGCACCTCCAGAGAAATACCAGGTGGTATCAGCTCAGGTAACCAACATATCTCAGCTGAGTGATTAAATGGATTATGGCCTCATTTCACAAACAAGAGGGATATTTACCCAACCCTCAGTGACTCAGAGAAATTTCAGTTTCCACTCTGTTAGAAGCCCAGTGATTCTAAAATACAAATTAATACTGGAGATAACAGACCTATTTTTTTACATATTTAAGTGTAAAATTCTTTCCAAGATAATAAATAATTGCAGCATTTGCAACTGCTTTATTAAAACTGGGTATGGTATTTCAGAAATCACTTAGATGATAGATCTCTCTGTGCAGGAAACTGGGAGGAAGAAGCAGATGCCATCACTAAACTAGGCGTGAACAGGAAAAAGTATTAACCCCATGTTATAAGCACTGGTTATTTCCGAAACAACAAAGCAAGTAGTAACTGGATATAATTTTGAGAGGCTAACTCTAAAACTACTTTGGCAGTGAATTATTAACCTGGCCTAATTTCCCTGCTCATTGTAGGGGGGTTGGAATGAGATGACCTTTAAAGGTCCCTTCCGACTCCAACCATTCTATGATCGCATGATTGTATGATTCTGTTCAAAGCCTGCTTAATGTCAGATAGCTCTGCTTCTCACTGTTGTTCCAAGTTTCCCGTTCTCCTAGCTCACACCACTGTGCCCTGTCTGCCTGAGACAGAAGACTGCAGCAATTATTGGTGATTACCATGATAAACTCAGCATTAATGATGTACGATGTGTCAGTGCTTATGCTCATGTATCAGCTACCTATAGACCCTGCACACTTCTAACAACAGCAATTATGTTCATGGTTGATACATTTGCTTTGTATCCTTTTAGATCAATTCAAACTGCAAACACCTATTGGTCATCTTTACTATAAACCTGGCTAATGAAAATCTTACTGGTGTTCTCTGAGCTTAATATTTCCTCATGCCGGTTTTCTTTTCTCCAGGTCCTTGAGCAATGGTTTTGCATTAGGCCATACATCCTTCATACCAGGAAGAATGAACATATGGGTGATACTCTACTACATGAACCTACTACTCTATCTGCAGGCTGAAATTCAAAACACCTTCACCCTGTCTCCAGTTTTTATACTACTGAAATTCTAAAAAAAATCAGTTGGAGTTTTCTCTCAAATGAGGGTATGAAAAGTGAATGCAAGGATTTGGCCCCATTTGAAAGATCCTTTGGGTGAAGATTGTGCCCTTCAGGGTTACTTACCAATTGAGTAGGGTCCCGCGATAGTTCAGGGACTGCTAATGTCTTGCTAAGGTTTTCAGTTCTGGGTTACTGCTGTCTAGAATATGACTCATGGTGGCACCAGGTGCCAGCTGTTCAGTGACCCATAAAAGATGAGCCGGTAGTAGATGTAAAATCCTTGGGGGCCAGACATCCAAGCAGAAAAGATGAGTGGTGATGGTACCAAACCCACAGAGTCCTGATGAGTGAATCCTTAGCGTGAACTCCCGAAGTGATTGCTTCAAGAGGCCAGGAGGGCCCTGGCACCCCACAAAAGAATTACACTAATTGCAATTACTCCTTTTTGTTCCCCAGTGCTGGTGGAAACCTGTGCTGTTAATTAACCTGTCATTTACAGTTGTTGAAACAGTTACTTTGTTGCTGTGGGGACATAGCTGTGGGCACACTGCCCCTATGTGATGTGAAATTTGGTGAAGTCACATAAACCTTGGTATTACCTCCCTGTATCACATGTGGTTTGAAGTATATTATTCAGTTTCTTTTAAAATTCCATTGTTAAGTAGCAGATTTAAAAAGCAGTAACAAGAAAAACCCTTCCCACAGGGTGTAATTACATGTATTGCTGTGGTGGGGATTTTTGGGGTGGCAGCAGTAGAAGTTGCTCCAAAAACAGCTTGATAAAGTCACAGTAGAAATGTTCCTTCAAGGACCGTGTCAACATAAAAGCTGAATACAAACTCACCTCATGAAATCCTTAAAATGCAGGTGGCAGGAAATGTGAAGAAGCATTAGGAGTAGTAGTTTTTTTATATGTCGTCTTCTCATATTTTCACTAAACATTGAGAAATGACCACTCAGAGATAATTTCTTTAACCTTCGACCTGAACCAGTACTTATATTAATGTACTAGTTCCCAAGAAAGACAAAAATGATCTTATATTCTTGTTCTGCCTTTATCTGATGGCGGCCTGAATTATGTCCAGATATTACATTTGTTTGAACTTTGAGATATAAACATACAGGCGTTTTCTTCCTTATTTTCCCTACCTTTGAAAGGTATCAAGGATGCTTCATGAAAGATGTAACATTTCACATGAAAGAGATATTGATGTATTTCCTATATTTTCACTGAAACGTTAGCCAGTAGACTTGGTATTTATTATGGACTTTTTCCAAAATATCGACCAGCAGAGCTGATGCCATTTTCTACAGACTTTCTCCAAAGAGTTAGTCAGCAGTGCATGTAAAGATGTCTCCATTTTTAACCATATTTTCCAGTATGTATCACTGTTGCTCTCTGGTACATACCATGGTATTCCTAGGCAAATAGGATTTGAAATGCATATGACCGTACATGTCTAGAACAGAAGGACATCTTTAAAGGGAGCAAGCATGCTCTTTACAGAGAGATAGTAAAGATAATTGGATTTTCCTTTTTGGTTTCAGTAACATTTTATTCTTAATTTCAGTGATTGTGCATTAACAGGCTCATTTCATCTTACAAGGAACAAGTATTAGAAAGGCATGTTTCAATAACATCCTGATAAAGTCCATCCAAAGAAATACTGTTTAGTTCAGGTTAAAAATCCGGATGTGGAAAACTGCACGCTGTTCACTGATATCTTGAAGTCATTGTTTGTTAGTGAACAATTGGGCAAGGCACAATCAAACTTGGCTACATGACATATGACAGGTTTTGGCATGACTTTCCTTTCTTTTTAATGGACAAGCCTGTCTGTGCTCATGACTGTCAACTGCTCATCAAAACACGGAGCTTAAATCCAAAATTTGACATAAGTACTACAGCTCAAGGATTTTCCCCTTTCAGTTCCATCTGAAAACATAGACAAAGATTACCTGAACATTTTTCTTTAATACACAAAATACTCACTACGGGCTAAATTTATAAATCAGAGTCATTCAAACATATGGATTTAAAAAATCCGAAAATAAAATAGACAAGAAAACTGAATCCCATATATCAGGCCCTAGGTATAGTTAAAAAAAAAAAATATATATATACATGAACAGAATATTATTTCTTAAACTGTTGTATTCCAAAATACATATTTAAAGATCATTACTCAATTACTGAAGCACACTTGATCTATACGTATTTTCTAGCTCACCAATCTTCATTATTTTTCTGTGTCATAAATATTTTACTACATTGTTTGGGGATTTTTTTACTAGGCACTTGCAAAATCAAAATCCCCTCAGGTAAGAACATAGGATGAGAATGTCAGCTCATGAAAATTTAAATGCTTCACTTACTCCTTTACTACACTCATTTCTTCAATGTCAGTTTCTTTAAATACTTATCTGAATTTCCTCCAAATTATTATTTTGTTTATTTTTATAATAAAAGCCTTAAAATGTATTTTAGTCTTGAAAGCAGAATTAAAATAACCATAAATTACTGAAATAAAATATTTTTTTCTGAAATTTCTAGTAAAATAACACCTAGATTGACAGTGGATGTTAGTGAGCTGCTGCTTCATCTCACTGTGGCTAGCTGTCGTCAAATATTAGATCCATCAATGACTATAAATGTGCTATTTTTAGGCCTCTAGTGGTTATTTCTTGTATGGTCTTTACCAAAAATACTTGCCTGAATTATTGTTAATATGACAGAATATAAGCAGAAAGGCTCTAAGACCTGTTTCTTAATGAAACTAAGTTTTGTTGTGGTGCTTAGATTACTTTCAGCAAAGCAACTGAGTAAAGACAGTTTGAGATTCAGCCTTCTATAGTAACCACTCAATAGGCTACAAAATAATGCTTTTACATTAATCAGTTTTGCCTTAACAAATATATACTTTCTGTAAAAATAGGTTTATAAGCCATGTTGCTTCATTCCATATCCAGCAACCTTGGAATAACAGTCCCAGGCAGTATGAGATTGTGCTGTAGGCCTTGATATTGCAAAAAACCTCAGCTTCTACAAGCAAACATAGATTTCTTGGCAATTAGACTAGCTGGACTAAATTCCTCTCTGACATGATTTATAAATTCATCCAATTTAATTTGCTGATAGGAAGCTGAGCACTGTACCTGGGTCATTTGGTCTGATTTATATCAGAAAAGTGTGCAAAAGAAAATGGAGCTTCTCTATCTTGCTCTTGTCCTCTCCTAGATTTCTGTTACTATATAACAGGCATCCTTTTCCTTTAATTACCTTCTTCACGGCTTGAGAGCTTTGATGACTTGATTAAGCCTTGCAGTGCAGTTCCAGTCCCTACCCATCTGATTAATTAGCCCAAACCTTATTAACTTACTAATTCCAATCAATAATGCACTGATGCTGAACTGTGCAAGGGCAAACTAAGGATAGCGATTTTATTTGAAGACACAGAGCCACATACAGTGTGTTCTTTTACTTCTTCATGGCTGCAAAATTAAAACTACACATCAAGAACATATTTACTCAGGGATGAATTTCTCACCACCTGTCTTACCTGAATTACATCTGCAATAAAACTTATAGTGACAGAGGCATATTGGTGGCACCCCTGTGCTGGACAGTCTTTTTCCAAATATTTAGCTCTTGCTAGTGGAAAACGGCATCCAGCATTTTGGGGTTGAATTCTCCTGCACAAAATTCTAATGGCACTTGGAAGGCATGGCAGACCCCTACCCTCTCCTGTACACCCTCGCTAAACCTGTCCAGAAGCAGGGAGAGCCACCCGGTGCATTTTACTTCATTTTAAGTATGCCAGTGGATATATTTCAATGCTGAAGGATTATTTCAGCAACTACCAGCACAGCCAAAACAGCACCCAGATGAGTCAATGCAAGTTTAACTATGGGTAGCTAAAACCCATGAGATGATAGGTGATAGCACTTCTGTGGCCCTCAGCCTCTGTCCCAAACACTGCCATGGCACTGGTGCTGGAGACCTAATATATTAGTAGAGAATTCAGCATGGCTGGGGCAGCCATGAACTGTCAGGCAACTCCATTTCTCAGGCTGCCGCTTTCCCACTCAGTGATTGACCATTGCCACCATTTCACATATTTTCATTACAAGTGGATGCTAGACCCATTTTTCACAGTCAGTAGCAGTTGTGTCTTTTTTGTTTTATTATTTTCCTGCAGCGGGGATAGCACATTAAAGTAGATCTACTTGTTGTTATGGAAAAATACTGCTCTTGTCTAAGTTCATTTGAGTTGGACTAGCTTTCTTCAACTACTAGAAGGGGAAAAATCATAGAATCATAGAATATCCTGAGTTGGAAGGGACCCACAAGGGTGACCAAATCCAGGTCCTGGCTCTCTACACAGGACAATCCCAAAAATCACACATTGGTTTTAAATGTGAAGCAGTACAAGAAAAAGTACCAAAAAGGTATGACAAAAAGACTTCTCAATCATTCTTTCACCTGTAGTAGATAGTCCTGGCAATAGCAAAGATAGTAAAAGGTACGGCTCACAGTACACTTCTCAGCAATGCACACTTGTTTGCATCAATGGAATTTAGGATAAGAGTCAGTACCTAAGGTTGATGCTTGATGCTAACTATTCACCATTTATTCTACAAATAGAAACATCTGCCAGACCAAACATATATGAATAACAAGCCTTTAAAGCACTGTGCTAAGACTGTCTGTACAAGGAGATCTGCACAGGTAGGATGTGTGGGAGGACACAAGGGCTCCTCATTAAATGCCATTGTTATTCTTATTTTCACTGGGTTTTCATTTTCTGATCACATAAGCTGCTTTTTTGTTCTCATTAACATCGGCCTTTGTAAACAATCTATAGTACCTCCATTATGCTTTCCACAGGCCACTGACAACAAACCACAATTCTCTAAACAATACATTTTCTGGGAGGTAGTGGGTATCAAGGACTCTTAATAGTGCTATGGCGAGAGGATCAATTGTTCAGCTCTATAGTGCAGAAGTGTCTCCTGAGCCCCTCAGTGCCTGCCTTTGTGTACAATATCACTGATGGGGAGTGACATTTCTTTCTCAGGAAACCTTCCATTAGACAGGCTGCTTTCAGGCAAATCCAGTGGTGGAGTGTTTGAAAAACAAAGCATGGGTAGAAATGGGCTTTTATCACATTTGGCCATGTGATTGATAAGGAATCAGACACTTTTCCTGCTACTCAATAAGAAACTCTACGAATGCATTTTGATTCCTGAAATGTTACTATTTCTCTAAAGTTTTAAATATAAATACCCGGTACCTCACAATTAGGGCACATTTCCTAAAACAAAATTTAAGAAAAATTCCAAAAATTCCTTCGCGTTTGCATTTGCTAGAAGGTTTATATTAGCAACTAGTATTTGGGTACAATGGCTTCAAGCTACCTCCTACAGTTTCCTAAAGGTATGAAATCACATTTTTCACGTGTTTGTGCTGAGTTAGGCCAGGATAGTAATTATGCAAGGGTTATATTGAAACAAAGCTGTACATGAAGTTTCTACCCCATGAAAACCATATCTATGCTGAAAGCAGATCTGGTTTTGAACAACTCCTTCTATCATACTCATGCAAAATCCTTCTGCACGTGTGCTTGTGAGTTTTGAGTCCAGCATCATGCTAGGAGTGCCAAGTAAATAAATCATGAAGATTTCATCTTTAGTGATTATGGCCTTTCCTGAAGAAGTAGAATGTGGTGGTTTTTTCTTGCATTAACAGCCCTCCAAAGCCATACCACAAATCCTTGATTCCTAGCTTCTCCTGGGATATTAGGAGAAATCAAGCTGTAGCTGAGATCAACAATTGATATGCGAGATATGGAATGCTCATTTGTTAGAATTCGGAGTCACACTGCCCTGGAAGGAACTTATGAGGAGCCTAACATCCTAGCCTTGATGGCTAAACACCAGGAGTCAGGAAGAGTCATGTGCGTGAGAGAGGCCATACAGCCTTGCTGTGCCTCAGCTTCCTGTCTGCAAGCCAAAATGGAGCAGTGTGCTGATAAATCCTAACAAAGGACAATGAACTCCAAGAAGGAGGTGAGCAACATAACCTGGCTTCACTAGGCGGTGGTTCTGCACAGCTAGAGAAGGTGTGAGGAAGTTATATTGTGGTAGAATTAAGATGCAAGTGGAATTCCACATTAGCCCAAATTATGAACACTCCATCATGCTAGGGTGCTCATGAACACATGAGCCCAATCAGGAAGATTTTAAGCCATTTTGCTACTGGCAACCAAGCTTTGCAGGGGAGTTTCATGCACTGTCACTGCCAGCACAAGATCCCAAGGGTCTGCCAGGCTGGATGCACTACCCAACCGAGCTGGTCTCCCAGGACTGGCACAGAACAGGGGAGGCATACCTCACTGGTCAAGATAAGCATTTAAGCTGCTTCCAATAATAATTTCATTCATTAAACCACGCTAAGCAGATTTGCTTGGTCTTCAAAATTAAGTCAAACGTGCAGAAAGGAAAGTGCACCTAAACTGATTGTACAAAGTTAGCATGGGCTCTTGGCATAAAGGTCCGCCTGCCAGGGACACACACAGAGGTGCGAGGCTGGCTGCAGCAGTGTATCCATGCTGAAACAGGTCACACAGGCCTAATGAACATCCAACATCCATTGTCCCCTGTCACCAAAGGGTGTTGAGAAGTGATGTGACTGCAGGGATGTGATTGCAGGGCTCTTAGGACTCATAGCTTATAGAGAAGTGCACAGGTCTCCAGACACTTCTGGCTTGTGTTTCTGTTGTGCTCAGGGCCAGTCAAGAAGTTCATGCAGCCAAATCTTAACACCTATTGAGTTTCCAATCCACCTCACCCAATTATTCCCACCACCCCATCTCCCTTCTGTTTTCTGAAACATGCTCTTCACTCCTCTCCTCTTACTGTCTTTTCTTTCCTTCCCACCCTCCATTACCTTCTTGACTTTTACCTTGCTCTGATAAGATCTCTAAAAAAAATTCCCATTTTCACAGATATTCATGTAGCAACTGACACCTTCTACCTGTTCTTGTTTTCCACTACTTGTTCTTCTCCCATTCCCATTGCCCCTCACCCCACTCATAAACATGCAAGCCAGATAACCATCACAGGACACAGACGGCAATCCTGATGGCAGACAGCATTGAAAGAACAATCAGCTCCTGCTTCCAAGCCCTTACATACATTATCAGATGCTGTGAAGCTGAGCACAATTGGCTATAGCAAGAGGAGAGGACAACACGGGTTTGGTCAGGTATATAGAGACTGACATTCCTTCCCCAAAGTTACCCAGTGAGAGGCTGTTTCACCGTGTTCTCCTTCCCTTCTATGCAGACACAAATTCGTAGGGATACTGGTTTTGCCCAGATACTGCCACCAGCGTTGTGGCCACCACTTCTGACATCGGGCTTTATTGTGTCTTGAGTGATCCATGCCCTCAGAGATCCACACCCCCAAGGACTATAGGGTGAGGCTCTTCCTAAACATTGTCTGGGCAAATGCTCCTCACATCATGAATGGCATTGTTTGATGTGGTATGCATTTCCCTGCAATGCAACCAGACCTGCCAGGTCTGGCAGAAAAGTCTTAGGTTAGGTCATGTGGAAGATGTCTATCTAGTGTACTGCGGGAAGGAACAGCTCAGGAGAAGGCTTCAAGGACAACCTATTTTCTGTATGGTAAAAACCACAACAAGGGACTGACTCTGCTGGCCTAGCCCTTCCTCTAGGCATCCCTCAACTGCACAACAATCTAAGTAATACCCATTATAAGTAATTACTTAGAAGTTACTCAGTAAAATAGGGTATTACTGTATTACATCTGTTCTCATGATATTCTTATCATAAACTATATATCCCATTCTAATCCATGTCGCCCTGTTTCAATAGTAGCTGCTGAATATTCTTTCCTTGTGTTCCTTGGGACTGCAACAACAGGCTAGTTAAAAGCTGCCCAGACCTATAACACTAAAGCTTCTTCCCAAATTATACATTTTCATATCATGCAGTTAGCCTACCAAAGCACAAAGGGAGTGAATCTGCTCATCAAGTATGGGAAATCCATGTTTTGTTAAAATATTTGTCATTCTTCTGGTGTGCTGAGGAGGGGAGAAAAAACCACAACTGGTTATATATAAAAGAAAGGGGGGGGGGAAGTCTTCTATTTATTTTTTCCTATATTCTTTCCTTTAACTATGTGGAAATGTTATTCTAAAATACATATAAGGGATGAGATTAAAAAAAATTGCAGCAAGAAGGAAAGATCTGATCAGCTGGTATCACCCCAAAAACAAATGAAATATTTCAGGTTAGGATCCATCTCGGCATATATTTTAACGAATGGATTGCAGTGTAGAGAGGACAGTGAAATTCACGTGCTCCAAATATCCCTGAGCTTTCATTCTAGAACATTAATGGAAGATTCCTAGCCAGGCTGAGTTTACTAAAACAAAAACAGCTCAAGGTCACACTTCTTAAGATATGTTCAATAGAATCACTGAAAAGGGCACATATGTTCCATGCAGATATATATGTTAATCATATATGTTCTTACTTTTTGAAACCTGAAGTGTAATGGGACTATATTTATGTTAAAAGCATTTAAAAAATCAAGAAATCAATTTCTGGTAAGAAGCCTTCATATGAGAAATAGTAAATATTTTTTTCCATCTCATTTTCTTTTCTTTTATTTCATTTTACATATATCAAACTATTTATTAAAAGCTATCAGTGTACCTACTTACCAAAAGTAAATCCTGTGTACTGCAAAACATGAAGGGAAGTGTGATGGTTCATTTAATTTCAGGTTTCACTTCAGACTTCAGGCACATAATTACAAGTTTAGGCTTTTAAATCAGGTAATACAAAATGTTGTGTATTTTGTGTAGTTCTGGTGAACTGTAAACCTGAAAATATATAACATTCTGGTAACTTATAAATTTTTACTGTCTTTACCTCTACATGCCTTTCTAAATACACACACACGCACATTTACACACAAGAGAATTAACAAATTGGTCAGAAGCAACTAATAGCAACTACTGATTATGCTGGATGCAGAGCTAAATCCTGCAATATTAGCACCTAGAGAAGCGTCTGAGCCCCTCTACCCCAGGCGATAAGATACTCCTTTCAGTGGCTGAGGTGAAGAAAACAATTGTAACTCAAGAAAGTGATTTTGCAATGTATTTTGTTCACCTATCTGCCTTTCTATCAGGCCCTTGAGAGTGAGGGCATACAAAGAGAGTAGCTGCTGAGTATTATTGGGGAAAAAGGAGGTGTAACAGACAATAAGTAAATATTAGGGGTTGGTGGTGGTGGGTTTCTTTCCGTTTTTTGGGGGTTTGTTTTTTAAGAACTGGCCAGTAAAGGAGCAAATTCTAAGAAGCATAATTGACACAGTAGATTGTAGGATTTTAATCAAGCAATCCATACATCTTTCCTTCTAAAAATTGCAGTCTTTCTTGGATTGTTTCCCATATATATGCTAATTATAATCTTGAAAATTTAAGTAGGTACAATGTTGTGTCAATTTGTTCACTATTTAAAATAACAAAAGGGCTTCATCTCCAAGGAGAAAGTGCACAAAAGGAGATTCAGCAACGCAGGAGAAGGAAATTCCAAGTACCTAAAAGCCTATAATAACTTCATTAAAGAGGGAGAGAAATGCAACTGAAAGCAACCTGCCTGCGATATTCTGAACAGCACAATGGGGGTAGATGCCCTACATGGACCAATTCCAGTGGAGGAAGAGATATAAAATAAGCAGATTAGGGGGGTTCCTGAACATCGTTACAGAGGCACATATACAGTGTTCCAACAAAGGGCATCATCAGGCATGTAAATTCAAGCTCTACCCATGGAAAGAGAAAAGGAACCGAACAAATGGAATTAGGAAGGCATTGGCAGCAGGACAAAGACAAGGACCCGCCAGAGCCTAACACACCAAAATGTTCAAGAGGGAAACTTTTATTGCATTGGACTGAGCCAATGAAGAAATAGTAAACAGTGGTTACAAATGTGTTAATCTGCTGCTTAGGACACTGAGATTTAGAGCAGCTCATTTGCACTGGTGATGTTCCTTTATTGTTCTTCCTCCCACTCCACCCCCCCATACACTGCGAGGAGCAACACGTTGTAGAGCACATACAGCAAAGGCTGGAACCCTGCAGGCTGTGGAGGGCGCAGCTGACTCGTGCTGCAGCTCCCTTCGAGGCCATGCACTGAGACTCTTTCCCTTAGAGAATAAGTCATAATGGGAGGAGGCCAAGCTGGATGTGGGAAATACATGTTTGTATCTTACTTCTGTATAGTAATTTTTTTCCGAGGTTAATTAACATGGATTTGGGCTCTACTTTTGGCATCAGGAAAGTAATTTAACTGACCCGTGGTTCTTTTCTTTTCCCACTTGGAAAATAAGAATTTGGATCCTTGTCTGTCTTTACACAAGCCTCTGAAGATCTGAGGACAAAAAGCTGAGTTGGCATCACACTGGGACATTAAAATATACCTACTTTAGCTCTCCCAAGTTTCTGGCAGTGACCATCAGCCCTGCTCCCACTTTTAGTACCTTGAGAAAACCCTCTTTCAACGAAGAAATCATGGAGTAACAAAAGGTCACCAAAATAGCTCCAACATCTCCCTCTCTTGCAGGCTTCCACCTTGTCCTGGTTGCTGTAACAGCGCCTTGGAGAAGGTGGTAGTCAAAAGTCAGCAAGAAAGAGGCTTGGAAGAGACCAGTCTGGACCAGAGCCTGCCTTACACAGCTGGGAGCACGAAATGCCCCAAGACCAGCTCAGCCAGGCCAGAAATTCCAGGATTGAGGTCATTGTACTGCAAAGTAGCCATTGTAGTGAAATCAATAGGGACGTTTTAAAATACACTTACATGACAATTCCAGTGTCAGAACTGAGCAAGTCAAAGAAGGTTGTTCCTCATAACAGGTTAAACTCCTGAGGGTGGAGATAATCTCCCAGCAGGAAGGGAAGAAAGTGCTGTGCCCGCCTGGGCCAAGACGCTTTCACACTCCCCATTGCCAGCTTTAGGCTACAGAGCCGGCCATTATCAGAGTCATTGTCATTATTATCCTAAAATCTGCTGCCTGACATTCAGGCATCTATCAGGAAAAGACCAAGACCCTATTAGCGCAGGGGATGAGCCCCCAGGAGGAGGGGAGGCAACTTGATCACAGAGAAATCAACACTCCTGCTGGCTACATTCCTATCAGCCCTGTTAATTCTAAAGTGACATTCATTGGTAAATCTAATTTTACCATCCTTTCCCATCAATCAGTCGAACAAGTCTCCTACCGGGGTTGTTTTTTTTAATTGTCTCACACAATAATTTTGCCTCACAGACACATGATCTGCTGGCCCCGGAGGAAGCTGAGCATCAAGCCTCCGTTCGTATGTGAAAACGATGTGCTCAAAAAGCACCACTGCCAGTGTGTCCCGACTGTGTGTGTGATATCTGCCTTCCTGCTCTCAAGCTGCAGTTCAGGAAGTCACCATTTTCCTATTAAACATATTCATCGATTGTGAAAGAATGTCACTCCCTTTCCAAGTGATGCTTCCAAAGAACATGATGCTTAAATATTAGAAAAATCCTTTACCTGGAAGGAAAGCTTCCATTGCAAATGCACATTAGAGGTTTGAAAACAGTCGTCAGCAAAGCTCATGTATTTTACTGATACAAAAAAACTGTTAGGAAAATCATGAACTTTCATTCGTCACCTCACCAAGTCAAGTCCCGCTGAGGTTCTAATTCCTAAAGTTGATTCAGAAATATTTCCCCTGTTTTAGATGGCTGGTCACAAAAGATACTATCTGACAGGTTCTCATTTGTAATTCTAAGTTAATTCAATATTTTAGCAGCAACTCCATAAAATACAAAATGAAGTAACAATTAGACCATACTCACACTCCCCTCCCCCCATTCTTTTTTGGAAATTAAATATTTGATTGTTATAGAATCTTTAAAGATCTGGGTATATTAAAAAAACCAATTGACTTCTTGATATATTGCTAAGTGAATGGAAACAGGTGAAAGCTTGCAATAGTCCTGTAGCTGTTTAGGAAAAAAAAAAAAGGAATCTCTAAAGTTGTTGGAGATTTATGTAAAATAATCCAAACTCATGAAACTGAGTGTGAAGAGCAGTCTTTAAGGTGATGAATAGTACTAAAAGACCTCTTTACCACTCTGAAGGTAGTTAACTGAGCTGACTGCCTCGAGCATTGACACCTTTAAATGACATGTTTATCAAGGCAAAGATGGGTTAAATTTGTAAAATATTTGTCCTTCTTCTCCTGCCATACGTTAGTGCACTAAACCGTGTAATTGTTTTATTTTCTTTTTCTCCATACCCTGAAAGTGATTACGAAAAGAGAGCAGTGAAGAGCCTGACGTTCAAAGAAACTAAGGTTTAACTCTGTCTACTGGCAGGTGGGGAGGTGGGCAGGAGGCTGCTGATTGCCTCCCTCCCATCGGAATAGTTACAATAGCGCCTTAAAAGCTCCTTCTTACAGCCCCCCGGGGACTGCTATGTATACAGAAACATATAACGCCCCTGAATCCCGCTGAGGCGCTGGCTGAGGAAGGAATCCGCCCAAAAGCGAGAAAAGATAGGCAAGATGTTGGACTATAGAAGGGTGGAGGAGAGGCAGAGCTGTTGGCTCGGTCTGATCCATGGCCATGCTGAGACCACCACGGTGCTCGGGCTCTCATGACCACCGCATAACTCAATACGCTGCAGATAAGGCACCTACGGCAGGTTAAACTTCTGACGAGTTTCTAACGACTGTAAAAACTCCCCTTTGGCCTTGGGTGTTATAACTATTTATGAGGTTGACCTTTACTCTCTCATGTATAAATCTTTGGTAATATGTCTTTGAAACCTTGACAAATACGGACCTACACAGTACAGGTCAATACCAATACAGTAACGTAGTAGAGCAGCTTCCACAAAAGCAGATGCTAAAGTGTATTACCAGAAAAGCTGCTTCAAAGGGCTTCCCCCTTCAGCTGGGCACCGTCAACTTTTTCTTATTACAGAAGGGTCCAGGGAATGGAAAAAACAAACATGCAAGGGATGCCAAATATCAATGTGACATAAAATCTGGAAAGGGTATGAACCATTATCACACCGGGGCCCAAGGAAATCACGGCTGTCAGCAGCAGTAGGACAACAGTGACTGCCATCTGCCATTGCTGTAGAGTCTTCTGTTCATCCTCCGATTAGGACTTGGAAATAAATTGATGGTGTTGAGTACCTAGTGTGAATCTCACGGCATTTCTTGAAAAGTAGCTCTAGCAAATTCGTTATATTTTGCAACATGAATGCCATCCAAAGTAGTAATAAAACTGAGAGTGGATAGTTATTAGTTTTGTATTCAATTTACTTGAATATTCAGTATTGCTTGACTTTTCAAAAGGACATTTTTAATAGATGTTATACACATGCATGAGCATATGTACATGTACCCAAATGAATATATATAGGTGTGTATATGTACACACAAATAAAATGAAAAGTCTGTAATATTCTGTTGAGAAGGGTGAATACACTTGGTAAATACCTACACAGTGTAGAGGATACTTCATTTTGATTTTAACCCACCTAGTACAACTCTATTGTTACCATGCCAGTTTAATACTTTGTATCATAAGTATTATGGAAATAAGTGGGGGGGTTCCTATGACAATGATTAAAATCACAAAACTGTGATTTTAATCACCGTGCAGAACTATGCATATTGTATAAACACAATATGAATCATCTTTGACCATCATGTTCTAACCTAATGAAATTCTACTGCCAGGAGGATGAGTCCCAAATACTAAGATTGAATAAAAAGTAAAGATAAAATTAAAAGATTTTATAATACTTTTTATTTCCTTATCACTGCTAGAAAAAGAATTGATATGTCTACCAGAAGAACAACTGTCCTCCTTTAGCCCTCCCATAGAACCTTTTTTGTCATAACAACATCCCGACCAAAACAGCTCCAAGGAGACAAAATCAATCAAAGCCATAAAAGGAGAATGTTTTTGTCTTGCTAGGCCCTACTGCTCATGTCTTCTAGTTACAAAACCATCAGCAACTAAACTGGGTTAGACAGACCATCTGAATAGATCTGACCAGTTACTCTAACCAAAATCAACAGACCTTTTTAATTTGAATAATTTACAGTTTAAAAACCCCAATATATAGAAACAAACTATGTTAACACCACGGTAATGGTGTCACATGAGCATAGAAACAGAAAAGTAGCATAAAAGCCCTCAATCTAGACACCTTCCCTAGGAGGAGTTAATGTCACAGTGGTTTTCTCTGAGACTGCCTCCTTGCCTGCAAATCTGGCACCTGAACTCTTTCTTGGATGGAAAGAAACTCAAAAAACCCCAAACTACCTGATAGGCAAACTTCCAAAATATAAGGCTGAGGGCACCCTTGTGAAGAAGTCTGGGGGGATGAGTAAAGAACTAACCCAGATGCTTGAGCAAATAACCAAATATCTCTTTTCCAGGAACTTTCCCTTTTGATGACACATTTTTTCATGCTGAATTTTGGTTTTTTGTGTATTAGATTAACGATGAGTGGGATCCCTCTAGTTCTGAAACTAAGAGAAAAAAGTCTTAGAAGAAGAGGCATGGGTTAAATTGAAGCCTACTGTGATGAAGTACAGTGATAAATCTGGTACTATCCATACAAGATTTCATACCATCCTTGACCAGAGATTCAACAAAGTTGAGAGAGAGAGAAACTCTGACTAGTAAACTCCTGGATCAGCCTCCTTACACTGTGTGTAGCACAGACACCCAGCAGGGGACTGTCTTGGCCCTGCTGGCTTCAGAGCCATGGTGTGAAGCCTTCTTTCACTGCCAGAGTGAGGAAGGAAGCTTTCAAGAAGGCAGCTCTAGACACACCAGAAAAGCAAGATCCTGCCCTCCAGGGCAGGACTGTCTCTCTTCCAGCACTGCACGTGGCTGATGGAGGGGAAAGCCCCCAGTTCATCCAGCATCCTTCAGCGCTGCCAGCTCCAGCATTTGCTGCTCCTGTCTTGCCCATCCCCAGTAACAGTCGGAGTAGGATACTGCCAGCCCATGTTCCCTCTCTGCTTACTGATGGGTACATCGGTGGGAAACAGCCATACCTCAGGCTCTCGGAGGAGGTTCAAGAAAAAGAGCAGATTCCCCTCTGGTTATTTCATTGAGGTTTTCACATCTCTGGAAGAAAAAAAAATTGAAAAACAAATCCACTTTTCATTAAAAGAATCGTTTGAGTCTGTTGGTGAAACTGATACTACAGAAATACACATTTCTGTGTGCTGCCTTGCTGCCCTATAATGGCTCTTGCATTAGGGACTGGGGGCAGGGGGGCTGCTGTTGTCCATTTACTTTAGTAAAGATTGCTATTGAATGAAACCTTTAATGGGGTGTTTATGCTCTCACTCAGCTAAGAGCTCCGAGCTTGGGGCAGAGTAGTCTTTCCCTCCACCTTGACAGCTATTAGAGAATCAATACAGGTAATCCCTCAGCTGGCCGTCAGCACCCGCCGCTGTGGGGCTGCCGCTGCGGTGGGGTCACTTGTGGGAAAGCGAGACTTCTCCGGGGAGGACTTGTCACAGTACTCCCCCCCCCACCGCTGCACCGGGCCAGCATCCTCCAAACCACGTGAAGCTCTGCAGCTCCGGAGGGAATGCCACTGATTCCACTTAAATTAAGCTAGAGGATGGACTCTACCCTTTCTCTCTAGGGAGCAGGAGCCTCACTGCTTGATTTCACTTCAGGGATTATCTGTGACTTGCCCTTTTTGGCCAGTATAATCCAAGAAGTCATCCCTTTCTCCTTCCTTCATCCCCAGTGGATGTTCTCTGCTCCTCCATTTCTGTTAGGGACCAGGGTATCTCCTACCAGCTCTGCTTAAGTCCTTGCAGTCAAAGAAGGAGAGACTGCATTTTCTCACTGCTGCTCTGCAGACTGATAATACTGTAGTTTGCAGGACTGTGTGGCATTCTCACACTAAGGCATGCAACAGTGCTCTCTACACTACTAAACTGCTGGGCTAGCCAGAGGTTAGCCTTGTGACAAGAGATTAGTCCTGTGAATTTAAGTCTGGTTTGCCATTGCTGCAGTGGAGATGAGCTGGGGTTGCAGGACAGTCCCTTCAACATGAGCTGCTGCAGAGTGACTGCTGGGGATGGAGATGGAGTAGAGTCACTCAGGTCAGGCAGAGGTGCTGTGATACTCTCCTCTGGTGCTGCCCCGTAGCCCATCATCAAGGGACTGGCTTTTCAGAAAAGGCATTCACTGGTGGAGATAAAGCCTCTCTAAAGTTGGAGTCAAACACCATAAGAACACAGACAGTTGCTGAAGATCTGGATGTGTTTTACGAGGTCAAAAAAGAAGGAAAGAAAAGTGCAAGGACACTGCAAGGACAGTCTCACACCCCCTCCATGTGCCCAAGGCCTTGCACTACCTACATAAAGGAGAGACAGAAGGGAGAAGGTGCAAGGGGATGTGTGCGAGGAGAGAAACGGAAAAGTGTCTGTCAGGGTGAAACAAACACCAGCACTTGCTGGGGGCATGTAGGAGACTGGGGACCCAAGCAATTGCTTTGTTAAGCCAGTCAGGGCTCCTCTGGTGAACGGCCTCTCGTTTAATGGACTCTCGTTTAATGGACGGTTTTGTTTGTGGCATTAACTTTAATTCACTAAGCTCCTTGCTGCTTTTCACCTATCCTCAGTGGTTAACCACCTCCCTCTTCTCAAGAGTCCCCCAGGGTGACAGCGGGACAGAGGCTGGGGCAGCAGGGGTATGGGGACCAGGTGTTTGAAGAGCAGGGATATGCAAGAAATGCTGGAGGCAGCAGATGTCAGTGTCCAGGCCTTTTGTTCCCTCACACTGGCAAGCCCGAGTTCTGGGACCACCTTTTTGTTTTTCTCTCCCTATTGTCATTCACACAGGAGGGACTTCTCAGGAGTTAGCCTCACAGAGTCTCATCTCTCTCTCTCTCTCTCTCTCTGTACCCCACTGCCCCAAGAAACAGTTGATTGCGCTTATACTCTGGTTTCTATTTAGATCACTTTCTATTAACATTTAAAAAACCCTGACAGAGTTAATGCAGAACACTGAAAATCAGCCAGTGTCTTACAGGGCTGGTTAGTCCCAATGACTTGACTTGCCACTCCCCTTGGCAGGACCATTTTTAATCCTCGTTAAGAGAAAGAACAGCCAGAACAGCCAGAAAGCACACATCCTTTGCTTTAGTGAGAATGTGACCCCAGACAGGGATGTCACCCTGCAGACAGTTTAAGGTAAATTGAGTGAAAAGCACAGGTGTCTATTGCACAGTGTATTATTTTAGCCACTGTCACAGAAAATAATACTTCTGTCCTATATTTGAACGTGCCAAGAAATTAAAGAGGTGGATCCAGTACAGCATGCAAAGCTACAGCCCACTCCCCTGAGAACTGTGGGAATGTCCTGTTTTCTGCTGACTCAGCTCAGAAATGGCTGGCAGGGGCATGGAGTACCAAGGTGCCTCCTCAGGAGGGACCTGGCAGCTGGGGCTGCCCAGCAAAAGGATTGAGCCTTTACAGTTGGTCACAAATATTCTCCCTTGAACTTGCAGTGCAATCTCCCTCCTGCACGTGGCCTTCTGTACCATGCAGTCATCCTGGGAACCTGCCAGACCAAAAACTGCAATGTGCACACATGCTCCCTCCCTCCCCCTTATCTGTGTGTATAAACATCCGAAATCCCACTGCTGGCTGGGCTGGATGGAGCTGCACATTCATCTGGCTGCTGCCAGCATGGCTACAAAAGGTGCAAGTAGTAAATATGCAAATCCTCGGGGAAGAAAACCTCAGTGCTGGATGCAGAGGCTACATGTACACTACAGGAGAACTCCCTGGTCTCTCCTAAACCCTGGCTGGCAAGGACAGCAATAAGTTTGCATTGACAATCACTGCATTTTTCTTGCACGGAACTAAAATCTGCCGTAAGCTGACAGGCTGCTCGGCTTGCCTTCCCTCCTGCTCCCTGCTGCTTCATTTCTCTCCACCCTGCTGTGAAGTGTGCAGAGCCAAGTGCCATCCTCTCTGTCCCCAGCCCTAGCACAGCTGGGACTAGCTATTCAAAAGACAGAGGACGCTGCTATAGGGTAGTTAAATGCTATAGGGTAGTTAAATGCCTTATTTAGTTCTCAATCTGGATCCATCATCTTGCTTGGGCAAAGTGGGAGTGAACTCAATCTAGAACTGAAAGGCGCCAGCTTTCATGAACTATTGGGACACTTAAGGCCCAATCCATCAAGACACTGGGTGCCTTTAACTTCAAATGCAGTCAGCTGCTACCCAGCAGGACAAGGAGAATTCCCAGTAAGACAGTTTGACTCTGTAATGACTTACAAATGACAGAGAAAACACCCTTCATCCATTTGCTAGTACCTCAAATACACAACTCCAGTGCATCTGGCAGAAAACAAGCCATAGCCCATCAGTGTACATTATAACCTCCAGTAATTTATTTTCATTCTTTGCACCAGTGTAACTGTAGTAATATTAATAATTAGCATCAAAATTTACATATACAGGTTTTAATGTGCAAGGCAACCAGTACAATCACACGTACAAGTAAAACCCTTCACATACTCTTTTACAGGCAACACATCAAATGCTGTAGAAAGGTGCAAATATTTTAGTACAAGATATTTGGGGGTTCTTCAAGAAGAAAACGCACACAAGTAAGAGCACTACAGATGCATCATTTAAGTAAACAACCTGTATTCAGAAGAAATCAGGAAGTTACTTGCATGGGAAGCTAACCATGCATTTCACAGTACTTTAAAGCCACTCCTAGTCATAACATTTATGTCATTATTAGTGAGCTGATTTCACCAAATCCTGAGTTACTTAAGGTACTGAACCAGCAAAGCCTTCACACACATAATTCACATTTCTGTGGGCCAAGATTCTGTATGCTTGAGGAAAAAGACCTCCTAATGACAAGCACCTGTAAGAAAGATTCAGTTCCCCTACCTGTTCATCAGCATGGATTTGTAGACGTAAGTACTGTGATAATTTTCTGCTCAGGAGTGAATATTACCCATTTAGAGGTCAGGAGTTCAGCCCTCAATATGCACAAAATTCAGCCTTCTCTATTATAGTGATATTTGATATTAAAATAAGCAAAAAAAAATCAGACTCTGATTTTCATTCTACCCTAAAACCTACATGTATATGTACAATACAATTGGACTTGCTTATTTCAGATATTGCCTAGTGCTGGGCCTCAATATTTTACTTATAAGTAAGTGGTTCAATAAATACTGAAAAAATATTTTTACTATGAAGACAACAAGGACAGAGCATATCAAGTACAATAAAACTTACAAAAATTAGTGCAAATCAATATATTTATGGATACAATATCTGCACGATATAAGTAAATGTATGGGTAACATTTTTTCAAGTTCTATTCTGTATTTAGAGACACCAAATTTGGCACAAAATAAAACCTTTTCTTATACTTTATGTGCAAAATCCTTATTAATATGAGCTGATCTAGAATACTTAGAATATCATCATCCCAGTAACATCAAACTACTTGTGTTCATCAACCAGCTCCATCAAGGGCTTCCATTATGTCTCCTGAATGCAACACACAGTCTCACAGGCAACAGGGAACCACTCGCAAATGCACAGCCTCCTGCCAATTGTGCT
This sequence comes from Neopelma chrysocephalum, assembly GCF_003984885.1. NCBI lineage: Eukaryota > Metazoa > Chordata > Aves > Passeriformes > Pipridae > Neopelma > Neopelma chrysocephalum. Next base: position 9,978,805 of record NW_020897689.1, on the reverse strand, counting down.
GGCCACTCGGTGATAATAAAAACTTCTGCACTAATTACAGCACTCCCTATACTCAGTGGTCCTTCAGCACAGGTTTTTTGATAAGCCTCCTAGTTGATATTTCACATTGCCATTGAATACCATTCTTAACAATTTTGAAAATACATAAACTTGAACAAATCACCCCTGACTTTGTTGTATGGTCAGTGAGAAATGGAGGATGACACCTTCTAGTCCTCCCATGGAGGCAAAGGCTTTCCTGCAGTCTGGGGGAGGAATTTCACATGCTGACTTTTAGGCTCTTAGGAGTCTTGGCATCACATATTCTATAGTTTAAGATTTTAAGCAGAGGAAGGGAGTGCCACTATAGCAGTCATCCATGTAGAGCCAGGAGGAAGCAGAAGAGTCCACCCTTCATATCAGGACTCACCACAAAAAGCCATCTGGCCTGGACCAGACAGGCTGAATGATATTCAGAAAGAAGAGTGACTGTGCCTACTTCTGGCCTGTGCTGAGACTACAATGAAATGCCACCTGACTGCTTATGATCCACCTTGAGAGCTCACTGATGTTTCTTCATGTTTGGTCCTCTAAACTCTGAGAAGGCAGAGCTTCACTACCTCTGTTGCCTGGCATGTCAGGCCTGCACATCTCACCACACCCTGATTCTCTCCCTCTGGGCTACCCAGCATCTCTGGAAGAGTTGATCTTCACAATCCTGGAGCTCTCCATGTCCCAGCAGCTGAACGAAGAAATTGAAATACCTCTATGTTGGTCCAGCAGTGTCTCTGAGGCAGTTCACATTTAAACAGAACATCATTAGAAGACTTACAGGATAAGGGAAAGTAGACCCCATACCTGTGGTCATGTGTCCAAACAAAACAGGTTAAATCAGCTTTGAGAAATGCACTTGATACAAACATCCCTCACACAAGTTTTGATGTGGACTACACCAGGAAGTCCACAGCCATGGCGCATTACAGACTCAGAAACACCTCTCAGTGATCTTTGTGCACAAAAGGTTTTTGAGAGGTAAAATGCCCTCCTGCCTGTTAAAATTAGGGTATGAGAGGAGAAGAAAGGACAGGTTGAGTAACTAATGTTCCACTTCACCACAGTGTGGCATCAGGGCGTACCCAAAAAACTCCTGTCCCCTGGGCTCAGTCATATGCCTTGGGTCCAGAGGCTGTACCTACCTCAAGAGTCACTGCACGGGTGAATGTCACCTCCCATGGTGTGCACACAACCATGGACAAACAGATACACACACACTGATACACACATGAGCTGGTCCAGGACACACCTGCAGGGTTCCCAACTAATGAACAGTGTGGATCTTCATGTGGAAGTTATAATCCTCCTGCTCAGGGAAGTGCTGGCCGCACACTGGGCACGTGCAGCCCTTCTCCTTGCTGTGCGTGCGGCGCACGTGGCTGTCGTGGGCTGCATGTGAGGCGAAGGCTTTGCCGCAGTGCTTGCACTTGAAGGGCTTCTCCCCTGAGTGCTGGCGGATGTGAGTGCGCAGGATGCTGGATGCCGTGAACGCCTGAAGGGGCACAGATCAGAAAGGGGATGGAGTTGGAAGTAATTTGTTTTCACATATGTAATATCCACCTTCAGCTAACCCAGACCCTACCAGAAGCCATGCGACCTGAAAATTAAGTCCTGAAATAGCTCACATCCTCAGATAATTGGAAAAAAATCAAAAACCCACAGCAATGAGGAATCAGAAGCCAATAGCTATTGTTATATAGATGTGGCTGAGTCTAGGGAGATGGAGATAGATGAAGCTCAGAGAAAGATTTCTGACCAGAGACACCAGTAAATATCTTCCTTCATGTCAGAGGTAAAAAGTCAATACTGTCCTAATTAGCTTTGCAGCTCTTTAGTGTTTGGGAAATATAATGCAAGCTTTTCTTTCAATTTCAATTTTCTAAGTTAAACCCTTTCACTGGCTTGAGATTCAGCTGCTAGAATTCATCCATGCAGTCCATCACACATCTTTTGCAGATTCATTTTCCCTGCTCCATCATTACTCTTTTTTCAGTCAGATCTTCCAGCCAAGTCCCCCACCACTACACACACACTTGAGTAGCAAAGTGTGCACTTTCCCACTCTGTCATAAAGACCTCCTCCATTTGGGGATAAAACCCTCTCCCCAAAATTTGATCAGGAATGTTGCAAAGTTGCCAGTGTTTTCCTCATTTTTCTTTTCCCAGGACACTTTCACTATTTGCAGACCACACACAAGAAATTCTCTCTACTAAGTTTTCGCAGGAAATGGCAATACACTTAAGACCCTGGAGGTATTATATTAAAGAGGCCAAAATGTGTTTGAGGGACAGAACGGTGATGTTGACGCAACACTGTTCCTTTAATCTCACAATGTTGCCCAAATAGTGACTGCTTTGCTTTCACAGCAAAGGAGTTGGGAATGCAAAGCCACCATTAGAGGTAGAAGGGGAAAAGGGGAATAATGATTACATAGGACAAGCAGGTGAGGATTCTTTATAACAGCTCCTGGTTTTCCAGCCTCAGAAATGATGGCTATGTCCCACGATAGGTGCATCCTGGACTAGCAGTTTAACCTGATTCAATCCACAGCAGTCAAATGAGAACTAACTGGAGGCTGGTCAAGGATCGCTAGAGATCTCTTTACTGCAGTGCAACTTGTAGAGCTCTGCCACTTCCTTCTGTGATCAGGAGATAAGGGATGACATTTCATCCTAGACTCTGCCTACAAGGATTTGGGATCTTTGGGAGACAGAAAAATATAATAGCCAAAAGGAGCATTTTCCAAGGTTTGTTACTTCAGGACACTTCAGCTCTGTGTTAGTCTAGCCAGTCATAAACAAAACATCTCTCTCCCAAATCAGGAGCAGCTGACGACATGCTGATGGTGTTTCTGCATTGCATGGACACTCCATAGCACCTGGAGCCCTACCAATATTCATCCAGCAGCAGCCTGTACCATCCTTTGTCTGCTGGGAGAGTTGTCACTGCTTTCACAGGGAGAGCTCACCTGAATCATCCCTGCCGTGATGGGCAGTAGCAGCCGAGCACATTTTGATCAGTGCTGTATGGCTCTGTTTGTCTTCTTTTCCAAATGAAACCTCTATGCCCAGCTGCACACCTACAGCCCTGTTATTTCAAGGTAAGCATGCACAAATCCCTATTGTGCAGGTTCAGTTTACAGACCAAATCTCTTTACAGCAATCCAGAAGCAGTGTCACTAGTATCAAAAGCTACCTATCTGATGAAAACGTGAAATACTGGATCTAGATACGTGCCTTGGATGGTATTTGAAATGCTCTCAAGCTTTCCTAGACCTTATTTCTGCAGCAGATCACTGAGCTGGGATGAACCACAAATTCCATGTCAGATGGAGACCAGATCTTGTTTCTTCGGTCTTATCCAGCCCTATCGCTTTAACTCACAACTGCTCAGAATATACACACTTACCAGCTTAAATACAAAGCATTTTCTTGAAAGAAAACAGAAAAGAAACAAAGGATAACAGAGGACAAATGGAGGGATGGGACAGGGCTTTGCCTTACCTTGTTGCAGTAGACACATTTGTAGGGGCGCTCCCCAGAGTGAACCCTCATGTGTTTGTTCAGGCTGGAGGACTGAGAAAAGCTCTTCCCACACACAGAGCACTGGGGGCAAAAAAAAAGGGCTGAAGTTAAAGTGAAGCGTACAACAGCATAAAATTTTTCATTGTAGTAGTTTCAATAACATGAACAGGAAATATTGTCTTTCAGTAATAAAAATCTGGGTATTTCTATAAAATCATCACACTTTAAAAAAAAGTAAATCAAGCTCCACTTGCTATTTTTTTCCTTAAAGATAAACTTACTAAAAAAAAAAAATCTTAAATTGACCTCTTACAATAATAACCATTGTTTCAGAAATGTGGAGTCAGCCACAGCACTAGAAAGGAAAAGGGAAAAGAAAAAGGGGAAAAGGAAAGGAAGGGAAGGGAAGGAAAAGAGAAATTAAATGGTATTTAACACTTCATATTTAATAGAATGTGTTTCATCTGTTACTAATTCCATGTAGATATTCTGACACTGTAATAACACCATTTTAGTTATAAAATATTTTCCTGAAAAAAAATCACATAATTGTAAGATGATCTATAAAAAGGTATTTGGAGAATTTTAGGACTGATTTAACTGTGCCATCTCAAGCACTTAAATTTGCCCTTCCCAAACCTTTAGAAAAAGTCTGATTTTTCAGTCTCAGAGAAAGCTAATGCTGAGCAAGGTGTTTGGTGGAGATGAGTAAAGTATTTTAAAGATTTGCTTTCATCAATTGAAAATCTGCTCCACATGGAGCGTAAAACTTTTGACTCCCGTTTGGATCAACAGAAACAAATGTCGGCCAGTTCTCAGACCGTGTGGGGGGGAAACAGACATGAGACATCATCATTCCTGATCCTGGATAAGGGAAGCCCCACACTGTTTAAGAAAAGGAGCAACAACCATATGAAAATATCCAAAAAGCCCAGGATAAAATTCGTTTCATTTAAAACTCTTACTGACACTGAGGGGTTTGTTTTCCCCATATAAATCCATTACATGTCTCCAACTAAGCTTTGCTGCACAAGACAAGCTCTCCCTGCACAGGCAGAGCGTCCCACCAGGGAACTGCCACGGAAACTGGAGGAGGGGGAACATCATCAGCATCTTACCTGGGCCAAAAAAGACTTCTTAATCAGTTTCCCCAGAAGAGCCAGTGACTGAGGAGAGACCCGGGAGCAGGCTCACCTTGTGAGGTCTGTGCTTTTCGTGAACGTGTAGAATATGGATTCTCAGCCTGTCTCTTTTTTCGAAGGATCGGTCACAAAGGTGACAAGGAAATTTGCGGTCCCCCTGGTCCACGCAGCGAGTGTACTTGAGGTGTTTGTCCCGATAGTACTTGTAGGCAAAAACCTTGCCGCAGCGCTCACACTTGAAGCTCTCCCCGGCTTCTGTACAGCAGAAACGATTACACCACACGTGCCATTACACCACGGCAAAAGGGACTCAGTTTAAATCTGCATCCTTGTCAGAGCTGGGACCCAACGGGGAATTTTAAGTCTCCGGGAGGGTGATAACGGTAAACGGATGCTGGCAATATCATTAACAAAATACACGTCAGGTCTCCTAAGCGTTCGCACAGCTCCTTTCCAAGGGAGGGGAACAAACCAGAGCCCATAGTCTGCTAAAATGATTGGCTTTAGCTACTGACTTCAGCAAAGACAGGATTTCATCCTTGTATCTGTATGAACTTAGAGAACATGTGAAAACCCAGTGCAGAGTCCCACATAAAAGCGTCTCCCCATATGGAACCATTGCCAGGTATTTCTTATCAAGCACTGTCCGTAAATTTTACCTCCAATCCCCAAGAGAAAATAATTTTGCACACTTTTTCTATCGTTTTCAGTTAAGTATCAAACAAAATAAGACGTTTATTTGGTTTTCTTTTGTCTTTCAAACCGTTTGCAACCACTGAATTTAGGAACAACACCGGAAAATTTTAAGATATTTTTGTATCCTTTTCTGTCTTTAATAAAAGTAACTTTGGCTTAAACCTTAAGATGAAACGAACAATTTAGCATCAGTCTGAATTAAACGCTTCCAGACAACAGGTACAAAAATTTCCATTACAAATTTCCGCGCCAATTTGCTTCTCTCCCCTTCTGCTGCACCTGGTCGACACACCCCTTCCCCGCTCCAAATCTTCCCGCATGGGCATAAATCTCCACAAGTTTCACTTTTAAGAACGTCATACTTTCAGTACATTACAAGCAGAAGTATCCCACCCCACTCTCCGGGAGTAAGTGCATTTGCCACTTCTTTTGCAAGCAATATCGGCACTGTGGGATCGGAACGACTTCAGCCTGCCCCATTTACTGAGAGCGTTACTTGAATGAAAAATATCACTTAGTCAGGTGTGCAATCCTAAGATGAAACAGGACCAAAAAAGGAATGACTCCGAAAAGCCCTTCTTCTCCCCAAACGGCACCTCTGAACAACGGTGCTGCGGGGCCGAGGCAAGCTCAGCCCGGGACGACCAGATGTTTTACAATCGTCAGACCAACACTTCTAACTCCCTGAGGAACCGCGAACTGAGACCAAGCTGTCGGGGCAGAAAGGGGCACCTCTTGCTCCCCGCTGCCGGCAGCCCTCGGTGCAAGCCACGGGCTCCTCGGCGCCGAGGGGAAAATGCTGCTTTGGGATGGTGGAAGTTGCAGGAAGGGGCGGCCGACGATCGGCTCCCCGAGAGGGCGGGCAGATCCGGGGGACCGGGGCTGCGGGGCCACCGCCACCTCGAGCACCCCCGCGGCAGGGCCGGTCACCCCCCACCGGCTCACTGCAGGGTCTGGCAAATTTTTAAAATAAAACATAGCTGGAAAAAGGTGATGTCTGTGTTTCTTTACCTCCGTGCCAATCTAATCCCTGCCAGGTACACGCCTGTGGGGAAAAGGGGCAGTGTCCCCCGAGGGGTCGCTGGTGGGCTCACCTTCGGGGTGCTGCGGAGGCTTCTTCCCTTCCGACATGGCCTTTAAGCTGATGGGGATGCCCAGGAACTGCACGTAGCAATCACCGTACCACACCAGCAGCTCCTGTTTAGGGAAGATTTCCTTGCAGGTCTCGTAGAAGATTTCTCCCTGACACTGGATAGCCGTCAAATTCTGCTCCTCGGGGAACCTGGCACAGTTCACCAGAGACATCCAGTTGCCAGCGGCGCCCTTCCCGTCTATGAAATGGCTCAAACGACCGTACTCAAAGATCTGCAGAGCAGAGAGAACAGGATCAGGTTTGACCAACCCATCCCGCACGACCGGCTCGCATCAGTCCCACCACCCACACTGGGTCGAACCCCTCTTGCAGTCTACGGGAGAGGGGCGGCCGAAAGCCTCGCCCCGACCCCGCACTGGGAGTGCAGGGTGAGCCCAGCGGTGCCTCCGCTACCTCCCACATCAGCGAGTTGTCGTCGTAAGTCTTGATCTCGCTGGTGTTGATCACTTTGCCTTGGAAAGGGCCGAAGCGGACTCCTTTGGGAATGGGGTCCGTGCAGAAGACTCCAAGGTGAGACACGTCCCCGTAGGCCACCCGCAGCACCGAGAGCCCTGCGGGGGACAGGGCGCTGAGTGCGGCGCGGGCGGCCCAGCGCGGACGCGGGCGGTCCCGGGCCCTACCTTCGGGTAACTGCAGCGAGTCCCGGTCGAGCAGCGGGGCGGAGGAGTCCGCAGTGCCTGCAGGAGAAGGACCCCTTCTTCAGCCCAGCACCGACCCTGAAGGAGCGGGTCCTGCCTCCCCGACAGAAGCCGCATCATTCCCCGGCTTTTTAGGGTGTGGGCTTATAACACAGGAAAATCACAGGGAAAGGAAATCCAACGTGCCCCCGCCGATGGCCCTTTAGCCTGGCTGTCGGGGGATAGCCTGCACCCCTCTAGGAGCCGACCCGAATCCCCTCGCACCCCCGGCTGCAGGCAGAACCCTGCCTCCCGGTGCCACCCAGTGTCCCTCCCGCCGCCGTCGAAGACCCCGTTACCCGAGCTGGCGGGGGACACCCGGAGCCCCGAGATGGCGTGGAGGCTGCCGGTCGGCTGGTTATTCCGGAGCGCCCCGTATAGCACCGCGTTGAGCTCCTCCTCGGTGAAGTGGTACCTGCAGCTCTGCCCTGCCGCCCCGTCGGCCCCCGGGCTGCGGGCAGTCCTTAGCGGGGGGCTCGGATAGGGCGGCGACGGCGATCCCAAGGCCCCCGTCCCGTGGGCCGAGCCCTCGCTGGGAGGGAAAGGAACCGGCAGCTTGGTGTAGAGGGGCAAGGGGAGGCTGGGGAAAGGCTCGGCTGGCAGGGGAGGCGGCTGGGTCAGGAAAGCGGGGACCCTGCTGAAGGAGAAGGAGGGCAGAGGCGGGGAGGAGGGAACCAGCCCGCCCAGGGGTTTCAGGGGCTGGAAGAAGTCGGGGGCCGCCTCGAAGTACTGGGCGGGAGGGAGGAAAGAGGGATAGTAGGAGGCGAGGCCAGGGCTCATCCCGAGAGCGTCTCCGCCGTCTCCGGGGACCGACTCGCCGGACAGGGACAGAGCCATGTCAGGACGAGCCGTCTGGGAAGGGAAAACGGGACCTGTCGGGAAGCGGAGGGGCAGACAACTGGGTGCTGCCAGCGCGGGGTCCCGCTGCGGCGCAGGGGCGGGACGAAGTCGCGGGAGCCTCTGCTCTCTGCCCTCCGCCTCCAGGCGCCGTCGAGGCGAGCGGGCCGACGGCTGCCGGCCCCCTGCGGCTATATCGGCCTGCGTAGGGGGGGGGGGGGGAGCAGGCAGGGGCGGCCCGCCCTGGGGGTCGCACAGCCCCGGGGGCGGGCGGGCGAGCAGGGGTGCCCCTTCCCCAGGGCGGAGCCGTAGTTACTCAGGAAGCGGCCGGGCTGCCCCTCTCCACGTCGGGATCGGAGGGGGAGGCGAGGTCGGGGAGTCCAGCTTCCCGCACCTTCCCTGCCGCCGGCTCTGCCCTCCGCCTCGACAAGCCCCGGCCGAGGGCCGGGCCGTAGCCCGGGGGGCTCAGCCTCTCGCCAGAGCAGGAGGCCGTAGTGTGGGGCTGATGCTCGCAGAGGATGACCACATGCTGCCGGAAGCGAGGGCCCACGGCCCCCACACAGTGTCACGGGGGTTGCAGGTGTGGGTTTTGGTTATGGAAAGGCAAAAAACACATATGAAACTCCGATGACCGGAACACACAGCAGCAGCACGCCCCTAGTCCCTGTAGGTTTCACGGCCACTGCTGAGGTGCTTTTACACTAGCTTGGGGCTGCCTGTTAGGTGCATAGCAGAACACTGGGCTCTTGCTGGGGTTTTCAGGGTTCCATGACCAGGCCTACTCTAGGACCTGCCCAGAGTAGGACCGGGGAAAGACATCTGGCCCCAGACTCGTGCGAAAGTGTTGGGTGATCCCCTTCTTCAGGGTTTCATCCTGTTTTTTATGGTGTTTCTCCTTCCAGGTGGCTACATGGCACAATTGCTATGAAAAGGGGACTTGAAAGGGGCTGAAGGATCACAGGGGCCCAGGTGTGCTCTTTGTCATTGCAGGATGTCATCCCTGCTGGTGCAGGGAGATGGAGAAATTTTTAGTCCAGGGCAAAACCCCATACAGCATGGGTTACTGCAGAGCTCCCTCTTGAGTAACTCATTCCAGCCTGGGTGACACTACACATGCAGGTGTGGAGGGAAGGGAGAGTGCGCTCTGCTGCACTGCAGAGAGCTTGGGGACTTGCACCCAAAGGTCTCTCTCAGAGAAAGGCAGCATAGGGCTTCCTGGGGCACAGCATAGCACGAGGCAAAATGCACACAGATTCAGCTGGAGGTTTAAATGGTATTTCAGTGGATATAGGTGCTGTACTTTTTAATTTATTAATGCTCTATGTGATCCTCTGTAAAGCATTGTTTCATCCCAAAGAAGAGATGCACTTGGAAGCACTTGAAGCAGCCTCAGACAGAGAAAACCATGGCTCCAGACACAGCCACTGCCTGCACTTGACTAGAGGTGAAGCCATCCTTTCAAACCTTGTTTCTTATCTGGTCTCAGTGAAGTGCTCTGAAATAGGGAGTTTGAGAAAGATCACTGTCTGCCCCTGGGGAGTGAGGGTGTTCAGCCCACACTCCCTCAGGGACTGTAATTCCTACCTAACAGAAGTTTTGATTTGCAACCTCCCCTTATTTTTTTTTTTTTTTGCACTCAGGACATAAACACTAAAACAGCTAATGCGAGCACACAACACTATTGAGAGAGACCCAGAACTGATCCAGGCTCCCTCAGCTTCCAAGACCCGTTCCATAGCCAGCCCAGCACATCTCTGCCCCCAAAGTTGAGTAGGAACATTTATGTATTTTGCATTAAATGTATTGGGCTAATTCTCCTACCTACAACCTCATTCTCCATCCTAACCTCTGTTTGTAAGACAAAAGTACTGAATACACCAGGGAAGCTAAGAGGCACAGGAGTCTTAGGGAGAAGGTAGGAATGCAGCTTTCAGAAACTTGCTTAAGGTAGTACCTTAGCTGAAATCGCCTGGTTTTTTTGTTGTCTTTTTTTATTTTAAATTTCCTCTGCGTTGTTCCAAACCTCTGTTATTTGTAAGACAGAACTGATGTTGTAGTGCTTTAGGAAACAGTTTCAGGCAGGCAGTTTAACATGCCTTTATTGATGCAACAGTAGCATAAAAGTAGTACCATTATTCTGATTTCCAGGAATAAATCTTTGAGCTCTGATTGCACAGAGAAGTTTGAGTTACATGCAGAATTAAAGTGTTGACAGATAATCTACGGTGTGTCCAGGTATCAGAGGACAGGAAGAGGGAAAGGGACTTGTGGAGAAGACATGCTCAGATTGGAGATTCATGAGAAATGAATACAAATGCAATGTGAAATTTTTAAATTCTCAACATTAGTTAATTGTAGAGATGCCCGGAAACAAAATGTTTCCTTTTTCTAGAACCCTGATGACACACAGCCCAGGAAAGGAAAAGGGCTTGACGCATCTTGTCGCTATACTGCGGATAAATCTTTAGAGGCTTTAACATCCCCATAGGGGTTAAAGGCATTTATTTCATTAAAAAAGTCCCAACCGCGGGGAGAGATGTGGGGGACGCAGAAGTGCAGCCGCTTGGAGGCACCCCCAGCAGTCTGGTCAGCCCTGTGGACCCCCTCTCTGTTTGTATGTCTTGTTACAAAGTAACCAGAGCAGTCTATTGGCCTCCCTTCCCTGCTGCAGGATTTTAGAATGTATTCATTCTCTGCAGTGATGTGGGGATGCATAACGAAGACAAGCACCAAGGGACATCCGTGCAGGCTGCTTGCATAGCATTCAGTCGCCTAAGTGACTTAAGTGTTGTCGCCTAAGTGCCTAAGTGACCTAAGTGTTGTCTCCTTGGATTGATCCAGATGTCTTGATCCAAAAAATTGCATCTCAAGCCCTCCTATCCTCCTCTCAGTTTGGACATAAGCTCTTCATTATCACTCTTATGCCCACTCTACATCTTCCTTACTCCAGGCTTAAACTGGTCTGCCTCCTGCACATTCCCAAATACACAGGTTACACCTACAAGCAGCCCCTTCATCTTCCAAAGATCACAGCAGACCCTGATGCCCAGCTTCCCACGTGTGGGCTCCCTGTGCCCCAGCACTTACACTGACAACCACCTGCAGCATGGACATGGGAATCCCAGCGATGTCACCAGATGCTGTCATGGAAATAACCTGAATTGCAATTTAGATCAGGTCAGAGCAGACACGGTTTATTGCTATGGCTATAGGAGAGCACAGGGAGCAGAAGGACAACTGGCTCTGCTGATGGACTATTAAAAAAGGGGAAAACACATTAAAGTGTTTCAACTTTCCTTTTCCAGTACTAGTTGTATTTTTAGGTACATCAGCATTTTAATGATGTTACAATTAATTCTGTGACTTCACTAAGGCAATCCATTGCTCTCACCCCATTCCAAGTACACTGAGAATAGACAGTTAACTGAAAAATACTGCACAAGAAAAGGTTGGGGAAGTCAGTGTAAAATTTGCAGCAAACCAATCCTGTCATAGAAATGCAATCCTTTTCCCTTTGCTGGGGCAGGCCACTGAGTGGGCACATGAGCAAGGACAGGAATATCTGTTGTTCTCATTTCTCAAAGAAACTTTGCCCAAAGTTTGCAGGGAGCTGAATAAATTACTCCAGTCAGGATCACTGTGGGTCCTTCCAGCATCTTGAGTAGTTGTAGCATGAAGTGGTAAAGTGAAGTATAGCCTGAAACTTGGATGAGAGAGACATTTTTTAAGCAATAGAAGAGTTATCCCACCTCTCCTGCACTATCTTCTCAGGAACATCTCCTAGGGAGAAATTCCTGGGCACAACACAGAAGTTGGAGCAGCTTCATTGATTTCCTTCTATGACAGGGTAACCCACCTAGTTAATCTAGCAAAGCCAGTAGATGTAATAATTTTGGACTTCAGCAAAGCTTTTGATACTGTTTCTCACAGTAGCCTTCTGGACAAAATGTCCAGCATACAGCTGAAAACTGTGTTATGTGATGGGTGAGCAACTGTCTCACAGGTCGGGCACATAGAGTTACAGTGAATGGGTTAACTTCAGGCTGGTGTTTGGTCACTAGTGGGGTTCCACAGGGCTCCATCCTTGGCTCAGTGCTCTTCAACATCTTCTGTAATGACCTGGATGCAGGACTGGAAGGAATATAAGTAAATTTCCTGATGACACTAAATTAGGAGGAGCCTTTGGCTCCCTCGAGGGCAGAGAGGCCCTGCAGAGAGACCTCAACAAGTTAGAGAGATGAGCAATCACCAACTGTATAAAGTTTAACAAGGGCAAGTGCCGGATTCTGCACCTGGGATGGGACAACCCTGGTTGTGTGTATAGACCAGGGAATGAGAAACTGAAAAGGAGTGCTGCAGAAAGGGACCTGGGGTCCTGGTCCTGGTCGATGGCAAGTTGAATGTGAGTCAGCAGTGCCCTGGCAGCCAGGAGAGCCAACCGTGTCCCAGTGTGCATTAAACACAGCATCATCAGCTGGTCAAAGCAGGTGGTTGTTCCACTCTACTCTACACTGGTGCAGCCTCACCTTGAATACTGTGTGCATTTTTGGGCACCACAGTATAAAAAAGGCATTAAGCTATTAGAGAGTGTCCAAAGGAGGGCCATGAGGATGGTGAAGGGTCTAGAGGAGAAGCCTTATGAGGAGTGACTAAGGCAATTTGGTTTGCTCAGCCGGGAGGAGACTGAAGGGAGAACTCATCACAGACTTCAACATCCTTATGAAGCAAAGTGGAGGGACAGGTATTGGATCTCTTCACTCTCGTGTTCAGTGACAGGACTTGAGGAAATGTCATGAAGCTGAGTCAGTGGAGGTTTAGGTTAGGTATCAGGAAAAGGCTTTTCACTCAAAGGGTGGTTGAGCACTGAAACAGGCTCCTCTGGGAAGTGGTCACATCACCAAGCATGTACAAGTTCAAGAAGTGTTTAGACAATGCTCTCATGTACACGGTGTAATTCTTGGGGTGTCCTGTGCAGGATTGGACTCGATGATCCTGATGGGTCGCTTCCAAGTTGGCATATTCAATGATTCTATGATTCACCTCCCCAGCCTCTGTGGTGTATCAGTCTCCCCAGTCTTCGCTACCTTCTTCATTCTTAAATATGTCAGTGGGTGCAGGTTGAGTAGTTAATTTAGAGCATATTCAGTATGAATTGAAACATTTAAAGCAAAGTTCCTGCTGCCCAGACTTTGACATCCAGCTCTCTGGTAGAAGGAGGGTCTGAATGCTATCTCAGCTCCTTCCCCTGCACAGAGACTCCTTCACTGTGGAATGGTGCTGCTGCCTTTAGTGCCCAACTTCAGGGGAGATGGAGGGAACACCACATTGGATGGCATTGAAACTGTCACATAGCCTGTCCCCTGTGCCCAAACTAGTGTTGTTCTTTATGCCAGAATCTTTTAATGATCCCCAGAAGGATTCCAGCTCCTCAGGGGTGGAGAAGTAACAAAAACCAGGCATCCCATTTGCGCTGGTTTTGGCTAGGGTAGAGTTTGTGCTGAACACAGGGTTGATAATATAGTGATGTTTTTGTTACTGCTGAGAAGTGCTTACACAGGGCCAAGGCCTTGTCTGCTTTTCCTACTGTCACGATGGCAAAGAAGTTGGGGGTGCATGGGAGGTTGGGAGGAGACACAGCCTGGACAGGTGACCCAAACTGACCAAAGGGATGTTCCATACCATATAACATCATGCTCCCTATATAAAGTAGAAGGAAAAATGAGGAAGAAGGGAACACTTGGAGTGATGGCATTTGTCTTCCCACGTAAGTGCTACTTGGGGCCCTGCTCTCATGGAGATGGCTGAACTGAATTCACTTGCCTTCCTATGGGAGGCATGAATTAATTCTTTGTTTTTTCTTTGCTTGTGTGGCAGCTTTTGCTTTCCCTATTAAATAGTCTTTATCTCAACTCAGGGGTTTTCTAGCTTTTACCCTTCCAATTCTCTCCCCAGTCCTGCTGGTGGGACCCTCAACAGCAGTCACTTGTGGTACCTAAGACAAACACAGCTGAATCGCCACCTCTTCTCTAACTGGTAGAGGTCTGTGTTCACTGGTGAAAGCACACTCTGCCCTGTTCTCTAGGTTTACAAGCACACACAGGTTCATGAATGCCCGGGATATGGGCACAGCCCTTCTGCCTGCCCAGTACCCCTGCCCACATCCCAGCCCCGACACTTGCTTTACAGCTCCTTTACTTGCTGGCTGGTGCAGCCGGATGCATTAAACATGAGCACTCACACACTCATCCCTCCATATTCTGGTCATACTCCACTGTACAATTGTTAGATTTCATCCTTTCAGGCAGAAGGTAAGTCACATTCTGTTTCAGCCACCATCAAATGTTTCTCTAACTGTCCTTTAAGATCCTCTACTTGATCCTTATTTTTTTCCCCCCCCTGAAAGTCCCTCAAACTTCTAGTTCGGGATTCTGTTTTTATTCAGAAAGAAGGTGGCCTCCTCATACCAACTGAAAAATACAACGTACTGAAATTGGAGTATCTTAGGTCCTCTGGACTCCAAGGTGCTCCTTAAGCTTAAATCCTTCAATGCAATCAAGTGTGGTTTTCCCACCCCCATGGTAAGTATCCAAAATGAGAGACTGAAGGGAAGAAGACAAAGATAGGTGAGTGGTCACTCCTGTTTACAACATCTAGCTTTAAGCCCATCATGCTGGCTGAGGTTGCAGTCATTAGCAGCAGTAACAAAAGAAAGCTTAGACTGGAACCTAAGTCAGGGAAGGATTAACGGGGTCCATCACACCACCTGAATCTTTAACTGCTGGTGTGGTTTCTTTTGCACCTGAGAGATGTCCCAAAAGCCTGTCCTGAAGTGGTGCAGACCTCAGTGCCCAGCTCTGAAGGACCACCATTCATACAGGTTCATTCATACTCTAATTCCAACTTGGACCTTTCCTGACCTACCTCTTTTAAGGACTTCATCAATTTGTGATTGTTCTTCCCTGTTTTAGCCAGTTAAAGAGTAGGAACTCTTAGTGGGACTCTGGACTGACCTGTATTAAAAGCTGGGATTCAGCAGCCCCCACACACTGCTGGAGCCTACAGACAACCCTCAGCTGAAGTTCCAGCAGGGATTTCAAAAAGGTAAGATGATGGAAGTCATATATACCCATTACATGCCCAAGGCCAACATAAGCACTCAGGGCTGCCCTTTGGTTGTGCTTTCTTCAGTACCAGAACTAATTTATCATGAAGGTTTCACTGTGATTACTGTTTCAGGGGATGGGGCGTGAGTTTGGTCAAGAGGCCGTCAAGTACTTGGAATCTCCACCTCCACACTTCATAGTCCAAGAACCAAGGGCAGATACCACAGGCTGCTCTATTCCCTTGCCATGGCCTGAGCCCAAGCACAGCATGACACACAGCCCTCCTTTTATACTGGGAGTGACACATGGAGAACCATAAGCAGTGAGAAACAAGCTGGGGAATAATTCAAAATCTCCAGGCATCCCTGTTCCATCTCTGTGAAAAGCCTAGTCTGCAGTTTACCATGAAAAGGACCTTCAAAAGGCAGCATCACTTTTTTTTTGTCTCTTTTGCCATGATGTCAGGTCCTTATGTCACATGCACTGGTCTCTGTCAACAAAGCCTGATCCAGAAAGCAAAAGGCAGTAGTTGTCTTTCATAAAGTCAGTTACGTCAGAGCTCATCATTGGCTTGTCACATTTTGATGCCAGGAGTCTTGCTAAAACTGTTGTATCTTTTTTTTTTAATATTAATAAATTATAATAATGTCTAAAGGTAAGGTTCTGATTGGAAACATTTTCCCTCTTACTAGACAGACGTTTTCTCTACTTGCTTTGACCTCACATTGAGAAGAAACATCCTCCTTCTTCGCTTTCTTTAATGTGGCATTATTTTCCTTATATCCAAAGACTACCATAATTTTGATGAAGCCAAGAGAACTGCAGGATAAGCCTTGTTTTGGTAGGAATGGTGAAAGGTTACCAGTATTTGAAGGTCTTTGGAATAACTTTAGCTTCTAAAATTTTTAATGTAAATTGCTCTTCTGCCTCATCCATTTCCCAGAGGCAGCATGAGGTCATTCTGATAACCAATCCTTGTAGTTCCCTAAATTTTTTTTTTTAACTGACCAATCAAACTTTTTTAACTGTCTTAAATTCACCATTTGGTGTAGCAAGAACAAGATAATATAACTCTACTCAGCCCCACTTCCTATCACTTGAGTTCTGCCTCTGCTGACACTGTCATGAAAGATGCCCATTTCATCCTGACTGATATAAAAAAGTACTCATAATGAACTGTTCTCACATTAAACCATGAGATTAACATTTTCAGTTAATATAGTGCTACAAAGATGAAAGGATTTGCAAGTAACAACTAGCTGGAATATAAAAAAGCCTTTAACAAAGCCTGCTGCCTTTTTAGAACCTACTAATCTATCTACACCCTTCAATGCTTTAGTGCTACATCTTATACCCTCTATGAACAAATAAAGACACAACAGAAACACGCTGAAATCTCTAAAGCCATGTAAAACCCGAAGGCATTAAAATTTATTAAATGATGCAATAACAACAGAATTCTTTATTTACAATAGCATTATTTAACATCAAATAAGCAAATAGCATCAGCAAAGCAATATTAACTTGCATAAATGTATTTAAAATTTCTCTGAATATATCTACCTTTGCATAAACTGCTAACACTAGAAATACAAACATCAATGCAGGTGAACAAAGTGATGTTCAGAGTCAACTCCGTTTTGAAAATAAATCACAACCTGAAACACTGTAAGCTTTCTCCTGAAGAACCATAGTTTATATATTGCTTAATTTTACCCTTGTATAATCTTTTCATATACACACATCTCAGATGCAACTTCATGATGAACTGTACAAATAAAACCCACAAATGACATAAAGGGAAAAAAATTAAATGACAGTAAATGTTTGAAGTAATGTGTCCATCATCTCTATTGAACAACATAAAGATTAAGTGATGATGCACTTATTCCAAAATTGTACACAATTCACTATACAAATATAATACATCAGACAGCTATGTAGGAATATACAAGACTTAAAAACAGATCTAAGGCATTATGCTAGATTTTAGCATTTTGAGGTTCTTGCACATAGCTTTTACCTGTAGTAAGAAACTTAAAAGATTTTGTTTTAGTCTACAAAGAAACACCAGGGAGAAAATTCTAATTAAAATCAAAGCCACTACAGTAAATTTTCTTTTGTGCAGAGAATGCTTTTGCTCTTAGGCAGCATACTACCATACAAATACTAGAAAACTTTTAAATTCACACCAACAATTAATGGCTTAAGTTGCATTTCAAAACTGATTGTGTATCTTTGGGTTCTGCAAGTGGAGCTGTGCCACCCATTTAATCTGTTAAGCCCATATGAATTTCGCTTTTAAACAAAGATTAAAAAATGTATTGTATAAACTGCAAAAACATTGCTTTTAATTAATACAGGCCCAAAGGGATACCGGTGTGGGACAATATTTTAAGGATCGAGTACAAATTAATTCCTTGTAGCAAAACAGCTCACTTCACTTTTTAAACTTACCACATTACATGAACACTTAAACAGGTCGCATGACCATGTATATATGCTTATTTTTCACATTATGCGCCTTTCACATTTAGTAATGTAAGTAGAACACTGATAAATTGTTCTGTCAAACAAAATCCAAGTACTTTCTCCAACAAATTTACTGTATACAGGATGAAAAATACTGATAATGAAGGGAATTGATTTGGCTTTTTTGTTTCTATAGTGATCAATATGATCAGAAGATTTCTTCACTCACTTTTCTCTTTCATTACTTAGAAGACGACAAAAGTCACAATGAACCCAAACGGAGCCAAAGTGATAGGTACAATCTCCTTTCTCTCAAAATGGCAATGGATAATGAAGTATCATAATCACTACAGATAAGCATTTGCAGGTCTGTTGTGAAACGGGACAAATTTAAACTATTTTGTCCACTGTGAAAAAGAATAATCTATCTGCAGAGGTTACAGTTAAGAACCAAAAAAGAATGGAATAGAAAAAAATTATTTTAAAACCCATTTACACTTAGTGGTGGATGAAGTTAATTTCTTCAAATTTATACACTTCTTATATAAATACTTTTTGTCAGATATATAATGCAAGTTTAACACCAATGTTGTAGTAATGAGGCTGTGGAGTTAAGAGCTGATGGTTACTTTGGTTTCCCATCAGCAGGTCAGAGGATGGTTCAGCTGACTAAATATTCTGTTTGATTTGGTAACAGAACAGTCGCAGCTGAAAAAACGTCGTTTCTCCAGAACGGTGGCACTGCCCTTCTTAGGGACAAACACAGAAACAGCCTTTATCATATCTTCCTGAACATAAAATAGCTGCTATTTTATTTGAACTCCCACCTGAATACCAGAACAAATTAAACGGCAACAGAACAAACCTTTCACTCCCAGGAGGCAAGGCTGATGAGATATTATAAAACACAATGCATTTTACATTACATCAAAAAATTTGTGTTCAGGTTAGAAAGTCTGTGGATCAGTGTCCTGGTTCCGGCCAGGGCAGGGTTAATTTTTGCAGTAGCCAGGAGAGGGCATGGCTAGGACCCTATACCACCTCATGTCATTGCCGGGGGCGGGGGGGAAGGGGGTCCCTTCCACGGAGAAGGGCTCTCTTCTGGGTCAGCGTAGTGTGGTGGAGGGAGCAGTCGGTATTGTCTATTGTCCATGTGAAAAGTTCGCCTCTTTCTTGTACCCTCTGTCATTAGTATTGTTGCTGTTACTGTTTCTTATCTCATTGCTGTTTCCAGTAAATTGTTCTTATCTCAACCCATGATCTTTACCTTCTGTGCCTCCAATGGAGCTATGGAGCATGGTTTGGAGAGCCTCAGTGGGAGCACTAAATTAGGAAGTACCATTCCTAAACCATGACAATTAGGAGTCAGCAGAAAGAAAACAGAGGTCAAATCCATCAATTTCTTAATATTTCAAGTCCTCAGAAACTGATGTCAGTATAAGAAAAGATTATTCCAACCACAGTGGGCAAGGAAAAAAACCAACATGCCTTAACAGTGGCCTGCTTAGTAACAGTTTTTCTAAGATTTGTTATGAAAGGATATAAACGTACAAAAATCAAGAATTGGTTCCTACAGTGGCTGCATATAATATAGGTTAGCTAAATGATATTATGAGCAGAATCACAAGGTTTAGAAAATAAGAAGTCTCAAGCCTACAAATTAGGTCTAATCAAGGCATTGTGATTCTTTACAAAACACTTTTCCAGGAGACACACACGGCTAAGAAGATATCTAATTTAATACTGAAGTACCTCATTTGGAATCAACTTCACAACATGTATATCTCACAAAAATTATACAAGTAAAACACTTAAGTTTTCAACTTAAATTATTGCTTGTTTACATATAAACTGGATTTTATGTACCTTACAAAACGTCCTCGTAGTTCACACTGCTTTAAAATAATCAGAAACACACAATAGTGGTGAAGTCTGTAGTGATATCTGCTATAGGTATTACAGAAATTGTTATTTTCCCAGCTAAGGGGATGGGAACCAGAAATTATCATGCTTTAAAGCAGGTATCTTAGATATTATGCACCAATTCTGCCACTACCATAATCAGTACATGCATTACCATTGAACTTTGCTGTTCAGCATCCAGTAACTGGTTGTCCAAATTGCTGGAAACACACCTAGGGAAATAACAGAGTAACCTGTTCTTTTATTCTATTAGAAAGAAGAGGAAGATGTCAGAGGTCAGGAGAGCCAGGTTAAAAAAAAAATCAGGATTTGCTGATTGTTAGGAATTTAATTAAATGAAAATGTAACCCACTTGTATGTTTGAATTCATGACTTGCATTATAAACACTACCACAAAACCCAACCAAAACGCCCCTTATAAACAGCCCTCTCACAAGGTAATTTTCATCTGTTTTACAACTTTAACCCCATTCAAAATTGGTCTGTATAGTTTTCTGCATCAGTTGATCTTTGACTTGCTTGTCAGTGGAACACACTCGTTGAAGGTCTCTGTATGTACCAAATGTTGCTTCTACGCCCTCTTCCATGCCTCCTCTCTGCCCCAAAATGCAGGCCTTAGTCTAAAACACCAGTTTTCAGACAGAACTGAATCCTTTGCACCAGACTGAGTAAGCCAGGGAAAACAAAGCAAAAAAACCCCCAAGGTCTAGAACTAAACAGAAACAGAACAAGAGCATGGTTGTTTTTCCTTAAATACATACATTTAAATACATTCAATCTGACATGGTTTATGAAAATTGCCTGTCAACATTTACTTTGCAGGAGAGATCTAAGTTGCACTAAGGTGAATGCAGTGAACAGACTGAGCAACTGTCTGTACGCTAGCTTCAGACTGTCAAAGAAGAGGCTGCTCTTCGGCAACGACCACCCGGCTCCCCTCGGGAAGGCAGGGCTGAGTCCTGTCGGCAGCAGGCAGCCGCCACCGGTGCTGGCAGCTCAGCTGGGACATGACAAACAGATGCAGCTCTTCAAACTGGTAAGGATTTGGGGCCATAAGCCCAGTCAGCTGAAGAAAGGAGCAACCAAACCACCCTCAGGGTCAGCAATATTTCTGAAAAAGAAAAAAAAAAATGAAAAAGAGAAATGGGGGAAAAACCAATTAATTCTTCCTGCTCAGGTGGTGAAGATGGATAGGTCAATGAGATCTGGGATGCTGGAGTGCAACACTCACTATCAACCATACTTGGTGTAATACTTTAAACCTGAAATTTAAATGGAATTTATAAAGCTCAACTATCCTTTGTGTACACAGATACAACTGACCTGCTATTTAATTCCAGTGATATCAGTAGCGGTTTAATTTCACTGCATTCTTAGGTCCTTAATTCATTATAATTATCATGGATATTGTAACAACTCAGGATCATGTCCCTCTTGTAAACTCCAACTAAAGGCATGGCAATAGGGTTTAAGAGAAGTCTTGTTTTCGCAATATGTGCAAAATCTCTATGTGTTACTGCTGCATCACCCTCAAAGGAAACAATGGCCTTAGTTCACTTTTCCTTCCAAGATGCATAATAAAGAAAAAGGGAATAAAAAAGTAAAAAAGCTTCAGCTACTGATCCCTAGAGATGTTCTTTACCTCATACTTAATACCCTTGCAAGGTCTTTACAGAAATACAGTACAAACTGGTTTCAGCTGAGTTGATTATCTTGTACATTCTTATTTAAAAAAACCCTGAGGATGTGGTTTTCACAGTTGTTTTAAGACTGTCCCTTCCAGAGTCTGTAATCTGTGCCTCTCTGTCTTCCCTTGCAAACGCCTGCTCCCATGGGGTGCTGTGGTCAGTCAGGTCAGAGACTCAATCCAGCCAAAACCCATTTTCCTCCTCCCCTGGGGTTGCTTTTCACTTGTAGCCTGTGACACTGGCAGTGAAGAGGCTCTTCGCTTGCAGCCTTCGGCCATGCATGAGGAAGGCCCCATTTGCTCAGGGACAGTGCTGGTGGTAGGCAGCTTTCTCACTTGTCCATGTGCATGCTGCTAGGCTGCCTTCTGGAATCTGCCTACACCATGCTTTTGACTTCACCACTTTTTCCTCTGCATTCATTCAAGGCCTAGAAATGTATCTTTATTGACAAAGTCAGCATCATGAACTATCCCGCAATTCAGGAAAGCAAGGTCCTATGTTTTGTACATCCACTATTCCCAGCCCGTGCAGCTGGAGCTACGTAGGGTAACCAGCTATGGGCAGCAGAGTGAGTCTTGATCCTGGCTCCTCCTTTCTTCATCACAGCACAAAGACACTGCACTCACATCCCTCATGCCCTGACTAATATGGACAAACTAAACTTTAGCTCCTCTTTCTAAGATGTTGAGAGGCATCTCAGGGACCCTGTTAGTGGTTTTTGAAGATAAAGTGGGAAACAAAAGTGAAAATACAAAGATGTCCTTATTTTTGAGGAGGACATTTAGCATTCAGTATCTCTAGAAAGATGCTAAATAAACACTTCCACTGTGCCAGCAACTTGGAAAAAATTATGCACTGCAAAAATTGCACATTGATTCTCTTCTCAGTTTTCTAATTACAGAGCTTGAACTTTATTAAAACAAAGTTACATAGGAGTAGTTTGTAGCTCAGTCGCATAAAAAAGTAGGTATTTAACCTCTATTACAATTCAAAGTTTTAGTAAAAGGTATTTATAGTGTATATAAATTATCTACGTTTTCATTGACAGTCAAAGGTACATTAGTAGAAAAAAAGTAAAATCACAGAGTGCAATCCAATGTACCTTTACAAAATAATTCAAGGTTTTAAGAAGTTTCTTTTCTTCAGGTGAGACAAAACCACTGTCATGCATGGCTACTGTCCATCTTATTGTCACGGCACCAACTCCATTATTTTAACTTTACACCCCAGAGATTCCCTGCCTAAAGTAATGCCACTTATTTCTTTCCACCTGCACTGTGAGTTCTCTCCATCCTCTCTTATACCCTTTCTGTCACATCCACTCTATTTTCCTTCTGCCTTCAACTATTATTTAAAATCTACCTCCTCCTTTAGTCTGCTTCCGCCTCAACAGCCTTATTCCCTTTCTTTCCGCAGTGGTACCTGGTATTTTCTTCTCTGACAGTTGGGCTTCTTTTAGCACATGAAATTTAACTTGTTAGGGGATGCACTATGTAGGAAACCTTCTATCAGCCTCACAGTACCTGAAGGGGCCTACAAGAGACACGGAGAAGGACTTTTTACAAGGGTACGTAGTGACTGGACAAAGGCAAATGGCTTTAAACTGAGAGTAGGTTTTGATTAGATATTAGGAAGAAACTCTTTACTATGAGGGTGGTGAGACACTGGAACAGGTTGCCCAGAGAAGTTGTGGATGCCCCATCCCTGGAAGTGTTCAATGTTGGATGGGGCTCCGAGCAACCTGGTCTAATGGAAGGTGTCCCTGGCTATGGCAGGAAGTTGGAACTGGGTATCTTTAAGGTCCCTTCCAACCCAAACCATTCCATGATTCTCTAGAAACACCTTGGTATATGACAGCTTCTACTAGAGCAGAACACTCTGCATCATTTTATTAATCATCAAAGTGACCAAAAAATAGTTGCAAATGAGACTCTTTATGCACAGACCCCCACTCTTGAAGACAGACACTTGTATGTTTACATGAACCACGTAGGTGTGGAAAGGGACGTTTTAAATACACGCGTATACAAAAAAGACGGGGATACAATAAAACACATGTATGGCTACTTCCACCTTAGTACTTTCACATTCTTCACTTTCATTCATGTTGATAACTTTTCAGACATATCTTCCTAATTTCCCCTATTATTCCAATTTCATTCCTCTAATAGCAGAAAACCCTACCAGGTCCCTGACCAGGAGGGCCTCGCAGGAGTGGGGGCAGAGGCGACAGCTGCAGCTAGATGGCGCCTGCCCCGCGCCGCTCCACCGCAGCCACGACTCCCTCCCTTCCCGTGCCTATGATGCAAGTGGCTCCCTCACGTTAATTAATATTTCCCCGGGCACTTGTAACCCTGCAAGTAAAGAGATACCGTATCCACTCCAGCCCACAGCATATTCATCATTCTGTTGCCTCTGTGGGCCATTTCTTACCCGTGCTGCATCTCCGTCCTGCTTTATCATATCCATTCCAGGCAGCTGGTTAGGAAAAAGATTGCCTCCCCTCATAGCAGGATCATTAACCTATTGGTAACAAGATATTAAGGAGAATGAATTAAAAAATACACTGGGAGGAGGGCTGGGAGTTAAAAAGAAGCATTATAAACCACTACACTACTTGCATATACCAACACCCACTTCTGAGATGATGCTGAAGTCAGGGAAGTGACTGTACAGCCAAGCACCCTCCTTGCACAGCATGTGTTTGACTCATATTATTCTGCTTCACAGTCAACAACAAAGATTTCATTCCTGGTACTATGACCCTTGTGCATGTTTTACAAAGCAGGCTCCATAAATTAGGTCAGTGTTATCTGAAGAGGACATCCCTGCTATGAAAATTCTGAAAGCAGAAACATGTAACTACTTTCCTAACCTCAATAACACAAAGCTTTGCTGCTTGCAAACCACCACACAATTTTTTCAAAGTCTGATGAGATAACATGTAGGCTAAATTATACAAACTATTGACTTAGTTTTAATGACACTTTTCTGTTTGTAAGCAATGGGAGAAAGCATTAAAAGGGAAAACATGCAGTGGCATGCTTTCCTAAAGGGATGGTCTCCGCAATTTTCTGAACACAGTCACAGGAAAGAATTGAAGCTGTGCATTTCTGCACAACCAAAGGGTCTGTCATGCTTAGTTATGTGGAAAAGAGTGGTTTGCCAAATTAACAGCTTTGCTTTCTTAGTCAAAGGATTCATCTAACTATGTAGGAACTTGTATAAAATACACAACAGAGCCCTTCAGCAAGGTTCTGAAATATTAGAAAAAAACAGCTTTCCTTAGAAGTTTTACAAGGAGAGAAACATCTTCCACAGTCTTTACTGATTTGGTTCGCTGTTACTTCCCTCAGAGTAGATGGATGCGATAACAGTGAAGATATGCCCCTCCAGACTTTGCTGGAAGGAAAAAGATGTTTTCTCTGTCACCTGCCCTTTAGGAGACTTGTGTTGCCAAGGAGAGGAGATTCTGCCTGTGCTCTACCTCACTTCAGCTACAGCAACCTACTGCAGCATGGGGGGAATCAAGAAATCACAGAATGAGTAAAGCTGGAAGGGACCACAGTGGGTCATCTGGTCCAACCTCCCTGCTCAAGCAGGGTCATCCAAGAGCACATGGCACAGGCTTGTGTCCAGATGGTTCCTGCATATCTCCAGTGAGGGAGACTCCACAACATCTCTGGACCAATCTGTTCCAATGCATGATCACCTGCACAGTAAAGAAGTTCTTCCTCATATTCAGGTGTAACTTTCTGACACCCGTTGCCTCTTGTCCTATTACTTGGCACTGCCAAGATGACCCTGGCTCCATCCTCTTGATACCCTCCCTTCAGATACTTATAAACATTGATGAAGTCCTATCTCAATCTTCTCTTGTTGAGGAAGACTGTCTTGAATTTACCACACCAGTCTTCTCATTTCAGATCCTCTTGACTTTTGTTTCTCTTGCTATTCATTTTGGAAAATGGTGTAAAGCTAGATGCAATCACATGCAACCACCTAAAGAAGGAATTTCAAATGCTGCCAGAGACAAGACTACAATTCAATGGGTAAAGTTAAAAATTTAAAATATTTTTGCCATAGGAATTTTAACTCTGAAGAAACATTGTTTAAATGCTGCAAGCCTCCTAGTGATCCTTTCTCCTTCTTAGTATGAGTGTGCAGATTTTTAAACCTGAATGTGAAAATTTAAATCAGGATGGAAGAGAACCACGTTATTTCATTCATTCATTCATTCATTCATTCAGAAAGAAAGAAAGTAGGCAGTTTTGCAGGTTTATCTACATGCATTTGACTAAGCAACAGAATCCATGTTTGGAAAGTGTTTGCTGATATTGATCAACGTTCATCAGAATGCACAAGTACAAATGCCTTTTCTGATTTTTCAGTAGACAAAGGGAGGTAAAAATCAAAAGCAGAAATAAATAAATTGTATACTGAATCAACAGCAGTTTTGGAACAAAAAAATGGCTGCATGATTTGCCTCATGGCACTTAGGACAGGTGTAGAAAAGGATGGTGGTTTCAGGCTGCATACTACAAAAGTAGCAAAGGCATCAGTGAAATTCCTGTTAACTGAATCTCTTTGCCAGTGATGATGCAAAAATCTTGATTGACATGGTGTCAGATAAAAAAAAAAAGTACTATTTTGTTATATGAATACATTTGCTTCAGAAGACTTTAAAACACCCCATATTCACACATTAACTTTTCTGACTGCAATAAAAACTCAATCAGAAAAGATGCCTGGGGAAGCTGTTTTGGACAGAAGGAACCTGCAGAACTGGCAGCTAGCATTTCAGCATTCCCAGTAGCAGCCTCCTAGAGCTAGTTAAGAGCAGCCTGAAGAGCTTTAATGTAATTATAAGAGAGAAGATGATAATGAGACAAAGTCTCATTCCTCAAATACATAAAAAGCCTCTAAGTATCATAAATAACAAGCCCATTTTGAATGTAATCTTTTTATTTGGTGATGCTGGGAGCCCAGATAGTAAACAAGAGAAGGTGGAGATACACAAGTATGAGCAGATAAACACCAAATTTAGTATTTCTGAGCTCTGGATACATCTGTATGATATAGCATAGTGCCATAATGAGAGAGGAGACAGAGCCAACCAAACCTGTTTAATACCAAAGGTAATATACCTGCTTCTTACCAGGTAAATAAGTCCAGGCACAGCTTTTTACTATTAGGTAATACATCTTCCACAACTATCTAATAACAGTGTTTTTTTCAAAAGCAAGATACATTAGCAGTGTAATCACTGTTACTCACTGTGGTTAGAAACAGACAATGTGAAGTTCAAATTATGTATTATGGAACAAAAAATGACATTGAATAAGTAAACAGAAGTGTAGGTGACAGCATAAGAAAACCCCAATGAGTGAATGAAATGGCAACAGTCAGAAGAATTACAGAAAACACAGTCATTTTGAAAACCACCAGTGACAAGAAAAAGTCCAGCCCAGTCTAGGTAAATTGCTAAATAAAGACGTCAAATAGTAAAAAAAACTATGCACTGAAAACAGAAAAAACAAAAGTGTCAATTTTAGTATTCAAACATAGATTTTTATCTATTCATGTCTCTCAGGAAAGGAAATGTAAAGCAGCATGGCAAACATTCCTGAGGACTAAAAAGTACTGTCTCATGGCCCAGAAGTGGCCCCTCAGCTGTCAGTTGGCCACCTCTGACCTAGATGAAGCATAAAACATTTGCCTGCAGATGACACAGTACTGGGGTGGTAAATCAGAAGGAAAACAGGTTACTGTTACAGTACGAGCCATGGCACTTTGCTTAAATGAACTCCATCTAAGAAATGCAATTTCATGGAGACAAAAGGGAGGCAATACATTTGGGAACAAAGAACAGAGGTTTCATCTATGTAGGATGTGCTGAGGAGAATTTGGGGATATCATAAGGGCTTCAGTGTGACATTGTCACCAACAGAACCAAGGCAACTCATGGATTGGATTACAAGCTGTCTCTGGTTACTCTTGTTCATACTTCTAGAAGGAGGTTACAATAATGGAGTTTAAAGTAGATCCACAAAAGGGACTGATGGGCTGAAAACAAATGTTGAGATGGATAAAAACCCCTCAGCCTATTCAGCTTACTGGAAGTTAGATAAATGTTATCTTGAAACAAGATCTTGTAGTGTAACAGGAAGGAAAAGCAGTGCGACAGCTGTGCCCGTGGAAACAGTAGCCTGCATGGAAATTTTCGAAATAAAACCAGATCTCTTTTTACAATGCAGTTTCTCAATTCAGGTTCTTAGGAAAAATTATGCCGCATAGGTATCCTGAGAAATCAGAAGGGGTCATCACCTTTAAATCTCCACTCTTTTCTTTTTTTGATTTTACTGTTGTTTTACTACATTAAATTTGTGCAATTGTACGTACTTGGGAACTAATAATAATAAAAAAAGTCTGGTAAAACTGGGCTTAGCAACTGGGAATATCAGAGAAGGTGACAGACTTGGGAGTATCAAAATGACTTTCGGTCACCAGGATGTAACAGCTGTAAAAGACAAATGTGATCTGCAGCTATATCTGTCAGAGTATTCCAAGAGAAACGGGGAACAACTAGTGTTATGCACATGGCTCTGGTGCTTAGGAAAGATTGATTCAAACCAGAACAGGTGCAGAAAAGGAAAGGGAATTTAAAGCCTAATAGACTGAAAAACTGTGGCTTGTTTGGCTTGCAAGAAAAATTCCAAGAAATGCAAACCAAAATAATCCAACTATCTCCAATCAACCAAAAAAAAAAAAATCATGTTGATAGAACCTTTCTAAAATAGAATAAAAGAGCTATTTAAGGTAAAGGACAATATTGGAAAAGTAAATACTCTGTTATCAAATTTAGGCTGGAAAAAGGACATACATTAACAACCCATTAATATAATCAGCTTTAAACTGGAACGTTATGGTATCAGAAAAAAGGTTTATGATATTGTCTGCCATAGCAGGAGATGCTGCCCAAAGACACAAGAGGTACTTTCCTGCCAATATTTCTAAGAAAATTCCACAATTTCAAGACCGTGTTTTGAACAAACTGGAGTTCAGCTTTGAAACAAACATATAAACCTGTTAATTAAGAGGATTTGTTTGTCAAATACTTATTAACGTACTGTGTGAGCTTAATTGCAGGTCAACAAACAGAAATGTTACTTTTTCTTATTTCAGATACCCTGAGTAGCAGTCTCAAATAACAGTGAGTCTGTAAATATTCTCTTGGCAGAAAAGAACAGGTTACTTACCTATTGAGTCAGCAACCTATTTTATATGCACCATATTACAAAAAATGTGGATTTTGTATTTGTGAAGTTGCCAGACAGTTAGTTCTTGAAGTTGATTGCCTATTTATTGTCTGGTACTACACTGCGGCAGTTGAAGCATCTTCCACACCCTGCCCATGACAGCATCTTTCATTTTTTTCTCTAGGAAACAGCTGCCTGCCATTCAGTCCTAGCCTCCACTGCTGGGAAAACAAGCAACTGCAACTGTGCTATGGAAACTTACCTACCAAGAACAGGAGCTAGATCAGCAGGCACTTTCTGCAGAAGTTTGGGAGCAACTACATATGTTGGCTACAGTGGTGCTAGGTCAAAATAGGAAATTAAGATGCAAAAAGTGCTCTCTACCTCATTGGTCACCTTGGTTATTCGAGTGCAGAGCTAAAACCAAAGCCCTTTTAACATCGTAATTTCTCAAGAAAACTAGTAAAAGAAACATAATGGCTTACAGCAGTTACAGCCAAACACAGTGGACCTGAAAAACTACCGAAAATCAAAGCAAATCCTCTAGCTGTCATCTCACATCCTTAAATTCTCACCTGCTCAGGACCCATGGAGGACAACCCTGATGTAGGCACAGAGGTCGCTGAGGTCATGCTGATCTGCCCTGTCATCTGGTTCATGTTGTTCATACCACTTGTGTTGGTTGCCATGGATACACTGATGTTCATGTTATTGTTGTACATGCTGGTGCTTGCTTGCTGCCCAAAATGTGGTGGGGACTGTTGTGAAAACATGCTACAGCAAGGAATGGAAAAAGCAATGTGTCAGACTTAGAATGCTGAAGCCACTAAGAAACTGTTTTCTTTTTAATACATTTTAAGCTAGAATTTGTATATACTGCCATTTATTTCAACTTCAAAGGAAAAACTAGTTCTCAGCTGCATTAATGTCTATGGAACAGATTTTCAAAATTTAAGGTCCCATGTCTGCGCACAAAAATGCATGCCTTTGCGTGTGAAACTATGGCAGAGTACAAATCTGTTATGCACATGCAGTAATAGCCAATTAGCTGTCTAAATGTGCTTTGTCTGTATTTTAAAGTAATTTTTGGAGGGAAAGGAAAACAGCTTTTTTTTCCCCTCCAGTGTTAGCGTAGGACAAGAGTGTTGAGCTGAAATTAGAGCTAGTCTAATAAACATTCTTTTTTGCAAAATAATCTCTTTGCATATATGAATACCAGATTTGCACATACAATTAATTATGGGGAAGTGGGTTCACAAATATAGACATGCAATTGTGCAGAAATTTATTTACTAAATCTTAGCATCACATTTTGAAAATGTGGCACCGTAAAGAAACAACATAAAGTCTAAGACAATTATCCTCTGTGTTCCTTTAAGGCCTTTCTGAACAACTTAAGGAGGAGTAACTGTGGAAGATCTCATCCCACATTTTATTCAGTCAAGTGCCTTCTGGATAGTATCTTCCTTCCCGTTATGTTGGAAGTTATATTAGAGACTTCTTTACATTTCCTAAAATGCACTTCATTGTTTACATACCAGTCTTTTCTACTCTTCAAGCATAATCCAAAAGTCAATGAAGGAATTATTACTGACAATGTGTCAGTTTAGAGGATCTGCATTAGCCTGAAAGACTGTGGAAGGGCTGCTGTGTGTCAGATGGCACACGGTAATCACCTCTGTATCCATGGCTAACTTTTACTGCCCTGTGAAGAACTGCTCCCACAGCTCCTACAGCTGAGGAAATCTTTCGGGGTTAACACTCAACCTTGCACTTGGGTACTCCATTAGGCTATTGCTGTGAACTGTGAGACTTTGGTAGAGTGCAACAGCATTCCGGGCACAGGACCAAACTCTGAAAATCCCACCATTCTCTTCCTTCCAATTCCATGTCTTTTCAGGCCACCTAACCCCATTTTAAGTTGTTATCTGGATGGCTGAAATAGTACACTACAGATCATTGTGAATACTCAGTGGCTTGTGTAAACACATTTGACGTGCCTCCGCTGTAGAGCTGCAGTTTAACAAAGCCAACCACTAGTCTTATCAAGCTGCCCCTGTGCCATTTTTGGCAGAAGCCATGACAGTGGCAGCTATGCCTCCTGCAGATGCTTCAGGAAGACAGGGAGGATGGGGCATGGACGAGGATGAGGATAAAAGATATATCAGCTGCTTTAAGGGGTACTTCATTTGGATCAGCCTCATCAATAAAATACTGGTGTTTTGGGTTTATTAAATCTTTGTCAACCAGTGGGGAAAAGATTTGTCACTGGGCTAGGACAGTAAGAACAGCCTGAGAACTTCACGATGACAAAAGCACTGTGCTAAAGACAGCTGTGTGCACCCCAGTATTAAGTGATACAGGCTGTACCTGATAGTTCCTTCCATCTTCCAATGAAAGGCAAAGATCACTGCCATCTGGAAGCTCACTGCTGCCTACCGATAGTCTTCAACATCCAGCCCATTTGATTTGGACAGACTGATTGTTAGACTATACCAACCGGGGCGGGGGCCTCAACTGAAAAGGTGACTGCATGCATGAGGCATGCTACGACGCTGTCAGGGAAATAAATTATATGCTGACCTCCAGAATGTGCAAGCACTAATGGGCTGAACCTAGTTGCACTCCAGCATTTAAAGTGGGAGGTGATAATCCAGTCACCGCAATTCCAGGCAGTAGGGAATGCATAGGCTCTGGCTCAGCTGACCCAGCCATGTGGAAAGCAGTGTGGGAGCAGAACATGAAAACTGTATGTAGAAGAAATGCATCCACACAAACATTAGGGGATGGAGTTCACTGTGCAGCAGAGGTGCTTCTCAAGGACACACAGCGTTTGCTCAGTTACCACAGACGAAGCAATGCATTGCGTGGATATAGGTCTTTTAGCTATGCACTCACTTCGCCTTGTAGGAAGGCAGAATTTAAACCAATTCATAAAGCCAAATTGAAAAGAAATCTCTTTTACGATAGATAGTCAACAACAAACACACTAACAATTGCATAAAACAAGCCCATAAATAAATGTAGACTGTAAATGACCCCATTACTCTGTGTATTCATTTTGGTTTTGTTCTGGATTTACCTGTTACCACCCATATTCCCTTGTGCCCACCCATTCATCTCCGTAGAGGACTGATAGGCAGGATTAGCCTGAGACTGCTGAATCATGGGGCTTTGAGAGTGAGCCAGTCTTGGTGACATTAGTGGACTCTGAGGAGTGGTGGCCCCTGTGAAGCCTGGATCGGGCTGCTGACTTATACCTGAAGAAGAAAACAAGAAATTTACCCACTGTACATTCAGAGTTAAACCATGCCAAGAGCTCATACCTGTTGAAATATCTTTACACAGTCCCATTTATATCACCTGGAACCTATAACCCTGTATCTTAATGTGGGATTTAGATTTAAAGCAAAACATCATCAACTAATACTATATGTATAACCTTAAAAAAATTGTTTTGTGTAGGCATGTTGGCTACCTGCCTGTCCCAGTCACACAAGTGGTCTCTCCTCTCTACAGACTGAAAGAAAAACACTGGTGACTACCCACCTCCCTTCCCCACAACTGCATTCAGAACAACAAATAAAACATATTGCTTTTGTCTGTAAATCCATTTTGGTGAAAGTTATGCATGACCCGTTGACTGCATGGTACTACCTTTTAACAGTTAGGCTATAATTTCCAATTTTTTCAAAACTCCTAAAACCTCAGAATCTCTGTTTCTGCGTCCCTGCAAAAACAGGCAGTGCCATTTTGTGCAAGCATTTAATGTTCTGTAAAATCAAAAAATCATCTAGATGCAAAGAAAACCTAATTAAGGCTGTAAAATGCCAATTGTGTGCAGAAATTTTGTTATAAACCAAGTCACTTTAGTCTTGTTTAAGTTCATTATAAACAGCATACTGAACATAAACAAGCCGCTCAATGCTGGGGTAAGAATAAGGTATTATGAAATCTATTCTTATATTCATTGGTGTGACTTAACTTCTCTGTATTTTTGGTATATCAGAAAATGGCAATAATAACGTCTCTTCATTTTCATCAAGCAGTTACAAATACATGGAGTGAAAGTACTACTATGAAATATTATTACTTTTAGAAACTGGCATAAAGGATAACAGATCACTAAGACCAGATACCAAATTTAGAACTGGATGGGCATAATTGGTTATAGCAGCAGAACTTTCACATAACATACTATTTAATATAATTATAGTACAACTCATGCAATAGGTATAAATAAAGAAGCTGTATAACAATAACTGTATGGAGGTTAACTGCCCCACGCACCCCTAGAACAAAGTGGTACACAGCTTTGTGAAACATACGAAGAAAATGGTATTAATTAGTATATTTACACAGGTTTAAGGACAGGGAGTGGAATGCCTTATCTAAAACTAATTTATATTATTTAAATTCAATAATTAGTGGTTAATTTTACATTATAATGTACATATGAAGAACTTTTTTCTTTTTTGGAAAAATATGTGTAGTATTTAAGCAATATCTCTTTAACAAAATTTAAAAAATTACATACCGCTTTGCTTCAGGTTACTTTATAGTTTTCATCAATACCTATTCACATATTTTTCTTCATTTGCACTTTTATCAGATATACTGGTTTGTTTAATTCAGTCAAAATTCAGAGTCCATCAAGCAAATACATACACGTATATGGGTCTGCATGTGTACACCCACTTTTAGCTGTATGTATCTATATATAAACAAACATACACATCACACACTTCTAGTCAAAGTTGCTCAAAAAAAAGAATGATGCTCGGAGAATAAGTGGTACTAGGGCTAGGAAAGTGGAAAGGCACTATATTGCATTTAAGGACTCCCAAGGGGTCCAAACCCCCATGCTTCACACTGTTCCCAGGGAGCTAGGCAAGGGCTTGTGGGAGGAGGGCTTGGGTCCAGCACTGGGGAGAACGGGGGAGTTAAGGACTGCCAAAATGCTCTGAGATGGGGTGGGACCAGTACCGTAGTTTGGAGGAAACGGAAACTGCTGTGCATTGGCCTGCGGGATCCGTGGGTTGCTCATGGTTGCTGGTATGCCACCAGTGGCCACCATGCTGGGGGTCATGCTCAAGCCTTGCCCTCGCATCATCAGTGTCCGCTGTTGCACCTGCTGCTGCTGCTGCTGCATCTGCCGCTGCCGCAGGTGTTGGCTCAGGATCTCCCGCTGCCTCTGTGCCAGCATCTGTGCGTTGATAGGGCCCTGCAGGGAAAACCATCACCACCCATCAACAACCCCTTCCAAGGCAACCTCACCGATAGAGGCATCTCCCCTAGAGCAATCTGGAAGATTTCAGCTTTTTTCCCCCCATCACACAACTAACAATAATATAAAGCAGGAGAAAATAATCCTATTAATACTTCTGTCAGGAAAGACTTCCAACAGTGCAAGAGTCACTAAATGAATTAATACCGGCGTGTTTAAGGTTGCAGCAATTTGTAATTGCAAATAGAGCAGCTCACTAAAAAACCTGCATCTTTAGGAAATTAGAAGCTTGGTTAAAAATGGAGTTATATCTTTAGTAAACAACTACCTGTCCCATGTAAACATGGGAAAAACTCTCGAAAATAAAACAGTAAAATATTTCCTATCATGCAGACTGCATTATTTGTATTGAAAATGTATTTGCTGTATAGCATGACTACTATATTATATTAGAGGAAGAAAGAAAAAAAGAAAGTGACTTTTTTTTTTAAAAGGTATTTCTCTCACCTGTGTTGGCACTCCAGGTCTCAAAGACAGATTCATATTGGAGACGCTGCTGATTTGATTTATCAGTGGCTGCCGATTCTAAAGAAAAAAACACAAATCACCCCAACAACAAAACCCAAAAGTTTTTAGAAGGAAAGGGAAAAAGGGAGGTGTTACATACAGAGTTATACACATCTACTTCCCCAAGTGGTTGGTCTGTGGACCTAGTTTTACATATTCAAGCAGGGACTAATTTTCCTCCTCAAGTCCTATTATCATGCACAGAACGTTGTTACTTAAGGAAATAATACACCAGAGAAATATTAACACAGGCACTAAGCTGTTTATACCAAACTTCCTTCACAGTTCCTGTCCATTTTCAGTTTGGGACTGGACTGTTGAGGTTTACTCCAAATTAGACCTTATCCTAATGTTTGAAGGCACAGATGATCTTTCCTCCTTCAACAGAAAAAGCATTGATATCTCACTTATAGTACTATGAACCAATACGTTTAAAAATGAAACAAGAAACGACAACTTAAAACAATCCTCAAAAGTTGACCAAAGCCAAGGGGAAAAAAAAGGATGTATGTAACAGGCAGCAATAAAAGCAGTTAGACTGGTGGAAGAGTCAAGATACAACAAATAGAAAAAGACTCGTGTAACAAAAAGCACCACTGAAACCTTGCTCAAAGACTTAGTGAGACCTAGGCTTAAGTACTAGTCATGTTCTTGCATGGTATTATAGAAAGAATAATGTAAAGATGCCAAAAAAAATCATAAATGAGAATGCGCGAAGCACTGTCTTGTCAAAACTCATTGTGGCTACTGCTTTTAGTTTAAAAGGGCAATTCAGCAAGATCTGGTCTATTTGGAGCAAGCTGACAATATGTGTTGCCTAGGAGAGGTGCCTGCACCAGCGTAGAAGCGGGCATGACAGGGGATGTACCTGCTGTGCCTGGAGCCTGTGCTGCAGCTGGAGCCGCAGCTGGTTTGGCTGGTTCTGCACGATGCCGGCAGGCCGGAGGCCGGGCCGGGGCTGCATGCGCAGGGCAGTGTATCCTGGGCGCTGCCCCATGGCATGGAAGCTCGGGTCCTGCATGGGCGCGTAGCTGCCCTGCGCCATCTGAGCCTGTGCCGCGTACTGCTGGGAGAACACTGGAGCCTTCTGCTCCATCAGGATGCTGGACTCCTGGCTGGGGAAGGACTCGGGGTCGACAGCTTGGCTCTGCAGAAATACGTGAACAATAGAAACAGTTGGTGGGACACAGCTTTTCAGAGGATTATATGAGACTAATACAGACAGCCTGCAAAAACAACCTTTTGGGATGTGAATGTTTTTAAACAGAAAATTACATGAGTTTGCTTTACGTCAATATAAAACTTTAAAATAAACATAACTGTATTTTTGAGTATCAAAACATGTTCATGGAGACAAATTCCTCCTCTCTTTTTCTTTTTGTTTTTTTTTTTTTTACACAAATACCCACAATCTTTCTCATGTTCTTAACACAACCACTGTATCACTCTACTAATGTAAAAAACCTGAAATGACCAATGTTAGATCAAAATCTGTAAATTAAGTGATGGCAGCATATTTTTGCCAATGAATCTGAGATAAATTCAAAGACATTACAAATGAATAAGTAGATTTTTATCAGTATCCTTAAACAAAATAATGACCTCAAATAAAGATGCCTGAAACTATTACAGAGGTTAATGTGAACAGAGTGCCTAATTCTTTCAGGGCACTTTTCCACTAACTGATTATCCATTAGCATAAATAAGGTAACACAATTCTAAACTCCATTCTAGATATGCCCTTAATATTTGCCGTAACCAGAATAATTTTATAGTTTATTCCACGCTGACCTTGAAAATGAAGTTAATCTAAATTTCAGTGCCCTCATGAAAGAAAGTCTCTAAGCTGCTATAAAATGATCAATGGTTATTTTAAAAAATATGTTTTAAAATGAGACTGTTTTCTTATCTGCAAAATTCTTCAACTGCTTCCACTGAGGTACTAATTAAATAGAAACTTATTTACCACTTAGTTTGAAATAAACTATTATTCATATTTTCTGGTAGTGGTAGTCCAAAACCTATGTAATATTGCATGAAAGTTTCACATCGCAAAATTGAAGTTCACCAATAAATTGTATCTCCAGCTTAACACCTCACTGAGTTCTCTGTTGTACCAAATAGACTTGGAAATAGCTTTCTCATGTTCAAAGC
This sequence comes from Neopelma chrysocephalum, assembly GCF_003984885.1. Taxonomy (NCBI): domain Eukaryota; kingdom Metazoa; phylum Chordata; class Aves; order Passeriformes; family Pipridae; genus Neopelma; species Neopelma chrysocephalum. Next base: position 9,942,350 of record NW_020897689.1, on the reverse strand, counting down.
AGAATTTCATTGGTCCTATTTCATATCTAAAATGCAGAGGTAGTTCAGAAGTTATGCTTAGGGTGCTGATGAGCGCTGGGAAATGAAATGGGTATTCTAGGCTCCTCTGTGAATATTAAATCATCATATAAACATGTACAGCTGATTTTGGAAATACAATTCCTATGCTAGAAACATCAGGAACTAACTTTTCCCCCAAATATTTTAATTTTTACCACTTTTTTTTTCACCATGTAAGACTTAAATGGACAAGAACTAAGTGGAACCCACCAAAACTAACTGTCGGCAAAAATGGATGAAAAAGCACAGAACAATTTCATGCTACAAAGTTTAGGAAGCATGCTCATAATTAAAAAAAAATAAATTACAGTTTAAGTGCTTGGAACGAAATCAGCTGCTTCAGATGAAACTCATGTCTTAACACATTAATCAACTCGGGCAAAAACTACAGGTGAAATGAAATACTACAGGTTTGCTAATCCAAAAGATCGTTGCCCCTATCTCACAAAAGGCTTGATCCTACTCCTAGGTTTTCATATTCCTGTTTTCCTCTTTCCTATGCTCTGTTGCTGGCTGTGATCTTACCTTTCTCCCCTACAGGTGTTATTCTGACCACCATTTTTTTTGTTTTGGTCAGTTTACTTGCATAAAAAGCAGGTCAGAAGAAGGAGATCTAGATGAGGGTGGCAGGGGAGAGGAGGGAAGGCTAAACCTGGAGCTGAAGGAAGCTTTTCAGGTGACACTGACACATTAGATAGACTTCCACCAAAAGATATAACTCCATCCTAGCTTGCAAGAAGTGTTTTATAATCCTGTTTTTCAACTCCACCTTGACAACATATGTTTTAAAAGCAACTACTACATGCAAAATGCCATGTTCCACACTGTATACCTGGCTCACTAGTTCTGGTATTCCTAGAGCCCTGTCGATTTCTTCTAAACCATCAAAATTCCTTAATGCCATGTAGAGCTGATCCAGAAGAGCACCCTCATCACTTGGTGACTCTGATGAAGGATGATTACACAAGAGATCATCTGGTGAGCTGCCAAACGGTTGCCTGTGAAAACATGAACACAGCATTGGTAAACAGCTGCTGAAAAACAAGAAATAATATCAGAGGATTAGTACTCAAATTGAACTAACAAGTGGAGACAGAATTCTTTTAATCACTGCCAATTTTGTTTAGAAAATTATACTGGATGAAAGTTATGCTACCCAAAGAAGTAACTAAATAGTGTGATTAATGCCTGTCAAGACCCTACAAGCATGGTGTATCTGACAAGCAAGAAAGCAAACCAAAGTTACACCCGAGTGCTGATTTTATATTACAGGGTCAACAGTGGAACAGAGAAGTCAGTACAGAATATAGTCAATGAAGGCAGAAGGCTAAATAATTGTGGTTTTAAAACTAATTGTAACTTTGAATTTCAGATGTCAGATTAAGTATACTATCACAAGTAGACTCTCCTCTTAGCTGGTTTTCTATCAGGCTAAGCAAGTTGAAGAGGCCACAGAGGGCCATAGATTGTCTGAGCTTGCAAAACTGAACATCTGGAAGAGCTGGGCAGAAGCATGAGGGAGCAGGGAGAAAAGGACATTATCCTTTTTGTTTGCAGCAAAACACTGCATCAGCTCACCCCATCTGCACGCCCCATCATCAGCTCACCCCAACTGCACACTTGGGTACCAGTTTATACCACATAAAACCCACAAAACTTGGTTATGTGCCTTGGAAGGACATCAGCAAGAATTTGGATACTGTCAGGCAGAGTGTAGTGGCTCTATGAATCGTGCTTACCTCACCCCTGAATTTGTATGCAAAGCACGCTCACAGTTACAAAGGCAGAATAAAGGTTTATTCTAAACCCAAAGGACAAAACTTCCTACGAAACAAACTAAATATGAAATAACACCTTATCTGCAGGCAAATAACACATTTTTGTTTTGCAGTTCACACACCTGCCCTGCTTCATGCACGTTACTACAAGACTACAATAGAAAATATAAGGAGCAAAGCATTCTGCAAGGAAGGGCAGCTACAATATGCGCATCATGGAAGAATCTCATCCCAGATAATTACTCAGATACAACAAAAGCTGTCATACATAGAGGGAGGAAAAGCACTATATGTGAACCCTTTTTACATATCTGTTTAGAAAAACAAAGAAACATGTTTGTGTATTTAGTTTCCATAATGAGACATATGGTTGCCATGGAAGTCTAATCTCTATGTCAAAGCTAAGCAGAAAAGCTGCATCATCAGGCTATACACTGAAAAAACCCAAAGGATGGCAAGCAGGAAAACTAACCAAAATGTATTCTTTTTAATTAGATCACAGTAAAACAAATAAGAGGATATATATTACATACCCTTGAAACATTGCAAAGTATTAGTCAATCTCAAATATATAAGTTTCTGTAACTGTCACAGATGGAATTATAAATCAGCAAAGGGAAAAAACAATTAAAAAAAATCCTCTGATTCAAATTGCTTGCAAACTTAAAGATGACCTATAAGAAGGGATCTACGGTGTGGAAAAACAATTGATGAGGCTAGCAAAACAAATCTCTCTGAAATTGCAAATCGGCATGAACACACATGATAAGAAAAATTTTAAAACATTTGTCAAATCTGTATGTTAAACAATGACAATTACAATTTCCCCATTTCTTTTATATACTGAAATGATACTTTTAATTTTTTAAGATACTTTAATTTTTTTTTAATTTTTACTCATTTAATACACATGACAATAATCAGATTATAAAAATACCAGTCTTGGGGATTAATAAAATAAGAAATGGCAGCACCAACCAATTCATCATGTCTGTTTGGGTGTAAATGATCAAAATATGATTACTTTCAGAGGCAGTGCAATGGGAATTTTTTTCCCCACCATCTTCAGCTACAAGGGAATTATGAAAAATGCAAAGGTAGAAAAAATGGAAGAATTAACTACCTGGCTTGCTGACCAGACACAACCCTGTATTTTATTTTAAGGTGTAATTTTTAAAGTGAATAATTCAGTTATGCAACCAGTGCATTTTGCATATGGATACCTTAAGGAAACACCAGGAAACATCTTGAAAAGCACAGAAACTAACGAAGAAAATGCCACATATATTTATGGATAGTATTTTCCGACATCCTAATGGAAATTAAGAGAGTGTAGTCAGAAGATTAAAATTTTTTCAAACATACTTTTTTCCAATTGTTTCCACTTCCTTTTCCTTTTATTGATCCCTCCAGTTGAAAATATTTAGTATTTTTTTCAATAAGACAAGCATAAAAAAAGACAGTATACAGAGTCAGTATCGTAATGTACTTGCTTTAAAAGTGACCATTTTGCACTTGCTTGTCCATTTTGCATCACTTAGACAGTCCATATATACATATATATATTCTATAAAGTAAGCTGCAAACCTTTGGAGAAGACATGGCTCTTTTTTAAGAAGTGTAAACCACCTATTATAGTTTTGCCATTATTTAAAAAGTCTTAATAATGAACAAAGTTAACACATTACACATGAGTTAATGAGTTGTGCTCAAACTGTAGTTCTGATTACCCGAGAAGAAGCTAACTTCAGGGAAGAGGCAGCCTTCCTTTAACTTCATCTTTCCTTCCTCATCTTTTACAGAATTTAGGTCAATTAAAAAAACCCAAACAAAACATAATTAACCATGTCCTGCATCACTTAAGATGCTACCCCACTGCAGGAAGAAACAGGTATCTTGTAACTACATAGTTATGGCTACTAGTACTGGTATTTTTCCACTTTAGTGTTCAGTATAATTATTAACAACAAGAACAGCAAAATCAGACAGAATCATGCCCACATTAATGCTCCAGAGCTCAAACATGGTGCAACTATCTGAAGTGCTGGCAGCATTCACCGTGACACAGAACTTTCAATTCTTTCAACACATTAAAGGGCAAAGAGAGCATTTATAAGTATTACTGGAACGTGCATACATTTCATGAGCATAAAAATACTATAAGCATTAAATTGATGTACATTTGGTGAATATTTTATGCAGAATTTTGTTTCCAGGTGGTGTATAAAATATAGGCCTGTAAAAAATCTCTGTGTTCTGATGTGACACCAAGACTCACCTGTTCTGATTACCAAAAGTTGCCTGTTCTATAGGCAAGATGCTGTCTGGCCATGGTGCAGTCTGATTTGGAGGTGCCTGCTGTTGGCTATACTGAGGTCCTCCTATGTTCATCTCCAATTCGGATGGCCCTAATCAAGAAAAAATAACCACATAACTCTTCTGAAAAGAAGCTACTTTCCTGTTAATTCTTTCCATTGAATTATCTATGTTATGGTAAAAGCAAATAAAAACATTAAGACTTCAGACTTCAGTAATGTTACACTTAGAAGCATCATTATTTTTTTGTTAAAGTTTGCTTTTAAAATTTGAGAAAACATGAGAACTCTGAAAGTGGTTCAAAATTATAAAATAGCAGATACAACATCATAGATGCAAAACTTAATAAGACAAGCATAATAAAAGACAGTATACAGCATCAGTATCGCAATGTACTTCCTTTAAAAGTGACCAGGAACACTTATAACATTCACAGCATTTCCTCTAAAAAAATCTCTACAGTCTTTAGTAAACCAGAGCAACTTCATATCCTCTTTCTTTTGCCACACCACTGTGGAGCTATAGAGTAGCAGGAACTGTCCATCTCAACACATGCATTAAAATGTAGTGTTTTAGACACCTTCCTTCCCACGTCCACAGGAAATTTTCACTGTGAAATATGGTTCTCATCAAACCTATAATTGAAGTGAGTATTTTTTTCTTTTTTTTTCTCTGCTTCATCTTTAACAATCCACCATATGCCAAAAGAAACAACGCCACACATGCCCTGACTTACCCATATTCATGACCTGAGATGGAAGCATCTGCCTTGGGCCAGCCTGGTTGCTGGGTCTCAAGGGGATGCTGGCCGTGGGGTTGCGGATCATGCCTGCTTGCACCGGCCTGTTCATGGCGCTGGCTGTGGGTGCACAGCTCACCCTCACAGCAGCAGCCTGGCTTCCCCAGTCTCCAGAAGTCATGGCAGGTCGAGGGGCATTGCCACCGATCATTCCTGCACAAAAGCCAAACAGACTTAGGTACCAGCACATGATTCAGAACAGCTTTAGCACTACTGCTGCCTGATGAGCTGCATTTTCAGCACCAAAAGTGCACCAGTTTCACTCAAATCACATTGTACCACAACTGCTCATCCAGACGTGCAAAGCTACAGAACAACGCCTTATGCTACTTAGTCAAGGGACTGGAGATTGTTATACATTTTACAAGAGGAAGATCCCTTTATCATTTCCAAAATGCTGTTCAGAGTAAGTGTTCCCATATGTAGTCTGCAACAGGTGCTGAGGGTGTGTGGATAGCCTTAACTTCCTTCCTCAGGAAATGAATCACGTTTGCTGATTTGTATGTCACTGCTTTACTTTCCAAGTGCTAAGTGAGAATGGAGACTTGAGTAACAATGTGTTAACGTAAACATGCTTACAAATTAGAAGGATTGTATATAAATTCACATTCTGCAAACATCTTTTGGTGACTTCCTTCATCTGGAGCCTAGAGCCTTTTTAGCTTCAAGGTTCACCCAGATAATCTCGCACCAATGTACAGTGCAGGGAAATTACTCACAGGAACTTTCCGATAGATGCTGAAGTTCATTACCGTTATTGTAGGGGAAGTCCTCCCACATCTACTGTAAACAACTGATACAGTTTATTTACACTTGGAATATATAGAACACTCTGACAGTAGCCAAAAAACCTCAGCCAAACTCCGACACAAAAACCCCTAAAATCCAAAGATGGGCATTCATAGTATTTATACATTTCAATTTTAATCAGTCAAGAGAGCAGGCAAAACGCTAATTTCAGATTGGACTATTGGTTCAGATTTGTTTCTCCAGTTGCATTTTGCAATATCCTTAAATGAATACTAAAAGCCACACAAATAATTATTACTCATTAGTTCAATTACTTGGTGACAAATAACCAAAGAGAAAAACTGCCTGAAGAGGGTCTCTGTTTTGTGTGCTCTACAAAATTTGCTTTAGTGTTACATCCTCAGGTTTGTTCTATTTTTGTACATATTCTATGAGCTGAAATATGTGTTGTGCTAGAGCAAGGCAGGAACACAATAATACTCTCTAATTTGTATACATAAGATGAATGAAATCCTCTAATATGTATACAGAATATGAAAGTAATAGGACACTTAAAAGAATACAAGTTGAACTGCCTAAATAGGCTATTTCATTATCTGGCAGCATTTCTTTTTTAATACTGATGCAAACTAAATATAAAAATTTGACACTGAATAGCCATCTGAAAGGACTTACAACGCCCATTTATTTACTCAGAGCTCTTATAGCTGTTGTCACACACTTCCACAGTCTCAGACTGCGCATTAGTTGAAGTCCACCAGCCAGACTGTTCTTGTCAAACACGCTACAACATCTCTGTACATTATTAAGTTAACATGTTGTAACTGCAACATCTGATGGTTCTCAAAAAGGTTATGTGTCAGAAAATGATGAAAACATTAGCATTTCTTTCATTTAAAACGAGAACAAAGGCTACTAAATAAAGGATAATCAACGGCAAAACCAAGTTCTGTAGAGACACACATTGTAAGGGCAACCGTATTGCCCACAATTTTGTTTTGAAAGACCCATCTCTATAGACCAGTGGTTCATTTGCTTTTTTTGAGGGAGAAAGATTGTTTTTTTACCTATCTAAGCCTCAGCTGAATCTGTAGTATTTATGTAAGCAGACTCTAATTGCCATTACACTGTGTTCATCTAGAAGTTTTCTGGTAGGTGAAAAGCAGTGCATAGGGGCAGGACTAAAAATATGCAGACACAGAAATTCAAAATAAATATGACAATACATATCATCCCACGAAACACGATTTTTCCAAACTTTTTGGAAAGTAATAACTTGTACTTGTAATAACCCCAACGTTAAGCTACACATGCTATAGCCTATCACTCAAGTATATTAAAAAAAAAAAAAAAAGGAAAGTCATCTTACCTGTGCTACTGCTGCCTAAAGTTCCTTGACTTCCTATTATCCCTTCATTCCTGCCCATCAGACCCGGCTGAGGTATCACTGAGTAAGGGCTACTCGTTCTTATGGGTGGGAAAGTTCCTGCACCTGTTGGGTTCTGCAGTGTGATGTCAAGTGGTAAATTCTGGTTTGGTAATAACCTGCCCAGTTGCCCTGCTCGTGGGTTATTAAAAGCTAGACAGGAGGAGCAAGGAAAAAAAGCAAAGTTACAAAATGGAAACTGTACAGGTTAAAAAGACAAGAAAAAGAACCCAGACACAATTAAAGCTCTTGGGCTGAGCTATTTAATGCTGCTTAATTTACCCACTCCTATCTGTCTGAGAAACATCCCTTCTTGACATTTTAATGCAAATTTCAAAATGGAACATTCTGACACTAAACACAAAACAGATATGATGTATATTTTGAAAAACTTTAAATGATGCAATTTAACTGACAGAAGAGCCACTACAGCAAAATACACCCCTATGTGATGTGCATACTACTGCCAATTAATCTTATACCTAGTAGGACTGTAATTGCATGCAGATCTCATCCTGAGGCAGATTGTTAGGAATTATCTCAGTTTTGAGTGTTTTCCAGCACAAGCTGTGCCCCTGAAGAAGTTATCAAAATTAAGGGCAGATTGAGTCTATATTGGATCCCATAGCCCCATTTCTACATGTCCCTTTTAATTATTTTTTTTAATTTTTTTCATTAATAAAAATAAATACTTCCATGATTCAGCAACAACAAATAACTGGTCCAGAATTAGAGCTGTGCCACAATAATATTCTGGTAAAACAGAACCCTCCTTGATGGTTACTGTCATCTTTATGTAACTATTTTCTTCTGGTTTGTGCTTTTAAAATCAGCCTCTGTGAAGACTGCCTCAGAAAAGCGAGTTTCAGGTTATGATTGGCAAGCATCTGGCTCAGCTAGTCTTTGGGCAATGTTCCAATGCAAAAAGGATCTCGTATGTGCACAACTAGTTCTCAAACATGAATCAAACACTGATCTTGTAGCTATGATTTCATTTCCAATCATACTCACAAAATACATACAAGTAAATCACACACTTTTGTGAAATTATTATTTGCAGTACTTCCTGATAGCTTCTCCTAGTAGAGGTTCTGATTTAACAGCATCCTTAAAGTGACTTCTGCATTTCACCATATTACAAAGAAGTTAAAAAACTTCTTTCTCATTTTAGATTGAAGTAGCGCTGCTTTTGAATTTGGAAACTTATACGAGGTTTAGTAAGCTTATTAAAAAGTACAGAAACATTCTATTCCAAAGGTCTCTGACTTTTGTTCTTATTTTATAAAACCAGACTGCAGGAACTCATTATATTTATTCCTTTTTTTAGTGTAAGATCTCTGGCAAGTGAATTTGCCTATATGTGTGTATCGGAAACACATCACATCACATACACCTAATTCTTAACCATGAGATCAAAATTTTGTCTTGTCTGTCTGTTCAAACAAGCAAACAAAACTTACTCATGAAACAAAAATGACCTTCTCAAGATTAGGGGCATCATCAAGTTTAAGGATTGAACCAAAAATGAACTTTAGTGACAGTTTCAGAATAGTTTGTTCCAAAAGTTTGAAAAATCACATAGATGAGTGAGTTGTTATATGTGTGGTTTTGCCAGCGCCCCCTGATCTTACAAAAGGAAAGCTGGAAATGCAGCACAAAATAACAACACAGCTGATGAACTGTGATGGTGATTAGATCACATATTCTGCTCGTGGTCAGGACGGGACTGAAGGAGGCTCCTTGTTCCTGTGTGACAGACTCAAGAAATTTGGCAAATCTAGCAGCTTTTTCTTTTAACAGATAAAAATATTTTAAGTATTTTCATGTAAAACCTGTAACATGAAAGCTGGTTATTTCCTCAGAAAAAAAAATAATTAAAAAAACCTCAAACCTCTTTTGGAATTGTATATGATTTGACATTCATTCTACATTGCTTTTCCGTGAGCATATGAGAAGCCCCTCACTATTTCTGTGCACCTGTTTTCTGTGTGTTCTTCTACTGAAAACAAAGCAGAAGTTCCTAGGGAAATCAGGCACAGACACAAGACTGAGCCAGAGGAAAAGGTTTTAGGGTTTTAATATAGATGGGAAACAGGATGCTGCTTTTACAGAACTGCTGCTAACCACCAAGTCACTCTCATTTACAATCATACTGTTACTGTACTGTCAGTAGCTTTGAAAGCAGATTTAAAGCTAGGTTAACTCTAGAAAGCCAAAAGGCTCCATTGGAAGGAACCAACAGACCTTGTTTCAGGAAGAATATACTAAAGACTTTACGTGCACAGAGATTTTTTCTGACTTTTGTGCTGCTGCTGTTAGTATGCCCATACTTATAAAAATGAGTACATTAAATGCAAGCATCTTTCTCTGAGCAACATTGATAACAAGTGATTATTTAAGGATCTGAAGTGGCTTTAATATGAATTTAAACACTAATATTTACCAACAGAACATGAATATTTATTTAAACATTTCTAAGTAATTTGGGTTACTTTGAAAGTGGCCTGGTGTTATTTTAATATTATCAGAATATCTAAAAGTATTACCTAAAAAGTTTTACAAAAAAAGAAATCAGTTTGCATCTAAGGAAGTAAATAGATGCTGCCACCCTAGCCAACAGGAGTAAAAAATGAAGTAGTGGCTTTTTATGCTACTTTATTCAACATTAGTTGATAAGACTCCTGTCTTGCTTGCTTTCCATTATTCTGTGGTGGTAAACCAACATTTCAATGCTGATTTGTAGGCTAATTAATAAAGTTAAGGAAAACTGTCAGCTGGAAGGGACTCAAAAGCCACAATTTCAAATTAAACTTGGACATTCCTCTTTATCTTCTGTCCTTCTATTAATCTTGTGGTTTTAGAAGAAGACTCTCCTTCATTCATCTCTTGTCCCTTTTACTGCAAGAGCTGCCAGAAAGGAGTGATCTACATCACAAAAAAACACTCTCCATGCCAAAGCCCTCACAACATCAGCATCAGATACAACCACAGCAGGGGAAATATGCTTTATTTTGAGGGTACCCCTTAAAAGTCCTCAGAGGACACAGACTTCCAGGGTGAACTTGGTGTGAATTAGACTTAACCTCCACGTGTGTTTTGAAATGGGACGACCGCAGGTGGCGCTGTGTCATCATGCAACACCAGAGCAGGACAAGGAGCTACCCGGTTCCTCCCCAGCTGACCCACGGACACCTCGACCCCTGCTCTGGGGGTTCACAAGCTTAGTGTACACGTGTGTTGAAGGCGGAGTGGACTCACTGCTCTGTGAAATCCTCATTGCTGGTTTCTGGGTGGCCACCGCCGCGCCAGGGCTGCTGTCACTGGTGAGCTGCATGAGGTCATTGATGATGGCTTGCTTGTCGACCGAGCCTGCTGGCGCGCCTGGGCGGCTATCTGGGAAAAGCTGTGGTAACTGGCTGTTCTGCAGGTCATCCAGAATCTCTTCCAAGTTATCCAATTCACTGCCTGGCTGCAACAAAGAAAGCACAAACCCACAGTACACATCGCTGCTCGCCTGCTGTTGGCATCCTGCTCACACCAAGCCAGCAGCCTGCAACTGTTACACCGCACCGGTTTTGGATGCGTCCGGCAAGATGCCCGATGTGGAGGAAGCTCACAAAGCTGTTGTAAGGGGACTGTGCAGGCTTCCCAGGGCTCGTCTGCCTTGCTTGTGGGGAGACCAGAGTGGCACTGGCAGCCCTTCAAAAGCCCAGCGTCAAGATGTATGATTCCACATGGTTCATACCTCGGGCAACAGGGAGACTCTCCCTGTGCACTCGGTGATCGGTGCTGACAGCAGGAATAATTTTGGCAGGAGAAGAGATCCAACAGTGCTGAAAGATGGGGGTTTACATAGGTATAACTAATATTCCTTTCAGCACAGTCATATTTCTAGTCTCTTTATGACTTGATTAAAAGCATATGATGGAAAAGTTGCTTCATGGCTAAAACAATTACCCATATGCTTTTTCTTTGTCACATTCAAAACCTGAACACTGAATAACTCTATATAAGTTAACTGGCAAGAAATACACATTTCAATGAAGTTCAATAAACTAAAACCTGAGAACTAGTTACTAGAATTTGGAATTTATTTCGCTCACAACTTCCGAAATAATTGAAAAAAACTTCTCTGGAGTAAGAAAAGAGAAATCTAGTTACTCTTAATTCAGTAGAAAATTATCATGAAATAAAGACGGAAGAAAAATTAAGTTCATCCCATACTAACACAAATACTGACCTGCTTGTTTTTCTTAAAAATGTTGATTTTTGTAAGTATTTTTTTGGCAGCTTCTCTGTCTGTAAACTCTAAGAATTAGAATACTTTTATGACTGAAATGTGGAAGTCATCACAACTATATTCTCCAATCCTAAACCTCTGAATAGGGTAAAACTTGGGTAATAATTAACAACAGGGAGTCCAGTCTCAGTTACCACCAAGCTGCACAGGAAACATATTTTGACAGTATTTATAACAAATATGTACTCAAAATCAGCGTCTTCATTAGGAAATATGCAATGATGGAAGAGAGGCAGAGTGAGCAGCCAGCCGTGAAGGATAAGGAACTGAGAAATAACACCACTAACATGCACAACTGAAATACAATTCTTCCTGGGTTTTTGTCCTTCCTCATATCATGAACTTCTGACTTACTGATAGCAAGCTCACAGCACGGATCGCAGGATAATGCAGAAATACCTGGATAGTTTTAAACTAACTACAGAGGCTCTAGCAGGCTAGCTAGGAAACACTGTATATTCAAAACAGTATGTTCAAAACTCCTGCTGCCACATCTAACCTGCTCCTGGGAAGCCCAGCTATTTTATTCAAAGGTAGCTAAAATGCCCCAAGGTTACACTGCTACATGCCTTTTTTGGGCGATTGGCTGCAAATAAACATAGTATTATTCTTTACTCCTTCTACATCATCTCCTAGTCTTACAGATTGGAGTATACAGTGCAAAAGAGGAGGGAGTTTACTCCATTAAAAGGCATCATGTGGGTGATCTGGAGGCTGGTGTAATTGGCAAAATGGTAGGAAATCACAGAATTAGAGGACTGGAGGAAATTTAAAACCTCAAGGCAAGATCAGCGTATGCCATTCCCTACAGAAGTTCATACAGCAGCTTGTTAAAAACATCCAGTGACAAAAAATCCACAGCTTCCCTGGGGAATTGGTTTCAGCACTCTGCCATCCTTACTATTCTTGTGGGTTTTTTTCTCAGTCTCAATGCAAAATCTCTCTCACTGAAACGGAGGCCTTTCCTTCCAATTGTATTTTGAATCTGGAAAACACATTGTGCTCCCCTTTGTTTTTCTTATTTTTCTGTATTTGAAAATACGTGCCCTTTTGGTCTTAAGTTGAAATAAATAAACAACCTCAATTTGTGAATCTTCTTCAGCATATAAACAGTTTTCTAGATCTCTTATTAGTCTTGTTACTCCTGCAGATTGCCTTCAGTTGATCCACACTTTGGCTGAAGCCATGTCTGGAACAGGACTTAAAATGAAGCCTTACAGCTGCTGAGTAAATCAGAAAATTTACTCTACACATGGTATGCTTTGTTGGCATATTCCAGAAAAGCTGTAATTTTTTTAATTACATGACATTACTGACTCAAACTCACCTTGTACTCATCATGATTCCTAGACACAGTTCTGAAAAAGTCCTATCTACTCAGTTGTCCCCTCCTTTTAAAAAAAAATCTGTAACCTTATCCTTGACTATTGATAATAAATAGCATTTATTCACCCTGAATGTTCTAACATATTTTCTCTATATCTCCTCGTTGCAGCTGAATTTGAATTCTGTGTTCCAGTGTGCTTGCAGATATTCAAGTACCACACGCATCTTTACCAAGGATATGCTTTACTCTCCCATCAGGTCATTTAGGATAACTAAAACACCGAAAAGCTCTAGATGCTGCACGAGCTCCTGCAGAATCTCCATTTTGACAGTGAATCCATCAATAACTACTGTGTGTGTAAGGATTTTCAAACAGCTTCCTGCCCACTCGCAGCAGATTCATCTTGACCATGCATCTCTAACCCACTTATGAGAGTGCTAGAAGTAAAAAGGCCAAAGAGCCTTACTCAAACCCAGGCACACGGCACACACTGCTTCTCTTACGTCAACAAGCCCACTACCCTCTTGCCGAAGGAAAAAGGGTTGGTCCAACATTACCTGTTTTTGACAAATCCCACTGATGACTCACTACCTTCCAGGTAATTACAAGCAGCTGGATGGACACAGCATATTGACAAAAAAGGCTGAGCCAGGAGGAATCAACTCTGATTCTATGAAGCCTAAATCATGGCATGGACAGGTGACAAGCAGATTCAAAAAAGTGCTCCAAGAGACAGCCATGAGTGATGTTTATCGGAGTTGCAGTTTGAGTGATGGGAGATCTGGTACAAGAAGACTGCAAGAGCCAGTAGAAGAGACTGATATTGAGTATCATAAATTATAGAAGGATGATTCAGTACTCTTTGGGGGAATTAAGACATATGGCCTTCATTAAACATATCTGAGACAATAGTGAAGGGAAGTTATATATGCTGTAAGGGGTTTTTTTTAGTTGGTTTTGTGAGAGATTTTGTGTTGTCCTCTCTTTTAACATTCTGGCTACTGCAATTTGTTGTTTAAAAATTAGGTGTTAAAATAATAACAACCCCAAACCAAACCCAAAACAATGCCTGTGAAGAATATATTGATACAAATGTGTCAGAAAACAGCACTCCCTAAGATGCTTTTAATTCCTCTCAGGAAGTGGCAAAGAAAGGCCAAATACAACAGATGTATTTCAACAACATAAATACATAACCTTCCCTTTTTTTTTGCTTAACATAGTCAATATTATTAGCAGTTCTCAACTGCTACAGAAGTTCCAAGATAGGTTTAGAAGTAAGACCAAGCTACGATGTTAGCCTAAGTCTTTCCAGAGTCACCCTCAAATGGCACCATATGTGCAGAAATTAGCATTAAAATATTTACTTGGTTAGTTTCATGGGATTTTTCTTTTATTTATATTCTATATTTATTTTGTTAATGGTCTAAGTTGAACTTTATGTAAATAGAAGGCACACCCTAACCTCCCTGCAAAACAATTATTTGTCATGAATTGGGGGGGGAGGGAGAAAGCCTGATAAGGTGTTAAGCATTACAAGAAAGTTTTTGTGTATGAATTTTCATATCTCTAAGCAATGCAATTACTACAATCTCCACAGAACTTGGACACCAAATGCCAGGAAGCATAAGACAAATTATTCTTAGAAATATTTTTGCATTTGAAAAAGTACTTATTTTATACCACCACATAGAGAAATATAGATTAAAGTTAAGTGCTTACAGAATTTTTTCAGCTCTACTGAAAGGCAGCTACACCTCAACGTGAAATCTGGTTTACAAAAAGTTGCTATGTCAAAGTCTAGCTTCCATGGATAGTAAAGCACTTGATAATATCCTCAACTCTCTGGAAATCTCCTTCCTGCCATGGGCAATGCCCTTGGCTTGCACTGAGACCCTGTATTCTAGGGACTTACAACAGGATGTCTTCTGGTGGGGACACAACTTCAAACTATAAAACTTCCTTACATAAATCGTAAGTTAGCTCATCTGCTATCCTGAAGCGTGGGCAGAGCAGTTGACCATAAGAGGTAAACAAAACCAAATCCCTGATCCAAACCAGCGATAAATTAAAGGATTATAAAAAGAAGGGAAAAGGAAATTAGAAGTGAAATCAATATGGTATTTTTCTCTGTGGTAACTGCAATAAAGATAAAATTGGCTAGAAATCCTATTATATTATCAGGCTACTCTACAACTAACTTTTGAAAACAGAAATCTAATTGAAAGACATTCAGAAAATGGAATCCCTATTCTAAGGTTTTGATAGAATTTCAGGAAGAAACCAATG
Source organism: Neopelma chrysocephalum (assembly GCF_003984885.1). Classification (NCBI taxonomy): domain Eukaryota; kingdom Metazoa; phylum Chordata; class Aves; order Passeriformes; family Pipridae; genus Neopelma; species Neopelma chrysocephalum. The sequence continues at coordinate 9,927,305 of NW_020897689.1, read as the reverse complement.
TTCTTCATCAACTTAATGGATTTTGGACTATTAAACCAGAAATAGGTTTTTGGAAGATGAGTGGCATGTGTAAAGAAAATATGCTAGCCTTGGGAAGATAATGGTTTCCACATAAAGCAGAGTTGATAAAGTATGTGAGGAACTCCAGAACAGTTTCTGAGTTTTAGGACAAAAATGTACATGCTTAATATAATCTCTGGAACAGCACTGGAGGAGACTGTTCCATTGTGAAGTCCCTGTCAAACAGGCTGTCTATATTGACTACTAGCTAAAAAAGAGGAGAGTACACTTGTGAAGATTAGGATTTTATTCCACACTACCCCAAGTGATTTCTCAGAGAATAAGCTACTTTAGCAAGGCAATATCTGACACTGTTCATCATGTTTCTCTGACGTCCCCTTACACTTTCACTCGCCTTCCCCTCAAAGCTGTCAGTCGGTCCTTCCCACACTTGACCATCTCCTGACCGCTACATGGGCTGCTCCTGGCCAGCAGCAGCATGTGCTGGCTGCAGCCAGAAGCACAACGAGGGACAGCCTGAGCAGTGGTGTATAGGGAAGGTGCAGGGCAAAGTCCCACCTTGCAGCCACACAGTAGCCAGTGGGCTGTCAGGGAGAGTGGGAGAAGGCAAGGCTTACTGCTGAGGGACACACTCTTCCCTTTTTAACAGTGGTATGAGCACTTGTGCTCAACAGCAACAGCCCTGCTACAGTTGGTGCTGTAGGAAAAACTCCACTGAGCGTCTCCAGCAGGTCTCTCTTTCATACTCTTCCCTACAGCTGCTGTAACTTGAATAACAATCAGCCTAATAAAGCTTGTTAACCATCATCCCGCCAAGGAAGGGAAAAAGGTACGGCAGTACTGGAAATATTCTCTGCCATTTGAGAAAGGCTTCCTGTCAGTTGCTGCTCCCTGCAGAAGCGTATGTTTAAACACACTACCTAGAAGACTGCTATTTTTAGTACAGTGGTGCACTTCAAAGCATTTCCTGCTCAGAAAGTCACACTATAAGTAAAAGGAGAAAACGCAATGGCTCTGCTGCCTCCCAGCACACCCATCTCCCTTCCAGAGGCCATCCCACTGCTGGTCTACTGCAGTTTCCAAAGAAACTGCACACTCCAATGACTAATTACTTAAAAATACAACATTCCTCAGGGAGGAGAAGTTTTAAATAAACCTGCAAAATAGGTAACACAAGCACATGGCTAATTTTTACATATGGAAGGAAGAAGGAGGGGGAAGGATATAGGAGGATGGAAGAATTTAGCAAAGAATCCGTGTTCTGGTCTTGTACTAAATAGTTCCAGCTTTGATCTAAATTTAGGCAATGACCACTTCCTGTGGGAGACCATCTTCCAAAGCTGAAGAGTTTTTGATGCTAAATATTTTCAGTGATATCATAATTGGGGTAAAGTGGTTGTTTGTTTAAAGGCCTGGCCTTCAGACAGTTAAACACTTACATTATTCTATATTCCCCACCATTTCCTGTCCTGCTCCACTCCGGACTTCTGTTTATTCAGCTCCAGGTTTCATGGCATTTTAAGTAGGTTTTAAAACTCTGTTTACAACCAACGGGAGCAACAAAAGCCCTTCTGTCATTATCCAGCAGTCTTCCATCACAGAGATGGGACTGGCTCCTCTGTACCTTGGTGCTGAGGAAGCCCTTACCACTTTATCACAATTCCTGCACAGCTTCATGGTTTTCTGAATAAACCCAACTCCCAGACCTTTTCTGTACCTCTAGTTCCCCTGTCCTGGGAGACAAACTCTGTCTTCAAATTTTAAGAAAAGGCAATACACTCATAGTCCATACTTCAACCCCCTCAAATCGCTCCCCGACCTCAGGAACATAAAATCTAAAAATAAAAAAAATGAATAGACTATTCACTTTATGAAGTTCATAACTCTGGAGAACCTGATTTTCAACTGCTTGGCAGTGCTTGTAGACACTGAAGTCTCTTTCTGTAAAGTTGGTCTTATAATTAGTTACATGTTTACATTTAGGGTGAGACAACTTCGTATCTTTAGTCACCAGAAAGTAAGGCAGCTAGTTTAAACTCTTCATCTGTGCTACCACTTGTCAATGGCAGTATCACTGAGGGGCAGCTTACCTTCTCTATTTTAGACACACATTAGGATAAGATAAAAAAAATTATGGAATACCTTTCTATTTTTCCATCAACGATAAAAGGAACTCTTAGGACTACTTTGGACTAGACAGCTAATTTCTAGAGGGGACAAAACTTGCTCTCTGAGAATAGGTTTACAAGCTAAGGTGTTCACTGTGTACTCCACAGAGATCATAAAAGAGAATATTTATATGCTTTTAGAAATGTAATTCTTATTAATAAACCATCTAAAGACCATGATTTTGATCTGTGGATGACGGACATAAATTTTTTGGTGATTACCAAATTCTACATTCTGATCCAGTACCTAATACGAAGGATTGAAGATCTCTGCCTTCAATTTAGTCAATTTTAAAGATCTGAACTAAAAATTGAAATCTATCAGATACTTTTAAAATAGTCAATTTTTGCCAGTTTAGCTGTGAATTTCTTGATATCTGCGTTTTTCTAGCCTAATGAAGCATAAGTTCTCACAGAGAATCTAAGCCCCACCTCTACAGACACTACAAAATAGCAGCTTCCTTTCAAAACTAAACTAACATCCAGGCTTGAGGATAAATCCCTGTAGAAATTAGTGTAGTTTGGCTTAGTTTCCCCCAAAGCATGGGAAGGATTGAAAAACCACAACTGCTCCTACATAATGGCAATAGCTGTCAAATTCTGTTGAAACAGAAGAAGCAACCTTAGGAATAGCCTGGATAACTGACATTTTAACAATGCTGCATCCACACTGTAGTGGTGTGTTTGGTCTCTATGTTTTGTGGTTATAACCACTGCTGAAAGAACTGTCTACTAGTTACAGACTGCCAAAAGGGCAAATAAAAAAAAAAAAAAAAAATCCAATGCTGTGACTTACACTTAAGAACATGTTGTCTACCCCTCCTCAGCCTCAAAATACAATACAGAAAATATAAAAAAATGGTGTCTTTATATACACACAATAAAAAACTACAGTAGATTCATAAAAACAAGCTCAAACCTAGTCCGCACATTAAAAATACGCAATATTTTAAAATCCAATATTTTAATAATGAAGGATATGGCTTGAATGAGAACCATGAACGTTTGCACAGTGTATGATCTGATCATGATTTACAAACTAAGGCTTCATGCACAGGGCTGCTTAGGGATTAATGACCAGCTGTGAGAGTTGATAGTGTAGGACAAATCTAAGGATCATTAACTCCAGTTAGTTATAACCTCCCCAGAAAATGCCTTATATTAAAATTGATATTGTAATTACCCATTTTATAAATAAAATAAACATATTGAAGTAGCAAATTGCTTTTGCTGTGTCCCTTTTCTTGCAAAGCTCTGAAAACTGGAGCATTCTGGGTGATGTAAACCTGGTCCTTTTTAAAAGTGAATTCTGCATGAAAGCCAGTGAAATAACACTTTTTAGCATAGGTCCTAACAACACACAGTTTATTAGCAGGTTGGGCAGTAGAGCAACAAGTAATCTTGCACAGAATGTGAAGAAATTCTGAAAGCAAAAGAAATGCAGGTAACCTTGCACAGGGAGACGTGATCTCTGTATTGAACGATTAATCATCCACAGGAACTTGGGTTGAATATAAAGAATTTTAAAGGAAAAACAAAAAGAGAACAAATCCTCCCAATTGGCACAGAAGCCTATTTGCTCTGATTTTAATTTGCAGGTCAAGTATAGCACAAAGACCAGTAATGCAAAGTTGGTATCAGTCCTATTCTTGAGCACAAACCTGTTTTCCACAGGAGGAGTGTAGCTGCTATGCTGGGGCAGGTCAAGGACCTATTTAGCACAGAGCAGTTCAACATCACCCTGTGGGAAAAGCTGTCAATTAGTGAGCACTAACCAACAGTCATGAGTATTTTCGCCTGACTACCATCTGGGAAAGGTTCCCTGCGTTATCCATCTCCTCCCAGGCAGAGTCTGTGCTTTTAGACAGTGATGATCACAACCTAGTAACAACTGGAAAACTGAGTGAAGACTGGATTTCAAAAGACAGATAATAGTTTCCTGAAGTGCCAAGATGCTACTCTTAGAAGAAGTCAGATGGTAGAAATGCAGGTCTAGAACATGTCATTCACATGTAATGCAAAGATTAGCTTACCTGTTCATTAGGCTCAAAGCTTATCTCTTCTTTTTCCGTCCTCATAGCTATTAACTTTGTGCTACCGGAAGGGTCTGTCTTACTGTCCAACCGCTCCAGTTTTGGGGGTATGTCTGGTAAACCAATATCTTTAGTATCATCTTTATCTAGCAAGTAGCGAAGTAGTGCATTATTATTCTTCTTAGGACTCGCTGGCTCCTGTTTAACAGTCACCTCTGAACCAGGAGCTGTGCTACTGGACTCCTGATTCAGTTCTTTGCCTGTGGCCTCTGCTGTGAGCTTGGCCAAATCTACAGGAGAACTACTGTCCTGCAATAGTCTGTGCAAAATTTTATGCTTCTCCTTGAGCGAGGTTCCATGTGCTGAACCAGACCCAGGCAACCCTCCCGTGGAGTCCTTGCTAATGTCTCCCATGGTACTGGACAAAGGTGAAGGCTCCATCTGATCTGATTTGGTGGTCAGCAATTGTAAGAGCTTTGTCTGGCTTTTTCCGTCGTGCAGTTTATTTTGTCCATCAGGTCTCTCGCCACTGACAACCGGTGGCATGTTGCTATCGCTGTTATCTTTCTGTTCTCCTGAATGGCAGCTGCTCTCTGCTTGTCCAGTTGTACCTTCTGATTGCTCCCCGTATATTCCAAAGCAGTCTTTAGAGTCCAGGCTTCCCATCTTGCTCAGCTGCGGAGGATTCATATTCACAGGGGAATTTTGTAAATTTCCCATTTTTAGGTCAGGTGAAGCCAACGACGATCCTAGAGAAACGCCATGGCCCTCGCTGAGGGCCTGAAGTGCGTTCAGGGAACTGTTGGTGTAGTTATGGCTATTTCCTGTGCTGCTGCAGACTCCCACAGGTGAATGTAAGCTTCCTGCAGGGGAGAACTGACTGGGTGGGATGCGAGGACTTCCTGCCACTCCAGGGCTCACACGATGCCTTGGGGAAAGCATAGAGTTTGGCTGCCCTGGGTTCATGCCAGGGCTGCTTTGTGAGGGGCTATTCATTTTTAGTGCATAGTTACTACCCTGAGGAGTGGATGCTTGTATGCTTGACACATGGTTCATTCCCCCTGAACCACCAAACCTGCCTGCTGGCATGCCCATTTGTTCCTTTGGGCCATTTATGGCAAAATTTATATTGCTACTGATGGTCATATCCTGACCTGGGTTCCCACTGCACATGGCCTGATGGGCAGGGCTGCTGGAACTAATTGGGTTCAATATCTTCCCCATTCCTTGTCCAGTCAAATCCTGATTCATTCCACAGACATTCTGCTCTCTGTGTGGCAAGGGGAAGAAAAACAGCCTGTTAACTAAAATGACAGTGGCCAAGCTGCAATTACTTTACAGAAAAAGAAGCAAAACCCCAAATCTTGCTTTAAAATAACACAAAACCCCTACAATCAAAAACAAATCAACAATTTGACAAAAGTGATATGCAACTCTCAACATGGCAGAACATTAACTGCACGTTTTTTCAGAACCTCATTAACAAATCAGTGGAAGAGAAGAAAAACAAAATTATACTTCATTTAAATGACAGTCATTAGAAATGCAGATAGGTTACAATTTCAAACCCTCTCCCTTTAATGTATCTTTCCTCTACAATTTGACTTCTAGAACTGACAGAAATCTCATCTGAAACATATGACCCAACAAATACATGTTTTACAAGACAGCTGTGGACAGCTGTTTGCTGGAGAGTTTTGAATTTCTGTGAGATAGCCCCACCACAAGGCTGGAGTGGGCTATTTGCCCACCAAGTTCATAGTGAAAAGAAAGTTGAAAAAGTCACATTTCTACACTGCCAGAGTATTTCAATACTGCTCCAAAACAGCATGTGAGCCAAGGGAACTACTGGATACTGCTTCAGAATGAGAACAGTCTGTTAGCAATCTAGTCTTGCACAGGCATTTAGGAAAAGGGAAGAAGGAAAAAACCCCCAAACCACACACACGTGAGCTGAAACTCATATTTTAGAGACACAGGCTGTAAGACAGAGGAAACAGGAGAGAGAGACCTCCCCCTGCCCCCGAGAAAAAGCTCTTGTGAGAGCACCTGAAGGTCACTTCTCCTTTCCTCAGTAGATTTTAATTAGTTTATAGGAAGACGCAATATACTTTTTATTTCTGTGCTAAAACCTGATTCAGAAAAATCAGAACATATTCCCAAATACTAAAAGCTACAGAAGAGACAGAGTCAAATAGATAAGAAAGAAAAAAAAAGAGGTTCTGACAAAAGTCAAATCAACTCTGAACATCTAAAAACAAATACTCGGGGAACATTCCTAATATGCATTTTCCATGAGACGAAAACCACTCCTACTTGCACAGATTAAGTAAGTGCAGATAAACCTTCGCATTTTGATAAAGCATGAGAAGTGAAATAACTGAAGAACACAGAGTAGTGACCCTTGTTATTCTGTTATTTGTTACCTTACATATAAAGGCAAAGGTGAACAACATTAACTATCAAAAGAGAGGTGGATTTTTAAAACCTTATTACAAATACAATAGTACCAGCATTCTGCTAAAAAAAAAAAAAAAGGCAATAATATATGCAAGTGCCATTTTTAACTTAATGGTCTTTTCTTAAATTTAAAATTTAGCACTTCATGAAATACCAGGTATATTCAGCAATCCAAACAAAAAAAAATTTCAGACAGCTTTTGGTCATGTCAATTTGCAAATCTACAATTTCTGTAAAAGCACTGTTTTATTCCTCTCACAAAAAAAAAAAGATACTGAGGATTCAAGGAAAACAGCATTGTAATTATAATCAGCCAACACGTCTAACACAAATAGGACACATAGTGACTTAATAAAAATTGTATGTTGAAGTTCTGATACTCATCCTTGACTTTAACATATTATTGACTGTGCTTTTTAAAAAACCCCAAAACTAATAGTGGTGGCATTTCTCAGGATTGGACATGTGAAAGCCACTGCTCCAAGCACTAGAAAAGACAAGGAATGAAGAGAATCAAGGAATAAAACATGCAGTTTGCCCAAAGTGAGGTCCTAGTAATTATAACATGTACTTTTAAGAAGACCCAGCACCAATGTATGACAGACTGTGAACTACAGAAATTTAATCCTTCAAACTTTTCTAGATTTAATTATATTTGGAAAGCTTCTTGTGTCTATTATGCAAAATATAGGAAATTAAAATACTGAAATTAAGAACATGACATTAAAGGAAATTATGCATGTTTAGTGGAAGATCTTAATGTGATAATCTAGTATGCCATTTTTAAATCCTGAAATTATCTTGCAGCCTTTTCCTGCTGCAAGCATGGATTTCAAAATCTTATGCAACCTCGTACTTTCCATGTCTCTTTGCAGAGTGTGGATGTAGCAAAGTGGTCAGGATTACCTGTGAAGCATATGAAAGGAGACTACAAGCTGAGGTTCATTAGTCGTCTGAGAACGGATGAGCTTGCTCTTCGTTTGGGCAGAAGCGATAGTGCCATCCGACAAGGAAAACCGATAAATAGGACTAAAAGCTAGTCCCTGCCTCAGCACTGCAAGCAAGCAAAATAACAGAATAAATTAATGAGAAACTGTAGTACAGGTAGCTTAGCTGCTCAGCATCTGATGTTCTAAATCCATCAGCACTGATACCACAGATAGTGTGCTACTTTAATAAAAAAAGGAGAACCCCCCCCACTTTTGAAAATAAATAGTTGCAATGCACATAAAATAAAGGATCCCACATACAGCAGGATGATTAAAAGAAAATCTATATGGAGTGACAGCAATAACAGGAAGTTACTATGAAACACAGTGTATTTCAGGAGTAAACAGGAAGTTCTTGATATCCATTTCACTCTTCATCAAATATGTGTCTAATTCCTTTTCTTCCTCATACTTTTTTTCATCTGTATCATCTATACCATGATGATTAATATAAATGTCTTTAGTTTTTAGATCATGTTTCCAACAGCCTGTATCTTTTCCTCCATATTGCCTGCTTAAACTGTCTTGTAACAGTTACTTTCACTACATCTTTAATTTAAAAAGTACATAAATCTCTTACATGGGAACAACTGGAAATAAGAACAACTGAAATGAGAAAGTTTTACTTTTTAAAGAACAAATAACAAAGATATACAACTCAAAAAAAATGACAAATACAATTACCTAAGCCAAAATTTGGGCTGTGTTACCCCTTCCCAGTGTTGACTGCATTTAAGGTTTGGTGTTTACTTCACTGTACATATTCTGCAGCTCTTTAAGTTTTCAGTGTAAATCTGAACTTCAAGAAATTCAACCTCTACAAATACTTTTAATTTCCTATTTTTTTCATACATATACATTTTCTGTGAGTTTTTTTTTTAATTTTTTTTTAATTAACAGTATAATCTGATCTTCATTTCATTGCTTGTCTTTCAATATTTCCTGTTGTAATGAAATGACATGGTTTTCCAAGGGTGGCCTTTATTTGTCTTGTCTAGAGAGCTACCACATTTTCAGCCTTGCAAGACTGGGTATGATAGCTTTCCTTCCCTGTCCCCCACTGTTATATATTGTTCTGCAAGGTTTCAAAGTATTATTTAGGCACTGAGAAAACAGGAAGCACAATTTAAACAACCAGAAGGGTTTCTTTCACAGTAAAAACGTAAAGAAAAACAAAAACTTACAACTGTGAAACAATACAAAGCAAAATTTCACTGTTAGGTATGTCATTGTTTCAGTTTAACCTTTGGGCACCAGAAGGTCCAAAGCTCTTAACTTTAGCATATACCACATCAGGAAATTCCAGTACTCAATGCCAACAGGATACAAGTGAAATCTCTACTTAAATCATTTTCCAAACCAATTCTTTAAGCAAACAAGAATGTTTCCGTATTCCTCTTGAGGAAATGCTGTTTTTCTGACTGTGGCCAATAAAAACTTACCATATATTCTGCATTTTATACTGACATTTAATTTCAAAGCATGTTTTTTTATTGTTTATCAAGCTAATTCTGCATTTTTTTTCACACTGTAACACTGGATTACTTGTAGGAGACCATTACTTTGCTTCTATTCTCAAACCATAACGACTTAAAAGATGCAAAGGGTTTCTCAGTCAAGCACAAAGATGCTATGGCCCAAGATATGTCTTGTTTTTCTTCTCCACACTGCAGGGCAGGGGAGGGAAACATTTCAGCCATTAGTCCTCCCCAGCACTGTATCCTTTGCAATAAAGCAATTCCAGAGGTTTTCACTCCTCCTCTTATCACTCACTCTCTTCACTTCCACAAGAGAAGAGGCTTCTCATTTAGACTAATTGTACAGCTTATACCACGACCCTAAGCCTCTCCTGCAAAATGATACAGTGTAAACTCCAAAGCACATATATTTTCATCACTTCACAGACAACTTAGAGAGGACTCATTCAAACCATGGCACTACGTGTAGGAGCTGCTAATTTGGTCAGGAATAACTTGAAGAGGACTGAAGTAACAAGTAGTGGGATGCCATAACAGATACTCCTAAACGACCTTTGGTGCAGGTGGGTTCTTACCTGAAACTGCTCTCTAAACCCCTGGTGTAACTTTAACTGCATATTACCCTCTTCAGTTCTGTCTGAAATCACAGCATAAGGCTGTGAACTCTTAGCACTTCTACTGTATATACCCCAAAAACTGTTATCTAAAATACCACAGTATTTCTGCGCCTCCACATTCCTAAAACGCCACCTTAAAATTTCATGAAAGCAGAACATATTAAAGACTATCTAACTAATGCCTCGTGACTAAAGCCCTTTTTTTTGTGTGTATTTGGTGGAATAATTTGACATTTCAGTTACAATTTGGTTCCAAGACGGCATGCCTGCTGCTGAATGACCATAGTAACTATTTGTTACAGGTTGGCTGTAAACCCCATTCTACAAACATGAACCCAAAGAATGATGCTCCTGCACTGGAAATGCTCCAGTTATTCCCCACTGGTTTTGAAATTACTTTCCCATGGACTAGAAAGGGTCATTTGTTTTTACTAATTTGGATCTATGTTACTAGAATTAGCAGTATAAGGGTTTTATCAAAAATCCCCATCCAGTCACTGCCACAGAAACCTCATGGGGAACCTTTCACAGTGCAGTATTCTCCTACATCTTACCTGCCATAATCTTGACTAAGTAGATGTGCTTGTACTATATTCTATAACACTTATCAGCTAGATACAGTGCAACAATGCAGGTTTGCAAACAGTGCAAGCACTGCAGCTTTGGCAATTCACACCGTGTGTTTCTCACAGGGAAATGTGGCGGTAGATGTCCATTTTTGTAGAGAAAAGGAATATAGGTCAATGATCTGCAATGTGCGAGTTGAGGTTCTGAAGAATGATGGGCAGTGAATATTTCATTGGGCAACATACAAGGGTCTTTCATTCCAAAATAACTGACATTTTGAAGCTTTAAAGCACATTCCAAGGTGGCACAGTAATAACAAGCAGGCTAAAGGAAACAGGGTGAAAGGTGCAACACCTGTACAGAGAGCCATCGATGTGTTAGGCAAATCAGCTTGAGAAGGGGACTGTCACGAGTCCTTGATTGTTCCATGTAAACATAACAAAGAGAACAACAACCAAGAGATACAAATGACAAACAGTTTAAATATAGAAAGTGCTAAAAATATGAAACCTAACCTTCCTGGTGATGCCTCTTGGCAAAAGATATTTCTCCCTCGTGCTGTAAATGGAACCTCTGAATGCATCTTCTCACCAAATCCTCCCAGCCAGGTTTCATGGCTGCTCGCATGGTACTTGTGTCCAGTGAAGTTATTTTGCCTGGTATTAGAAAACATTAGAAAACACTTGTTACAGCAATTTCCCCTTTGAGGAAAAGAAATTAAAATTAAAAACTCCTACTCGTGTTTCACAATACCTTGTAGATCCTGGCGTGTAGTAAAGCTCTCTGATGAATGAAGAAGCGGTCTTTCCTTCATTGGCGCTCTTCTTGCAACACAAATCAAGCAAGACTGCAAATCTGAAAGAAAAACGTTACTTTATTTTTTATAGAAGGGGAAGACTTTTGTTTACACAAAGACTTCAGAAATATTTTTAAAAAGTTCCTTAAATCTATTTGAACCAAAAAATAGGTCTTGTATCAATAAAAGGATATACAAAACTTAGTGAGTTTATATCTTCATTATTTCCTACAACATTGAACAAAACAAAAAAGGTGGATTTGTTTTCTCTTTTTGAAGAAAAATTATCAAGGACTCCAGCACAACAATAAGTATTGGCACATATACCTGTAGTAGCTCAACCATTCTGGAGATAATTAATAAACAAGAATACACTGCAGGCACAAAGAGCACATTTCTTCAACACTCACCATTTCGTACCTTCTAAGCCACATTTCTTAAACATGCCCCAAATGCTTACTGTCTCTGAGAAAGTAGCTTCAAAATAACCATTTGTACTTACCTGAATACTTATAAAACATCTGAGGAAATTTACCCGCTGAAGTAGTAAATGGTAAAGGAAATGGTAAACCACGATTGTCTTCAAATTCTAAGAATTCAAAAAATTGCCCTTCAAAACTTTCTTCCCAGTCAGCTACATTCTTCTTACAACTGAAGCAATATAAAACTAGGATATCTCTTTCAGGTAAACAGTTTCTCTCAATTTCAACTATACTGGTTTAACGAATAGGTGCATGCAAGTGAATACACTCATAGCCAAGATGAAAGTATCTTTCTACAGTTAAATGAAAAAGGAAAAAACTTATAATTTTTCCATTTTTTCAGGACTTAGAGCTCACTTTATCAATTGCCCCAAAACTTCAATAACACAAATTTAAAGTGGTAATTACCTTCACCGTCCTCCTTGAAGGAATTTGGTTGAGAAACAGCAAAGCACTGCATAGTTTCATATTTCTGATGTGCTTCCTGGTTATCATGGCCTTCTTCAGAATCAGCCAGAGGTTTTACCAGCATCCGACAAGTAAAGGTATGGCTATTACGCCTAGGAGTGTCACCAGACCAAGATCCCCCATTCACTGAGCAAAAGCAAAGATCACATAGTGAGATAAACCTGGTAGCAGGCATTTCTGCTGCTTATCCACAGGAAATTAATCAGGGTGCTTTGCAAACTGGTCGGGAAACAAGCTCATTTAACAACAACAATCTAATTTTAATATTAAAGCCCAAACCAGCACATAACAAAGTGATTTACAAAATTATCAGATTTTAAGAGCAATGCTAATTTGTTCATCTATCATGCTTTTTTCAAATGACTTAAAATGACATAGTAGAAAAGCAAGATAAAAGTTCAAATATTGGTGCATGTAAAAGTTATACAGTACTGTGTAGATCAAGTTAATTTGTAAGTTTGGAAAAAATAAGGCAGTACGTAGGATCTTTCCAGTGAACTTAAAAGTTATTAATACAAAAGAGATGCCTGCACTGTACAAAAATCTGTGTCCAGATTAGAAAAGGAAAAAAAAGGAACTAATATGTATTTATAAAAACAGGAAGCAATACAATAGGGAATATACTGAAACACACAGTCTCAGCTACAATGGGAAAGACTGGAGGGATGAGAATGACCTGGGTGGAGTGACGGATAAAATTAAGGCCTAACACAGTGCTTAAGACAAGTAAAAAAAAGAAACAAAATCCTTAGATGCACAAATATAGGTACTGGACATTAGAGCGAATTAATGTAGCTCGACATAAGGAAATAGCAGGGTCGTATTTAAAATACTCTTCACTTGCCCTCTTGAGTCATAAAATGCAATAAAGGCAGTAATATATTGAGTTTAACCATTTACATTTTTGCTTCTTCAGGGTATATAAGTACACTAATAAAATGCTACAGTGAATTGCGTAATACTTTAAAAACTGCTGTAGGTAAGTGAGGCACCCGGTATTGACTTTCTCCTCCTTTTCACCTCCTCCAAAACACAATCATATTAAAACTAATATTAATATGAATCAACAAATGGCTGCAACTAACAAAAACAGGTTTTGAAAGATAACCGTAAATACTGGTAAGAATAAAATCATTGAAATAAAAATCCTAGTATAAGGAGGTTGCCGGTTTTTCTTTTATATTCCCCCTTTCCTGGGCCATTCTTGGAATAACCAGCCTAGACAAAGAACTAACAGAGAGTTCACATAGCTAATGCTGTCTTTTAGTGATTCACCCTGGAGATCCATTAAAAAGTATCAGCTAACATGAGTTACTAAGAGCAATTTTAACAAAGAAAAATTTGAAAAGAGTGGAGGATGCTTTTGAGAATAATATTAATCATTCCTAGTCTATATATACATTAAAAATATATAGTGTATATGATGAAACTGTAAGTAATAGAAGGACATTAACTTCAGTTATTGAAACACTGACTTATAAAATTAAAGTTAAATAAGTAATGATATGATATGAGGAAAAGTTATATACCTAAAGATTTTGGCAGCAGGATTTTGACAAATTCATTGTGGTCCCCTACATGCAGGATGCTATATATGCTTGTGTTCATCAGCTCTTCTTGGTTGTACCTCAGGTACTGTGTCACATTCTCAGAAACAAACACAACATTACCTTCTGGGTTCACTACAAAGAAGAACCCATCTAGGGCCTATAGGGGAAAAAAAAGAAATGTAGAGAGAGAGAAACACAATACCAAACAATCAGATTAACAAGATGCCCAGAAAATAAATACTCCACCCAGAAGACACAGCGGAATCTTTCCACATCAACCTCAGTTCTTATATTATTGTCTGTAATAGCAATGGACACATTTCAGATTGAGCATCTAATCTTACTTATATCAAACTAGTGTAAAAGCACAGAAAGGTGCACACTTTGCAAAATAATGAAACCCACCCATGGAAAAAAACAAATCTCCCACCCCAAACAAACAAACATAAATAATGGAAGAGGTTGCTATTTATCTGCCTGCATATGAAGTAAGAAACCTGGACCAGAAGATGGTTCTGCTAAACCCACAGCCTATTCACTCCTCTATGCAGTACAGGAAGACTGATCCCAGGAAAACACCACAGGACATGCTGTCACAAGGCAAGGAAAACACAAGCAAAAAGAAAGACTCTCTCCCCATCCCCAGCAGTGGATCTTCATGCAGCCAGGAACGCAAGAGATTAAAAGCAGAGAAGGGCAAAGGGAGCTGAGAGCAGGCAGTGAGGATGGGGGAGCTTTAGTCTCTACTGCCAGGAGTGCTTTCATTTTTTTTTAATTTGACACCAGTTTAATTCAGTCCACACATGATCCAGAGAACAGGAACCAGGCTTTCACCTCTTCAACTCAGCTTCACGGTTTTCCAAAGGACTTAAAGTTTCTGTGAGGAAGTGTCTAGATTAGTATTTTCTGCTGAATGGTTTCCCCCCTTATCTCTTGTGACAGTGACAACCTCGCTGCAGCATTCTTTCCAAGATATCTCCCCTATGTTATCTGAAACCTAAGCCAAATAATATGTCACTTCTACCCAATGAGAATGAAGTAAAAATTTGAGTATTGCTAAGAAATTCTCATGCAAACTTTATTTTTCTTAAGATGTAAGCATGATTGCGGATGGTAGAAATGTCAGAATACATTCATCTAACTTTATCTCATAAGAGCAGATAAAGGGGGATACATTTCAACTTAAAGCACCAAAGCATTCCACTAACAACCTACACAGACTTCTTCAGCTTTTCCTGATTTATTCACCCCTTTAAGGATTGGCAGGAACACAACTAGAAGAGTTGTGAATTATTATATCTCCAGAGACAGAAAGAAATCAGAAAAGCACACAACCCATGATTCATTATGGGTCAAAACCAAGTGGATCCATACTAAACCTGAACACAGCTCACTGCAAAACAGCCTAACAAGCAGGAGATGCCATAGCAAGCATGTGGCATTTTTGATACGGCTACATTTGTATGCAGTACAACTTGTGTGTTGGTCTTAGCAGGCAGTTCTCAACATCTCTGATTACAGAGATGTTAAAAATATTGTACACTACTGAACAATTAGCAAATCCAGACAGTAAAAGAGAAGGCTTAGGATGGAATTTACTTGTCTTCAGCCACCTAGCACAAGGCTAAAGAGAAGACAGAGCCAGGCTCTAGTCAGAGGTTCACAAGGGAAGGATGATGCACAACAGACATGCGTTGGAAGACAGGAAACTTCACGGAGATACAAGGAAAGAAAAATTCACTATGAAGGTGGTCAGATATGGGAAGAGGCTGTGAAACCACCCTCCCCAGACCTATTCAAACCTTGGCCGGATTTGGATATGGGCCACCTGCTGTACTTGGACCAGCTTGCAGTGGGAGGTTGGAATACACAAGCTTTAGAGGTTCTTCCCAAACTAAGTTAGATAATCATTCTGCTCCAGGGGAGGGATAGTTAAAGCACAATGCCCAAGCAGAGCAGCTGAGGCAATGGTTGACACACACTTTCTTTGTTCTATTTTATATTACAACATAATAAAACCCACAAATAAATGCACAAGTGTATACTTTTCCTGGCTGCCTCTAAACTAAGATAAACCAAGTCTTTTTTCCTCCTGTTGTCATAAATTCTAATCTCTGACTTTGCTTTTTTATCATTGCCTTCTTGTTTCTGATAATTCTTGGTTTCTCCTGTTAATTTACTTTATTTGGAGAGCTCCCTGCTTTCTATGTGCTTTCTTAACATTCATTACATTTTCCTGCTGAATGTTATTTAGTTTAACTAACAATGATTTACAAATTATTAATAAATTGAGGCTCTAATATAATTTTCTATTAGCACCTCTGCTATGGATTAGGATCTTAGACTGCATTTCACCATTTGAAACCAGTGTAAGCATGACCTCTTTGATTTAGCCCTTTCCACATCATGACAGCACCCTGTACTGTGTGAGGATATGAAGAGCTGGACCAAAGAACTGAGTTGGCTGAAAACTAATTGAGGAAAAAAAAAGATGCTAGCCACATCAGTCCCCTGAACTGGCTCACCATGGAACTACATGGTGTTTAGAGTTGGCAGAAGGGTGTGGGTTTGGCTGAACCATTCTACCTGCCAACTGTCCACACATCAACTCAGAGGGATTGGAAAACCAAAGCCATCACAGATGTTTACTGCAGTCCTAAGGAGAAAATTTTCAAAGGTGAAGATGGCAAGCAAGAGATTTTGAGAGTTACTGTCATCCCACAATAATTTTCAGTTTTCTCTACTGTTTCCTAGTGTGGCAACTTCTTTGCAAAGGAAGTGCTCTGTGCTGTTTCCTCACAGCTGCTTCTTGGGTTGACCACAGAAGTGGTCTTTTGGGCCTAGAATAACAAAGGGCTTTATATTTCAGTCTCCCATTTCTTTCTATTCTATTAATAAAATAATCTTGCAGGTAAGCAGCAGCAGGCTTTTGAGCAAGTGCACCAAGTTACTTATAAATTCTAGAAGCTTTCACTTTTGTAATAATTTCTTAATTCTGTGTCCAGATGTGAGCCACCACAACCAATAACTTTTCTTCAGAGCTACTGGGACGAAGGGTTAACAAATACTGGGCAACATGATGGAAGAGAAACCAAGAAAACAGATATTATTTTAGAAGATATATTGGAATGGAAAATACATTTGTATTCTTTGAGATGTTGTCAGTTCTCTCTTGGCCATTTTTCCACACTTTCATGCTACCAACTTTATGCTTTAACCAAGAAATACGTTAAAATATTCCTCAGAGGGAGCTGCTTGATGAATTTTACTCACTTTCTTCAGCTGCAAACACTCGCTATTTTGAGGATTCTTTGGTTTTATTTTTTAATAAAAACAGACCAAATTTCTAAACCAAATCAACTAATAAACTGTTCATCAGCATTGCTATTTTTATTTGGCAGTGAAAAAGGGTAGGTTTTTTGAAGAGGTTGTATAAAGGGGTTTTGTAAAGATGAAATAACCTAATTGCATTTCCTTAAGGCAATAAAGACACAAAGAAAGTATCTGTAGTCTTTTCACAGCAAACATGTAACAACTTTCAGTCCTTTTTAAGTTTCTTGGTGCAAAAGGACCATGGTTCATTAATTGAGTTCCACAATCTTTCACTGTTAATATGCAGTGGTTTCAATGGAAAGAAAAACTAAATTAAATGGAATAATGGAACAGACAGGTGATTTTACATGTCATGTTTGCTGCAATAGCCAATCATGCAAGATAAGCCAGGTAAAATACCGCATTATTCTTATTTTCCCTCTGATTAAAACAGGTCATTACAATTAAATTAATAGAAAATTTACAGATAAATTTTAGCATAGCAATGTAAGAGATGAATGTGTAACCTTGTTTGATAGCAAAACCAACAACATTCAATTCAGTGAGCATGCATAATAAATAATTAATTTGTTAGCCCTACTTCTCAAAAAACAATGTTTTTGCTCCAACCTGTCTAATCTTTCTTATGTTTAGTACTCTGAATTTGGAGCCCTTATTTCATATGCAGTATAGAAAACTATGTGTTCATTTAACAAATTATGAAAAATAACTGGCAAATTGGTAAAGTGTTTGCAAATAGTTAAAACTGTTATAAATGCATTTAGAAATGATCAATAATTATGCTTTTGCCAAAGCTGGTTCCTTTAGCCTGATTCAGAGTTTGTGTTTTATGTTATCTAAAGTAACATTTATTCTTCCTTACAGATAAAGTCCACAGCCACAACAGGAATAAACAGTTTGCAAGTGAGCTTAAGCAGATAAAGCAGTAGTGCCAAAGGACAGTAGCACATGACATTAGGATCTCAGACAACCTACCCAACATTACTATTAATACATTTGGAAGCTAGGTTTTACCCACAAAGCCTTTTGGGGTATCAAAATAAAAGCTAAAACCAAACAGAAATCTTAAATGAATAAACCAAAATGCACATTTTGAAAAGCTCTCTAGATTACTTTTATATTCTAGAGGGGAGAGTCCTGCTGTAAGTGCTGAAATGCCAAAATATTAAAACAGTATAGCAATAACATGCAATTCCAGAGGAAGCATTATTCACTTGTATATTACTGTACATGTAAGTTAATGTTTAGGTAGAACAGGTCTTCCACAGCTGTTGTGGTTTAGAACAAAGAAACAGGCACACGCAGACACCCAAGATTTGCTACCAGCTGAAGCCCGTCAAGTTGCCTGTATTCCAAAGAAGCAGAACTCTCTTTTTCTGCCTCTCCCTACCCCAAGTTAAATAGAGTTTCATTACTGAATCCAATTGAAACAGGCTGTCTGCTCTTAAATGACAATTCCAAGTAGCCAAGATGGCTTGTCTCTCTTGACCATTCCTTTATGGCGACCTCTGACAACACCTTTTAATTTAATTCATCCTAGGAGGAGCAAAACTACCTTAAATAAAGGAATTTTGTGCTCTTTACCTCAAGCATCATTGGTCCAAGTGCATCCTTGTCGATGACACTCTGACCTGTAGATGATACATCTGCTTTTTGCACTTCATCTTCATTAGCCGCTGCTGCTTTTTCTGCAATAAAGAAAACTATGTCTTAAATGAGAGAGCAGTGATCCCTCAGCAATACACCAAGAGCCCACAGAGAACTGAGAACAGCTATGAAACGGTTACAGTGCAACAGTTCTGAAAATGAGATTAAACAGTCTTCCATAATGATTCAACGGAAACATAACCAGCCTATTTGCTTCTCAGTTTTCAGGTTTTATGACACAATTGAAATAATTTCTGCTGTTTCTCTGCTAGACATTTTACTGAACTACAAAACCTAACACTGGGCAAAGACAAGGGCCTTACAAGAAGATGCAGTGAGCAAAAGCCAGGATCAAGGTGTATTAAAAGACTGATCTAAAACAGCATGCAAAGCTTAGAGCTGCACAACTTTTCCACGATAGCTATATTTAGAAGGAAAAACAGAAGTCCGCAATCTACTGTTTCAGTACTGAGAAACAGACATCTCGGTTCTGTTCCCATGCCTCCACCCACATTCTTACTATCACCCAATTTTCATACCACCTTATTTACCAATATGTTATTAGAACTATATACAATTTCAAGTGCTGTATTTGAAAATTACAGGCAAGAAAATAATGATTTAAGGTTTCTGGAACATAATGCCAGACATTACGTGTTATATACAGCATCACAGATCACACCAACTCCAAATATATGGGATGCTCACAGAACTTTCAAATCTAGTGGGTTTATAGTTCATATCAAGCAATGGACTGTATTAATTTTTCTACTCCAAGAATGATTCTGGTGTTTAAGGGTGAAGTAATAGAAGTAATTAAAACACTATACAAAATACCTATTCTAGTATTACATATTGTACATAGCAAATTGAAATTAGTAACTTTTTGTTGCTAGTTCTATACTCAAAACATTCTTTTATTATTTTTCAAGCAGCAGCTATGTAAAAGTAATGCCACCCTGCAATCTAGAATATTAAAAACAGTTAAGGATTTGTAATTTTTACCATGATTTTTAGATTATTTTAACAAACACACAAGCACACTGAAATTACAAGAACAAGAAATTATGCCTTCTACAACAATAAACCAGAAGATTAATTTAGGAATTACTGAAAGTACAATGTATGGATGGTATAAAGGGCCTTTGGAAAATCATCTCTAGTGAAAATTAAAGCATTAGTCATAGAAATCAAAATGTATCCAAATGTACAGTATTTTCTGCTATCTGTAGATCTGCAATACTGCAGCCAAAGTTCCTATGAACTTTCCTTGGCAAAGGTTATACAGTCAGTGTGAATAGATGCTTAGACATACAGTAAAGAAATTGCTTCTGAGAACCCCTGGGTGTTCTCCTATCAGCGATCAGCCACTGGCAATAAGGCTTTGGTCACTCAGGCTGTCTCATCCTAGAATTCTACGGTTCCTTGCTTTCATGAAAAGATTCATGAAAATCTTAGCTGTCTTCTTAGGGTATGTCCTTACACTATATAACACCATTGTGAATAATGATGAAACAAAATTGCTCTGAAGATGGATTGTTGCAACTAATGGACTAATTTTAAATCACTCTTATTAGCATAATGTGATAGAAATAAACACAGTAGAAATAACTATTAACATTTCCTCTACAACTTAAATTCATCAGGATACAAAATTAGTATTTTTGGTTTAGACTAGGGACTACAGTGAGATTTTATAAATATTTTTTTTTCCTTACCTTTCTTCTTTTGGCAAAAAGTAGAAATTAGATGTAACAGAAAAACAATTGAACAATCCTTCTCATCTACAATACAGCAGAGTTGGCACCATATGATGATACAAAACCGAAAACATGTTCTAAAAATTCCAAAAGAATTCTAAAAATAGAGCTGAGCTTTTAATAAAGTCAGTGATGATATCTGTTTCCCATCTGTTCCTGGTAGTATAAAGTGATCTCTAGTTTCACACTGTAAAATGTTATAATGGATAGGGATACCAGCTTCCTGCTCTCATCCCCTCACGCTGCTTCAGCTATTGAGATCATCTTGCCTATGGGAGGACATGGGATTATTCTCTGTGTACCAGAAATGGAGGGGCTGCAGAGATGGTCCAGCAATGGTGTGCAAGCACATTAATTAAATGCTGTTTCCAGCATGTAACTGGCACCAGTTTACAGAGACCACTTTTACTGATTGTTTTTCACATAATACAAAATATGTGCTGTGATTTTTTTTCACTCTTACAACCATGGAGTTCATACAAACCACCAATAACATCTATAAAAGCAACTGTTGTCTTTTATGCACACTGGTGGGGTTTTATACAAACGAAAAAGAGAATGTTTCTAATTACTATAATGGTAGTCAACACAGAATCTGAAATACCAGGTCACACCAAGGATCCCTCAAACCTCATATCCAGCTCCTGAGTGGCTGCTTTCCTCTCTGCTTCCCCATTTCTCCACTTTGACTCTTTCAATCCTAACTGCTTGTTTTATCACCAGCTGTCCCTCACAACCATTTGACCTCTCCATTTTCTTTTCCCTTTGATGCTGTTTTCCTCAGAGGGCTCAATAAACAAAGTTCTTGCTCAAGGAAAAAGTGTAATGAACGGAGAAAATATGAAAATACTATTTAGACACAAATGTTACCTGTCCACCTCTCCCCAAGATACTGACAATGTACACTACACTACTGATGACATTTGGCGAGGCGTTCTGAAAAGCATTCTAAATCACAAGTGCTCCAAAATTATGGACTTCGTAATTGGATCTGTAACTTAATTGTGTAAGAATTCAAGTAACTGGAGAGCTTAGAAGAGGTTACACATTCAGACTACAAGCCACACTTATTTAAGTGGCATTGTATAGGAAACCATGGCCTCAGACAGCCTCTGAGTAGGACCAGCTGTAACTTAGGTCATTGTTATAAACTGCAGCTACTGATAATGTTCAACTATGCAATGAATTGTCCATTTTTGACTAAACTACAAAGCCCTTATGAAAACTCTATCAGCACATACAGGAAAAGTAAGTCCAAATCCTGTCAGCAGTGTTGTCCTGACAGTCAGTCATGGGGAATGTCTTGAAAAGCAAATCTTTCCTTCAGCAATACAGCACATGGGGCCAATTAACAATGAAAATTTGTTGCAGGAAGGTTGGAAAAAAACGACTGATACACAAATTTCGAATGCTGAAACACTCATGAATTATCACAAGTCAGTATTTTTCATTTCTCTTAACAGTTCCAGCTTACGGTGCTAAATAATGGTGCAAAAAATGTAAAGTTTACTTTCCCTTTTTTACTTCTCCTATCTTTTCTAGGTTCACTGGGGGCCCTGCAAACAAATAAAAAATTTTATAATTTCCACACTAGATTAATGATTTTTGAAAGTTAGGGGTTAGGAAAATATCTGCAGAGGCCCAACCTCACAAAGCCTCTCAGAAGCCTTTTTTCCAGCCCCATGGGAGTTGCAGGTATTGCCCTGTGATTAACCACAGCTGCTAGATTTTTCCACTGCAGCCACTCACATGGAGGGCGGAAGCCGGTTCCCTGATCTCACACCTTCCAGAGGTGCTGCCTCCTGGAACAGCGATGTCCCTGTTCAAATGTCAGCAAAGTGTTACCAGGCATGCTACGGGCACAGTGGCCAAAGCAGAGCACAGATCTAGTGTGGAAAGAGAAATACAGCCTTCTGTTGGTGGAGGAAGTGAGTTGAGTGGAAAGGGGCTTCCCATGGCTTCATCAATTCTCCACTGGAGAAGGAGCATTAAATTAGAAACTGGTCCCATCCTTATGCATATGGCTACCAGGGATCAAGCATATTTTATCTAAATTATAGTGGAATAAACTTTACCCACATGAAATAATTATTATCTCTCCTCAATTAAGAGATTAGCCTACAGAGAGAGAAAAATTTAAATGAAATAGAAGTACCCCTGAGAGAGATACTATAAAGAATACATACATCCAATTATGTAGTATTTTAGTGATGTGTGTAATTTAGACTTTAAACTGTGGGTATGTTTACAATTACATAAGCAGTAATATACTAAAATACCTACGAATATTTTCAATTGGGTGTCTTCTTAGTGATCATTAACTGTATTTACTTTTCTACATTTAACATGCAGAATAAAGAAGGAAAAAAAAAAGCCCTCAGAAGTATTTTCTGATAAATTTATGAGTGGGAAAGCCTCAAGGTTTATTTGAAGCTCATTCCAGATTCTGAAAGCAAACCTTTGTGAAATCACATTAGTTTAACAGAAATTTGTAAGTCAGAGAAAGAGAAGCCAAAAGCAATAGCTGGAAGTCTCCTGCTACATTTTAACTTAGGAAGCCTTCCTGGTTTTCCATCTTCCCAACTCAAGCGATGTCGGTTCTCTCTGGATTTCTGACAGTAGACTCAGAAGTGCTACTGATGGGCATCACCTACTTTCCTACATGTGGACAGGCAGGACCAGCTGAAACACCTAAAAGGCTGTCTTTGTCTGTATTCAAGCTCTGCTCCAGACTCCTTAAGGAAAACTGCTACAAAAATATTTCCCACTTGATGCTCTCTGGAAAACCAAGATGCATTTTTGAACTGAAGAACAAAACTGTAGCCTCTGCAGGAATTTCAAAAAGGTGAAGAATAATTTTAAAGAGAAAATTTACATCAACGCACATCTAGTTTATTTTTCATAAGAGAAACACTGAAGGTTCTTCACAGAACAAGAAGAGCAAAAAAGAGATGCTGGTGAAATCCTCAACAGGGCAGTACCAATACTCTAAAAACTGCTGAAGAAAGAGGTGAAGCAAAAAACCAGGAAAAATCAAATTTATTATCCAATATTGTTTAAAACAGGTTTTCTCAAGTGCCCTGCATATAATTCCTGCCTCTCATAATTTTCTGAAATTGCTATTGAAATGCCACACCCATCTCAAATCGCATACCCTCATTTGTATAATAGGTAAAAATATAAGCTAAGAGATTTATTAGAAGCGATATTAGAAAGCTCAACTATGCACATTCAAAAAAATCATACAAATCAAGATCCTTGTAACAGTAATGGCATCATTACTTGAAAGAGAATATAAATGCTATACAAAGTTTAAACATGCAATTAATTTTTACACTGAACTATCCTGAAAACAACTTAACTTCTCCATTTTTTGTATGCATTAGCCAACTACTTTTGTCTTGTCTCATTCATATTTGTAAATTTGCCATGTATGATCCTTCTAAATTGCTGAGCACAGTGGGTTTCTGTGGCTTTTGGTAGCCGGGGAGGCAACAGGGGTGGCTTCTGTTAAAAGATGCTAGAAGATTTCCCTGTCTGTGGAGCCAAAGCCAGCCGGCTCCAGGATGGGCTTCCTGCCACTGGCCAAGGCTGAGCCAATTAGGAATGATAGTAGTGCCTCTGTGATAACATGTTTAAGAACGGAAAGTTATTGCTCAGATGAAAAATCCAGCCAGTGAAGAGTAGAGTGAGAACATGGGAACAACGTAGACACCAAGGTCAGTGCAGAAGGAGGGGCAGGAGGTGCTCCAGGCACTGGAGCTGAGGTCCCTGCAGCCCGTGGTGCAGACCATGGTGGAGCAGCTGTGCCCCTGCAGCCCATGGAGGACCATCAGAGTGCAGTGACCCACCGGTAGCCCATGGAGGAGCCCATGCTGGAGCAGGTGGATATCCAAAGGAGGTTGTGACCCCGTGGGAGGCCCAGGGTGGATCAGGGTCCTGCCGGAGTCCTGCAGCCTGTGGAGAGGGAAGCCCACGCTGGAGCAGGTTTTCCCTGATAGGACTTGTGGCCCCTGTGGGGGACCCACGTCGGTACAGCTCATTCATGAAGGACTGCATCCCATGGAGAAGAGATCCACGGGACAGCAGTCTCGAGAAGAACTGTTGCCTGTGGGATGGACTCACTCTGGAGAGGTTCATGAAGGATTGTCTCCCACGGCAGGGAACCCACGGGAGCAGGGGAAGGACTCCTCTCCCTGAGCAGTGGCAGAAACAACAACTGACTGTAATCTCCATTCCCCATCTCCCTGCACTGCCGGGGGGGAAGAGGTAGAGTTTGGAAGGAAGGAGGATAGGAGAGAAGGTGGTTTTAAGATTATTTTATTTCTCACTCTTTTGCTCTGATCCTGTTAGTAATCAATTCAACTAATATCCCCAGTTTGAGTCTGTTTTGCCCGTGACGGTGATCAGTAAGTGACCTCTCCCAGCTCTTATCTCAACTCATGAATCCTTTGCTGTTTTTTTTCCTCTCCTCTGTCCAGTTGCACAGGGGAGTGAGAGAGTGGCTTTAGTGGGTACCTGGCGTCCAGCCAGGGTCAACCCACTACACTGTGCAAAAACAACATCCAAACAAACATTCAAGGAAACAGCAGAAGTATGTAACTGTAGATACAGTATTAAAAACTAATGCTAACATATAATAGAAAATATACTTAGCAAAAGGCTACATTTTAGCTGATCTTACAGTTCTGAATATTAGATTAAATAACATTTCAATTATTAGATGTAATAATATCTGTGTGTGACTATTGCTAAGTAATTATATTGACAGTGGTAATGGACAGGTTTTTAACATGAATAGGGCTGTATAGAAAGTGCCTTCAAATTTATCAAATTGAATAAGAACTGAAAAAAATGAAAAAAGGGGGAAAAAAGCTTGTATTTGGTAATGTGAGTAGTTTTGGATCACAGCACATGATGAAGCAAAGCAGTGAAGAACGTATAAGTTCTTTGCTGGTTTGCTAACCACAGGGAAAGCAGCTCTGCCTTGTAGCTGTGTAATTCAAAGCACTACAATGCATGGCTCACATGGAACTTGATATCCAAATGCGCGTTCTTACCCAGTTCCCATTGCCTTAACACAAGTTGCTTTTATTTCCTGAAAGCAAGTAATTTTTCAAAACACCAGTGCATAAGAAACAGCAACTATGTCAGCAATCAATTTTAAGACCAGCTTATCCCAACCCTGTGAATAAAGTTAGCTACTATTTTAGGGAAGTGATTATGTAGTGAGGTTGCTCTTTCATCACACAGCACACATCTGTCCAGAGCAAAGAAGCTATTAGACTCTTGGATACATATTTTCCCCCAGAAACTATAGATCAAGTCTTACGGGAAAAACTATGCAACATCTCAGGAAGGTTTTAGGAGGTAAAACAAGGGAGAATTATGCATCTGCACCGAACTAAAATTAGAAAAGCTGCCATATGGCTCTGTGAAGCCAGCAGCACGTTCTTATTCATTAGGAAGCATTCTGCTAACATAAAAACACAAGGCCTTCCTGTGCTCTCCAAATGTGTTTATCTTTTCAACATTAATGCATGATATATCATCAGGCTGCTGAAATCTCCTGCAGTGCATATTAAAAAAGCACAGCTGCACTTTTTCTCAGCACGTTTATTCACTGAGAGTAATCTAAGAGCTCAGATTTGCCCACCTCCCTGACACAGCCCTCTTGTCAGCCCAGCTCCCCTTTGGTTGGAAAGGGCTGTATTCCGACTGCATGCTCGCCTGCCCAGCTCATCTCCCCATGCTCTGCTCAGCTCAGCTCATCACACCCACATGGTTTAGCCTCATATTTACTACTGCTGGTAGAAGCACACTTAAATGGTAAACGACCCCAGGGCTTAAGCTAAAAGCCCTTGGAAAGCTGTAAGCTCAATTACTCGCTCAGGAGTAACAGCACTTAACAACACTGCGATTTCTCTTTTCTAGTGTTTTCAGCTTCTAACTGGCACAGCTGCTCTCCCACCCCACACATACCTGCCCCACTTTCCCACAGTAAAGAAGCATCAGTAAGTCACTAGCTCTACAAAAAGCTTTGTGTTCTCACAATACCACCAAATACAGATAAACTTTCATGGAGCTCTTCAAGCTTTGAGTGAAGTCTGCTCTTAGAAAATTCAGTAACAGTAGCCAGCGTATAAAATTTTCATGGACACTGAAGTAAAACAAGCACTGAAAACCCATGATGGATTTAGGAATAGCAAAAAATGGAAGCAATAATATCTAAAATTAATACTAGTTTTATGTCTCTTAATAATTTTCGTATTTTGCCATCATTCTTTTCTTGTAAAGTCAGCATTTTTGTCACTCAATACAACTTCTGTAACAAGTACTGCCTGAGAAATAATTGTCCCCAGCTCAGTTAAACTGGAACAAGGACAAAAATCACAAAATTTAACTTACCAAGAATAATATTTAACTGCTGGAGAGAAAGAAGCCTATTATCTATCTCTGTATGTATTTTTTTGCTAAATACTTTAATAGTCATTCTACTACCTTTTTCTTGGTTTCTTCCCTTCCCCCCCTCTCATTTTGCCTGTCTTTTCTGTCATCACATCTATGACCTTCTTTTTCTTCTCATTATCACAAAACTCAATGGTTTACATCTTGAAAGTGAGGGAGAAGACAGGTGACAGCAGCAAAGTGTCCACTCCTTCCTCCACTCGCCCCAGGAGCCAGTTGGCTCCAAGCCCCATGAGTTGGGGTCTCACAGCGCTGCATTCCCGGCACATGGCCCCATTCAGAGCACCCAGGCAGAATTTCACCCTCTATGAATGCACTTAAAGAACTTCTCTCAAGATTGCTAACTCTTGGATTTAACAGTGACAGCTGAAAGTGATGTTACAGAAATTTTAACCTACTATTCCCATATTTATCTACTTAATGCAGTGGCAGTGATTATTCTCACCTGAGATTACCTCAGAAGGTCACTATTTTCTGATAAATTAAGGTCTGGGGACTGAAGTAAAATCCAGAATAATAACCCTCTTGCTGCTGCTGCTGCTTCAGTGAAGAATAAAACATCCTATCTGGGACCCCAAATCCTCAATGGCTTGATCCATCCCCAGCACACAATAAAAATATGAAGCAACACAGCAATTAAAATAATTTCTTTGCTGATACTATTTCTAGTATTTTTATTTATCAGTAAAGACACAGAAGGACAACTGTCATACTACTCTTTAAGTGAAATCTAAACTAAGTCTAAAAGTAACCCTGGATCCAGAAACTTCTTCTCACTCCACGCCTCATCTTCAACTGAGAGGATACATCAAACTACCACACAGTCAGTGGGAAGTTGTTTTTCATCTCTTGAACATGGAATTAAGCTTCCATCACAACCATCACTTGTTGAATCCCTGGACATGCTGCAACATTAACCCTTTCCACAAAGTTTTCAAAAAAGTGGAAAGGAATATAACCGGGTAGAGTTTTACTCCTGCTGAATTTTTAGACAGGCCTTAGACTACTAAAATATTTGAAAATATTCAACATATGCTTTTATTTAAAATGAAAGAGTGTGCTGAACTTGCAAACTGAAAAATCAAATGTGTATGTATATATTCCTATGTTTTACAGCTATATTCTTTCTCTTTTCTCCAAAAAGACCACCAACACTATCTTTCCAGTGTATACTGACTGATTAGAGATAGCATAAATTAATTAATCATCAAAGGTGCTGACTGCCCAGGAGACTTCCTTATCAAAGGCCAAAATCCAGGATGACACTGAGAATTTACAATTTTCACTGGTTTAAAATGCTAGGGTTTGGGGTTCTTTTTTGCATTTACACTTCCTAAGAATGTCTAGTAACCAGTATAATCACAAATCTCTGATTGACTGTAGTGTAATTTAGAGTATTTAGTAAGTGCCTAAAATACAGTACTGAAACAGTAAAGGAGTACACATGATTGATTAAGTACATTGGCTATCAGTTCCTTACCCCAAAATATCCTCAATTTAATCTGTCACTTATTATTCTATGCTAAAATCAGATAAACAGACTCAAATATATGTAGCTGTAGACAAACACTTATCTATGAAATAGTTTTGCATCTGTTGCTATTTAGATGATTTCAAAACAGTCACGTAAACTACTTAACTGTACATGATAACAAACACCATGCATCCATCAGCATTGACTTCAAATTTGTTATGTTTATATGGCTGAATTTCAAAAGAAAGAGCCAAGCTAACTGACCTCTGCACTGAAATACTAGATACAAATATTTGGCATCGCTCAGTTAACAAAGTAATTATTTTCTTTGGTATGTACTGAATTAGAATAGAAAATTTTACTGTATTTTTTGGCATTTGCAATTTTGTAAGTGTTAGATATTTACTCAATGAGTAACCTCATCTTATTTTGATAATTCATCTCTCAAAACAGTATTAATATGAATGTCTAAATGGTGGGAGCCCAATGTTCTTTAACATTTTGGCTGAGATAATGTTTTCAAAGACAAGAAACATGGCAGGATCTGATAATTTTGTTCAAAACAGGGCTCCACCATGGTCTCAGAAATAATATATTGCTTTTACAAATGTTAATAGCTCTTCAATTGGTTCTTTGACACGTAAAAACACAGGCAAGATTTTGAAAATAAAGATACAAGGGTTAACACTCTTTAGACTAGAATCTGTAGATGTAATTGCCAAGCTAATTAAAGTTATAGGTTTTCAAAACTTAGGCCAAAATAACGTACTGGAAAAGAACATTAATCTAGCCAGACTCTGTTTCTTGAAGCCCTACTCTTATGTAGTCAACCAGCTGTTAAAAGGAAACAGATGACACCCTTTATTCAAATGTCACATTGCTATGATTACAAAATATCTGTCTTATTTTGGGATGCTGATGATAAATCTTTGTGACACATCAGATCATTCACAACAACAGGCAAAGATCTTTTTGCTTTTATACATTGCCATTGGCAACTGCAAAAGTTTTCAAGAGACCTAATATGGTACACCAAAAAGAAATATGATGGATCATGGGCTCCCTATGAGCCCACAAAAAGAAGTTTCCATAATAAAGCATAGGCCAAAATGGAGCACAGATAATTGAAGACAGCTAAGGAAGAACAGAAACAGGTTTAATTTAATGTGTCCATGCTAACGTGGATAACAGGGCTCCTACTGCTTTTAATAGTACAGACTATAGTAGATAAATCCTTTTCTAAAAAGCTGTAAATCATTAAGGACAAGTAAAGTTTTCTTCTATAATAGCCCAGTGTTCAGAAATAAAAGCTTGGGCCTCTCTTCTTGTACCATCACAAGCCTTGCCAAACTTTTAAGTCAATTTAGAAACAGAAACATTCTTATTACTGCAAGAAAAGCACTAGGAAAAACAAAGCCTCTTAAAAGAAACTGTTTACTACTGCATGTTACTATTTAAAGGTTTTTAAAATCCAAATCCTTTACAAAACTGTGTTTTAGATTAATTATATTAATATATTAATTATATATTATAATAATTATATTAATATATTAATTTCATATATTTCAATAGTGGTTACATTACTTCAGGTACTTTATGAATACAGTTGGTTGTTGGAAGGATGGTAATGATTGTTAACATGTATTGTTTAAGATATTCTCTAAAATTAAAAGATCTTTATTCATTACCCTAGAAAATCTTTGCTTATCTTGTTGCTAAGATTTACATCCAGACAAAGTCACTTTTAACCTCAATTGCATTAATTTGTTCTGTCACACGTTAATTAGCAGACGTTTTAAAATGCCCGCTAATAGAACTGAGAGGTACAAATGGGCTCCCTTCAACAGACCAAAACATACTTAAAACTTAGTTAATTAGGTGTTACTGTTTCTGTTTCTCTAATTCAAATTCATGAAGCAGGGATCAGCACCCAGTCTTAAATAAGTCATTATAATCCATAAACAGAAAAATGATTAAACACTAACAGCATTGTTTTCTCTATTTTCTCACTGAGATTTATCAGTTTTCTTCTTAGAAGAAATTTTGAGCTGTTTTAGCAGCTCCCTTAACCATAGGCAACCAGCATCTCAATGGAAAGGACACTCCATGTGCCAGTGGGTGCTGCTGCTGCCAGCTCTGCAGCCTTGCTGCTCTTCCCCAGCACCAAACAGACACAGCACAGGCTGGGAGTGAAGGGCCCCTGTTTGGCACTTGACACACTGAGTATGCTGAACAAATGTGGCTTTAACCAGGAAATGCTGAAGACGATGGTCTGTCCCCAGCCATGTCTCTCCTCGGCACAAAGGCTGGTAATGCAGGTCTGCAGCCAGGCCCGTGCACCAGATCAGAAGTGATAATCCAAAATCTTTTCCTTCAGTCTGCAATTTAGTTATTTGCTTGCAAAAAGAACATGGGTGCCCCTGCTCCTCATTTCACCCCTTAGAGAACCAACAGACGAGACTTTTTAAGTAACAGTTGTTATTTCCACAGTATTATGGGTCCACCTCAGCATACACATTTCAGGATACTGGGTCTTGAGCTCTTTCTAAATTCTAAATTCTAAGCCATTTGTAGACCTGGGCCAAAGTACTTATTAAATAAACCAACCAACTAAGCAACCAAAACCCCTCCCCCCAAAACAACAGAAGAAACCATACCCCCTCCTTTGGAAAGAGTTTAAGGTATTGAAATAAAGGATATATACTCCTTGTCTGAGCTTCAAAGACAGATTGAATGGCAATGCCCATGACTACCACATAGCTCAGGGAAAGGAAG
The DNA here is from genome assembly GCF_003984885.1 of Neopelma chrysocephalum. Lineage (NCBI taxonomy): Eukaryota > Metazoa > Chordata > Aves > Passeriformes > Pipridae > Neopelma > Neopelma chrysocephalum. The sequence continues at coordinate 9,896,219 of NW_020897689.1, read as the reverse complement.
AGTATTCTTGTACCATAAAGGTTTTACAGACTTGCTTCTCTGTCTGTATCGCTGATATAGAAAAGGGGAAAAAAGCTTACTGGGCATCTTTACATTTTAGATTGCCAACTGCAAACACATAATTATATTTTGAACATTAAGTACAATTGCTCGACAAATTTGTATTGCAATGTTCACTTAAAATCAGCACCTGTAGCAACTAAACAGATGGTGGCTCAACTTTCAAGCTCAATAGTAATCACAATAATCCTTGATATTCAGCATCATAACAATTCATTAGTAAGTTTTGTCATATCCCCTAAACTATTTAATAATTTCTTACTGCAGCAACTAAGAGTAAAAACAGTATCAGAGAGACAACAGTGAATGGAATAAAACTGTTACAGGTATGGTGTTACTGGTCCTAAAATTATGGCTAAAGCTACACCGAAGGCAAGAGACAGCATAACTGGGGAAGAAGTGAAAAACAAACTAAAGGACAGTTATTGAAAAGAAGAGAAAAAAGCAAAGGCTTAAAAATGAAGCCCTTCAAAACAAGGGGAGAAATATGGAAATACACAGAAAATCCATTCTACATGAAAAAACACTTTTGACAGTTAGTGACAGGGAGCATTGCATTCAGAAAAGTCAAGGGGGATACAAAGAAATAACTGAAGATAAAAAAAAAAACCCAAACATCTAAATATTTTCTCCAACCCAAGATGGTGAAAGGTTTTGTACAAAAGAAGCGAGACAGGAAGAATTTTATGTTATTGGCACAAAACTCCTTCATATTTTTCCACTAAACACCAAAACAAACAAATCAGGAAAAATCTAAATGAGGGCTCCTCTGAGTATTCCAATCTATATTTAGAAATTACAACCTTGATATCTCTTCCTCTTCTTCTTTTTTTTTTTTAATTTCCAAGTGAATGAAATGTTATATTTAAACACACTTCCTTTTCAATGTGGAACATAGGCCCAGACCTAATTTGATGTAAAACAATTTGTCTCTGGAAACATCTCCCCCAAAAAGATCATGGGAATCGCAGGTTGTTCCAAATCTTTCTAGGAAAGAGTGCCTCAGGAGAAAAAGTACCAGTATAAGCTCTTCATGCTCACACATATTAAGATGACAAGGGACCATTCTACCTGTTTAGTTTCACCTACTCCTGTACCATGACAAGAACCTCCACCGAATGGTTTGAAGAACTTTCAAATCTCTTAGGGAGGGCTGACAGAAACTACCAACTTCTTAATTAAGTTGATCCAAATTTCAGTTCCACTAACAATTTGCACCTCATGTATGAGTTGGCTTTGGTCACAAATTCCAACTGTTAGATTGTATCCTGCTTTTGTGTGTTAAAGTTCTCTGTGGCAGGCAAACTGTGTAGCTCCATTTCATTTTGTGCCAGTAAGCAAAGCAAGGTACAGGGACATGCCTTTCTGCTCTGAGATGACTAGGGCCTCAGTGAAAAGAGGTATCACACTGCTACTTCAACCAAAGGGGCATATGGATACTATTTCAGACAACACGGCAATATCTGGAGCATATCCATTTATGGAGTACCTACTTTATGGATTTAGGGTTTATGGAATTATCTACACACTTGGAGTACCCCTTGTCTCGTAAAATACATAGAGATGTGCCAACACACTGTAACAATGAAAGGAAACAGAAGGCATGCATGTCTTGGATCTCTAACTGTCTGTCTGAGGACATTCACTAGGAGCTCAGCAACGTTCATGACAGAGAAAGCAACTGATCATTTGCCACAATTCCTTCAATCTTCAATCTGTGGGATTTTTCCCAGTTGCCCACTGTGGGTTTTCGTAAAAAAATCCAAAAGCTGAAGTAGCAATTATTTTTCACATTCTTGGTGATTTCACATTCAAGGCCCTCTATTTCTAACTAACTGTCCATACACAAAGTCTTCTACAGCAAAAACAAAATGCATGACTTAAAATAGATGCAATTATCTTGATTTTAGTTTGAACACAGAGGAGCCTTTCATCAATACCTCTTCCATGAGCTGTGAATCCACAGGTTTTCAGGATTCAAACGTGGTGTGAAAGGCATTGCATCCTGTTGTGTGTAAATATTATATTATTGCTTTTCAGGCTGCAGTCTTTAAAAAGAAAAGGTAAAAGCTATGTAACAAAAGCTATAATAGATGATCTTTTTTTGACTGAAGTATCATCACTACTCTCAGTGAATTAATTTTACTTGCTTTACATGCTGCTGAGATTAGTACGTGTCATTCAGTAACCTAAAGCACACAGCAAGATCTGGTGTTCTACAGCCAGCACCTTTTAGATGCAAACGTTCCAGCTGCAAGAGACTACAAACACAATCATTAAGACTCAAGCAGAAGGCTCTAATCCTTCCTTGACACCTAAGCTCAGTACTTATTTTTTAGCACCTAAACTCAGCATTTGTTACTGACCAGACACCTCTGAAGACAGAGCAACTGGTGAGAAACACCAGACTCAAAGCTTAGTTCATATTGTGGAGGGCTGGCTGTCAGTCTGTATTTCTGTATTTTATTTTTCCCTCAAATTAAAATTCTAAATGAATTTATGATGTTTACAGTTAATAAGAGATTACATGATAATCTCTTATTATTATAATAATACAAACAAACCTGTAAAGTTTTGAGGTTTAAAGTGTTCAGTGACAATTTAAATGAAGTCTGAGAACAATACATTCATCTGAAAGGAGGCAGCTTCCAAAATTCCAATTTTCAGGAAGTGATGTCTCCATTCCTCTTATGCAAGACATTTTTTTACACTCTCAGGAGTAGACAGACCATTATATGATCATTACATATTGAAGTAACTAAACCAAAACTTTAATGAAAATATTCCTGGGAAGAAAAAGAGGGAACACTTGCTGCACATGCCCCAAATCAGGTTAAATATAGGAGAAGCAGCTCAATCCTTTATAGCATTCCCCAGCATTGGTATTATAGATCACAACCACTTACACCACAATAATCTTTGCAGCTACAGAATATAAAGTAAACAACCATGCTCTGCTAGTTTGAATTCTTTTTTTTCTCTTGGTCATTTAGAAGTTATGAAAGAAAACAAAATAAAGATCAAAGAAAAGCAGAATACAAGTAGGATGCAAAGTAAACACGAAAGTTTTCCTGTACCACCTGCCAATAATGACTATTTCTACTTGAAAAAGGCCACTATTTTAACAGTTAATAACATTTAGTTTCTCTCCAACTTTGAGCTATAACTTGGAGTCAAAGCTAACATTTCTGGTCTAAAACTTCAAGGAAATTTTCTCTTGAACAGAAGTCATCCACCATCAGCAAAGTTCAAGTATAAGTACCTAGATTTTACGCTGGTTTCACAATTCTGATTACCAGTTTGATGATTATTTTTGTCTGTTTTCTTGAAGCAAGAGAATCATAGAATCACAGACTAATTTGCATTGAAAGGAAGATTTAAAGACCACTTAGTCCACCCTCCTGCCATGGGCAGGGACATCTTTCACTAGACCAGGTTGCTCAAACCTCTATTCAACCTGGCCTTGAACACTTCCAGGGATGGTGTTTCCACAACCTACCTGGGAAACCTGTTCCAGTGCCTCACTAACCTTCATTGTAAAAAAATTCCTTCTTTACGTCCAAGCTATATCTACTCTCTTCTAGCTTAAAACCATTGCCCCTTGTCCTGGCACCACAGGTCTCAGCAAAAAGTCCCTCTTTATCTTTCTTCTAAGTCCCCTTTATATATTGAAAGGCTGCAATAAGGTCTCCCCAGAGCCTTCTCCACTCTAGGCTGAAAAATCCCCCAATCTTAATAGTTTGAGCCCAGTGTAGACACAGCTATAAGTCGTAAAGATACCTTCAGCTACTTCTTTCATAAGTAATATTAATTAAATTATATTAATATATTAATTCCTGTTTCCACAGGAAACTATTAGTATATTTAAAATGCCTTATGTGTAGATAAGGTCTAAGCCAACTATTCTGCATGATACGCTACTCCAGTAAAATAAGCAAACCCCACAAAGTTTCCCAGTTGATGGGTCTGCTGGCTAACGACTACTTTTCATCAGAGTCAGAAAAGAAACTGATGGTCCGCACTATCTAAAACAAGTTTAAATTCTTCAGGGAATCGGTAGCATGCAAATAGTAAAGTCAACATAAACTGGATATTCAGCCCAAAAGCTTTACCATGTACAGAGGAAGATGAAAGACACTCTCAGTGCATCACTCTCAGCTGTAGGTAGGGGAGACAGCAAAGCAAATTCAGTAATAGATTTTTTTTTTTGTAAATACTCTGCATAAATTCCTTGACTTCAGAGCACAAATTCCTCTGATACTTAATTCAGTCTTAAAATCCTATCAGGCTGAAAGTACAGCATATACAAATAATAATAGCCATGCAGAATTCCTTAGAAAAAATAAAATAAAAATTGGCATAAAATTTAAATAGTTCATCGTAAACATGATTAATATAAAAATATAATTACAGTAACATTGACCCAGTAAAATATTTGCAAAACAAAACCCAACAAACAAAAATCTGCATATGCTCTCTTGTTTTAATATCCTGATTTGGCAAGATATTTATGCACATAATTTTAAACCTTTAAGTAGTTCCACTGACTTAACAGGGATTACTCATCTGCTTAAAGTTAGGCAGTTGCTTAAATACCTTGTGAAATATAGATCTAAATTCAGATCTGACAAATTCAAAGTAGCAGCAGCCAAAGCAATACCTCATTACAGCTTTAAGGCCAGGCTGTTTTCCTTTAGCAAGCGCTTTTACTTGCATACTGGTGCTGGAGGCAACAATAGACTATCTGCTGGAGTGACCCTGTGATTACATAGTACTGCTACAGGGAAGCAAAAACAGGTTTTGCTATCAAATGCGAAATCAGAAAAAGAAGACAAATATGATTAACAACAAGCCTTCTTTAAAAGTTCATACAGGTTCCACAGCTCCTGAAACATCTCCTCATCAAGTACTACTTCTCTCAACATTATTTAGCTTTCACATAGTGATTCATTCTGTCCAAGGTCTGTCTTTTAAGGCTGTTCTGAAAACTCGATCTGTCAACTCAGAAGTGTACATTAATAGCTAGACTGATATTCACCACCCTGATATCCCTTCCCTGAACTACTGAAAAGTTGATCTACAGAACATAAAACCTCTTCAGAAACTGGTGACACATGAAAACTGGACTCTGCAGGAAAACTGAAGTGACATAAAATCACATTTGAGGATACTTTAGCACAGTAGGTTATATCCCACCATATGTGAATCTAAATGAGACAGGTGGATGCCATCTTAAAAAAAGACTACAGAATACAGGCATGGAGAGTAGAAGGAGAGAAATAAGAGATGGAGACCTAGAATTTAATAAAAGGTACTCAAAGGACTTGAGAAAAAAACCCAAAACATGTCTTGTACTTGATGTCAGGACACATTCTTCAGCACTCCAACTGAAGGGGTCAGAGGAGACTGCTTAGCTAGAGAAACTGCTGAAGAAGCTTAAGGTGATCTTCAGTACCCTCTGTACGTACCGCATTGCTGATATTCAAAGAACAGAGTAAAAGCACAACTAGATAACGAAGAAAAGGAAGTTTCAAAGCTCGAACCAGGAGATGTTCAAACAGTGAAATGTAAAAAATAGTCTGCTTTAAAATGTGAGTTATTTACCCACCAAGACTGAGGCTAGCAGGACAGATAAAAGAAGCTTTAAACTAAGGGCAACGGTTTAATTTTTATAACCTGCTCTATACCCTAAGGGGGGGGAGGGGGAAGAAAACAGCAAAATAGGGACAAAGCAATCAAAAAATAATGAGAAAAAACCCACTAACATAATGAGAGGAGTCAGGCAGATGACAAGGAAAAGGACTACTGATGGAATAAATTCAAATGAGATTGATGCGAAACAGTTCAATTGATTGTCAACTACGGAAGAAGAAAACTCAGATTTCTTTTATTTGCTGTCAGGATTTTGTTGTCTTCAGATATGAGAAAACATTTTCAACAGTAGTTATACAACTGAAATTAATGTCTTAAGTGCTGAAGTTTCTTCTTAAAATAAGGCAAGATCCTAAAATCAATCAGACACTATTTTACTAAACTTACTTCTTCTTAATTACAATCAAATGGTTTTATAGTTCCTTGGGTGTCTGGCATATAAAGGAACATTTATTCCCAGTGGTCTTTAGACTTGCCTAAAACAAGTTTTTTAAATTAAGCATGTGCAAATCAGAACTTCTGTGCTTGTACACATCTGTGTACATTATGAACACACCTGCAACATACAGGACTATTACTCCTTCAAAGTAACTTAAAACAGATTGAAAATAATAGGAGAGTTTACACTTCCATGACCATATAACACAACCATAAAATCACCATTTCATATCACTTTTATACTATAAATAAAAAACCAAATGTTTTCCAAAGTGCTTGAAACACAAGTCTCAAATCCCCACTAGAAATATCCACTTAAGATTTACATGAATATAACTTCTGTTTCATCTTCATGCTAAAATCACAATTTTTCATCTCCTCTGGACATTCTCAAATCTCTATCCAATCAGTGTAAGACAATATGATTAAAGTCCTCAGTAGAAAATTTTGTAAAGGAAACATTTCAAACCCCAGATTAAAACTGCATGCAATGGTTACATCTACCAAATATCTTTAATTCTTTTAATGAATTCAGCTTTACGCATATATTTATAACTTGCTTTCAAATTGTAATAAACTGAATCTCTAACATACCACAACTTAGGGATCTTTGAAGTATATACTGTGAGAAATGATGTAAAGATAACAGATAAAGTATTGCAAATATACATTTGCATATCAAATAGTTCAGGATAACATTATATTAAATTATAGAGTATTATTAAAGCAAAAATCTATTACTTTTTCCAGCTACCAGCCCAGCAAGCTTGACGTGGGAAATGAACATCAATCTGCATTTCACCCTTCCTTGTTTTCCTTCCTAGAATCTAGAATAAAGTCTCGTTGTCAAACCCCAGTAGCAGCTATAAAACTTGTTGCTTCCAGTGGCTTTACTAGGTATTTATAACTGACTGTGCTTTCATAAGTAATTAGACCTTCATGTACAATTCTATTTATAGATGAAAAAGTAGTGAAGAATTTTTAGTATTTATTTTAAAAAACCCAAACTCTTTACTAAACCTTCAATGTAATAAAACTGTAAATTAAGTTTTCACTGTTTTAATCTAATATGCCTCGGAAGAAATGCAGAGCAAACCCACTGTGCGAAAACTGAGCCATCTTAATTTGTCCATGTTAGTGTAGAATCACTCCGGAGTTTCAGGACATTCATTTAGTTTTCATTCTCCTACAGGTATTCTGCATATCACTAAAAATCAACAAAACATCTTAACTGGAAGAAAATATTATTTTTAACCTGAGTTTCGTGGCACTTTGTGCAAGTATAGTATTATTTTAATGATTTTTGTTTTAGAAATACATAATACAAGTGTTTGACCATTGTAAAGGTCTTCTAACAGGTCTTGGTAGTGGAAAAGATTTGGAACAACCTAAAAGTTAATAATTTAAATGATGAATATATATAAGTACAGGATTCCTAATGTGAGGTGATAAACTACCTATAAAACCTGAGAAAACAACAGTAATAGTGTCACTAGGTCTTCAACCTGTTTGCATTGACTATGTCAGGTTTTTTGTGGTGTTCAACAAAAGCATAGGTGTACTGTACTGTTCATGCAGTTTGGATGTTTACTATATGTGAGACATATTTGTTGATGAAATTCCTGTTCCAAAGCAATACTGCATTTCAGAGAATGCTGTCATTTTAATTTTTCTTAAAAGGAAAAGACTTTAAAATTTGCTTTTACAACAGAATTAGCTTCTATGTAGGAATAGGTATCAAACCTTTAATCAGTTTAAAGGAATAATTTCAAGTATTCTCATCTTTGCATCTAGATCCTGAGATACTATTAATGACCACCTTGAAGGTCCCAGTATTTTGTAATGCCCCTTAAAGAGGCTTAAGGTCAACCTGTACCAGTTACAACCTTCATGCAAACACCCAAACAGTTACTAGAACATCTAATTATTATCAACTGCAGAACCTTGTGTAACAAATCAACATCATAAAGAGTAATTTAGTGTCTTTATTGCTCAAGGATGGCAAACTACTTCTACTTGTTGAAATAAATTCATAGCATTTAGTCTGTGTTTAGAATTGTATATTCAGTTGCTTTTGCAATAAGACTTTATGAGCTTAAAGTGCACATTCGCCTTTGATACAATTCTTGCCCATGATGACTTCAATAACTCACATGTAACCTGGTCTGATGAATGTGAATATTTTATAACAATATGAAAACTATTTTCACGATATTGAACTGAACAACGAAACCCTGGATTTGACAGTTACGATTACCTAGAGCCAGATTTTCAAACTAGATTTTCGAGCACTGCTAACAGAATGACCAAGAAGACTAGCAGATTTTAATTTGTGCACCCACTACCCAAGAAAACAAATTTTTTTGTCCTTATCCCTTTCTCAGCTTAAGATAAGGAGTACATGTCTCTTGGTGACAGCAAAACAATAATTTAAAAATAAATTTGAGAAAAGGATGAAGAAAATTAGGGGAAAAGAGTATCTCAAAAGCCAGCAAGGTACAAGACAATGATGGAAATCGTGCCAGGTTAATAAGTATACTTCTATTATGGGGCACGGCAACATCACTAGAATATCCACTTTAAAAATCATAGCAACCTAATACCAATAAGAAGAGAACAAGCTGAGAAATAGGAACACTTTCTAAGATTAATCAGTTAGAGCCACTTTGGAGGCAGCTGACACAATCTGACGCTTTGCACTTAGCTTTGAATAGACTAATGTCTGAAACTGGAGATCTACTTATATACTTGTTTTAGAAATGAATATGTATGCAACATGTAATCTCCACTTTATAACTTCATACATACAGCATGGAAAAGGAAGCAATATTTTACCACAGAAATCACAGAATACTGAAAAACTGAAAGATGTATAACATGTTTGAAAACCAAAGGAATCACTCTAAACACAGTTCACAAAGAGATCTTCTACATTAAAAGAAAAGTGATGTGCACCCACTTTAAGAATTTGAATCTGCCCCAAACACCTGCAGTGCTGTTCATGCCTGCCCAGACAGACCTGTGCCACAAAACCCACTTCCAAAAATTTAAAGCTTCTAGAAGATTTGGGTTTTCTCTTTGAATAGGAAATATATCAAAAGAAAAGAAATACAAAACTAATCTTCTAGACAAAGAACAGGAAGAAAACTGTCACGTTCCCTGGTTTACATTTATAACAGCACCCTATCTAGAGATTAGAATAGTTTCAAATCTATTGTAGTCAAGGATATGATGTCATCATTTAAAGGACGTAGATAATTTCCACAATATCTATTCATACCAACAAAAGAAAGCAAAAAGGGGTATGCAGAATATTTACATACCCCACTTTCCTGGATTATTCCTCTTCTGCATGGATTCATCATGCATGTTTGAGTATGTAAGTAGTCTTTTTTTTCCCCAAAGCCATCTGCTAGTTTAACTTTTGTGAAAGCACAAGTTATTTCAATTCCATTAGATACACATATCAGACTGGTTGATTTTCTCTCTTTCTAAGCAATTTTCGGTGAAGCTTATTTTTAAAATAATGAATATGACACTTAACACATTCCGTTCACGTGACATTACAGCATTTTTCATTACTGATCAATGAAAAACATGGGAATTTGTTAAAGAAAAGCTGAATTGACTATCAAGTTTGCCAAAAATAAAATCATAATCAACACAAAATATTCCAAGTCAATTAATTAGTCTTCTTACCTTGTTCTTTTATTTGACGAATTTGCTTCACAGTTTCTTTCAAGATTGCACATTTGTCAGGTTTAAAGTGAAAGTTGTCAATATCATTAAAATTTGCAAAAATCAGCTCTGCAAGTTCTTCTATATATTTATTCTCTTGCTCACGATTGCGTTTCTCAGTGCTTCTTTTAGGGCTGAAAGAGGAGTTTACAAAAATCTTGTCTTTAATGTCAGTTTGCCTGCCTTCTGGCCAGCTCAAAGATGATTTCAAAAGGTTTGACAGTAGTTTAACAAAATCAGAGACAAAACTGCCCCCTCTCACTACAAAAATATAACTTACAAGTTTTTCTCAAGCAGAAAAGGTTTCCTCTGGAACAAGGAAAGGAACACTAGAAAAGACATTACGTATTTTTTCCCAGCAGTCATGTTTTTGTTTCAAAAGAGACTTGGGATTTGAAATTCAAAACACGAGATTAACTGGGAGGTGTAAGGTGGATTTGAACACTTACAAGTATTCCCCCCATGGTACTGAGAATCCAAGGAGTATCGTATAGTGATGGTGTATGAAAAAATAAAACAGCTTAAAAAGTTAAACCAAGGAAAACCATACTACCTACCTCCTAGTGAATTTATAACAGTCATAAGAAAAGATGATGTGGTTATTCTTTAAAATTTTTCGTGTTAGCAATACAACTTCTGTAAAACTGAATATTTTTCAAGTCCTGATTATAATGTACAAGAGAGGTAGTAAAAAAAAAAAAATATATCTCAGATTGCCAATATGAGTGACTGAAGACTCCTTGAACTGACTAGCCAAAAAAGATTTTTACATATCTCCTAAATTGTCACAAAATTTTTGCATTTTGGCATGACACTGGATTCAAAATAAACAAACAAATAATACTAAGAGAGAATAGCCCCCATCCCAGAAGTAGTTTGGCACTGACTTCTCTTCGCAAAAATGTTGTTCATCATTTTCTAACTGAAAAATATATGCAAATCTAACATTTTTTGAACTCTTTCTCGCTCAGCATCTTCAGAAGTAAATGGTCTAACCTGGGTCCAAGCTGATCGGGATCCTTGCGCTTTCTTGACTCTGGTCTGGATGGGTCAGAGGTATTTTCTCCCATCCCACTCATCTTGAACACATATCAGCAACTAAAAGGAAGAAAGAGCAAGAAAGGGTTATGGTGGAAAAAGTCTTGAGTTCTCTGTTCATATTTCCAAGATTCTCATTCCATGATCAACTCAGATTTTACTTGGCAAATCTATCATTCGAAATAGAGTTTGTTTGAAAGGTACCAACAAAAACACTGTGTTTATGACTCCACGAAATGCTACATAAAAGTCCCTTGGAAGAAAATTTGTGATGGGTAAGCAAAGCGTCATCATCTCTTTGATTGTTACCAGTTGTGTAAGAACAGATAAGTACATTTTGTGCCTGGACTGCTGAATTTTCATGGCAAATTTGCAAGGTTGAATGAGGAAAGACAAAGGAAAAGCCATAGTGCCACACAACAAGAACAACACAACAGAATTGAAATACATGAAATAAAACGCGTCCCAGCTACATAAAAACGTATCACAAGCAGTTTTAGTTAAAAACCAGAAGATAATGCTTGCACATGTACATGTACAAAATTGGAGAAACAGAACATCTGTCAACACTAGAAACCACTGAGGAACTGATAAATATTTTGTACATATAATCTACCTCATATGGAGAATAACTTGTGAGGCTATCATGTATTAAAACAGTAATTTGTGCAATAAACAGCCTGTGGAAGTCCTGCCCTTCTCCTGGCTGTCTGTTGCCCTATGCAGTATAGAAGCACATGAAACTCACCTACTTCAGGTTACACACTCCTCAATAAGTACCAACATTCTGGAGGCAGAAAACACCATTATAAAGGACAAGGGAGATGATGTAAACAATCAAAAAGCTCATGCAAGAAAGGGCAGTCCCAGCTCACCATCTGCCTAGTTGCTGCCAGTTTTGAAAGGATGATGGCAGAGAGATGTTGCCAGACACTTCAGAGAGCTCCTGTGTGGTTCAGTATTATCAGAAAAATAAACATGAGGGTCACGAAGGAGGTGAGTGTACCCAGGAGGTGATTCATACCATGCTAAAATATGAGCTGGAGCCTGTAATTCTATGACCACTTCACACTGGCATAAAGTGGAAATCAGATATCAAAACAAGGGAGTTCACCACCTGCTTCAAGACCTTCATTTCTGTCCTACCAGGTCCCTCCCCTCTGCTGGCCTGGTCAGCCGTCCACTGAACTTAATGAGGGAAGTGTTGGGGATTAAAGATGCAGTCCCCTTCTTTTTTTCTTTTTGACATTTTTTAAAATCTAACCGACAGTTTATGTGTTGCTAATCAGGTGGTCACACTGGAAATCTTAGTTTTCCCAGCGAACTGACTGAGTGAAAATATTGCAGATATCGGCAGAAACAGCCCAGACATTAAGGCCCAAGCAGTTCTGCAGGGATGCTGAGAAATGCTACTCTTTGAAACCTGAGCAAGGAAATGAAGATTTGGAGCCATCTCAGATTCAGGAGTGATCACCACCTAACTTTTTCCTAAATTAAAAATAAAAATTAAAAATCATTTATTTGTGCTGAAAATACTTTTTAAACCAGTTTGAGAAGAAAGTGGAGTAGTTTTCCTTTTTCTAGATACTGGTCAAGTTCTGTGAAAAAGACTGTACGATGCCTAAAACATATAGCTTCCAGATGGTCTTTGACATGGATGGTATAAGATTCTATTTAAAAAGTATCTGGATTATCTTTTTCTCTATTGAGTCTATACAAGCATACGTATACCTACATGTACATACATGCTGCCATCATTTTGAGAAGAACCCACTGTAAGAAGGCCCTAGTTCTGTGGTGGAGCAGAGCTGAACTCTCAAAGGGAAGATGTACCATCACAACCTCCATCATTCTGAACTTGCTGGAGAACTCTCAGTGACTTCATCAGGGCATTCACAGAGCCACACCAACGCCAACGGTACTGCAGAGCATGAAACCTCTACCACAGTCTCCAGTGTGGTCTGTGACACTGGCTGTTCCTTAAGAACTACATATTTTCAAGGATTTCTATCCCCAGCAGACATTCACATCCTAATTTATCCAAGTATAGGGGTAGAAATACACATTCATCTACTAGGAGCTAAGCACTTTCTTGAAAATATGCAATTTCATAAGTATCACAAGCAGAGCTTCAAGGAAGAAGCAAGATGTTATTGAAGGAAACTGTGACAATAATTAAAGAGAAGCTGTGAAGAGACCGCATTTCCACGTCTCTGTCCAAGGAGAGCTGGAACGGTCCCCGGGGCTCTATTCCAATGAGTAAACTTCTCACTGACCAGAGCGAGAAAAAGTCATGAGCATGATGAAAGCTCTATATTCCCAGATCTGATCTCCGAGCCAAACTCAGATGGTGATCTAAAGTTCAGAAGAACAATTAGGCTGTGAAATCCCTTCATTCTTATGCTTCCCAAGTAATACCTGAGAAATGTAGATCAGCTAACTACTTTTCTTGAGAAAAGCAAGCACAACAATTAATGAAAGCCTGTCAAACATTCAATTGACGTCATCTCACCCCTCTTACCCTCCAAGTAGTACAAAGGCAAACATTTAGAGTGGACATCCCCCTCCAATTCCCCTTCCTCCCCAAGAAAGCATATAGTAACAGTTACTGACAGCTTTCCCACCTACTCTGTCAGGCTTACTTCAGAGGGAAGTTGTATTTTTGCAGAAACCAAAGTTTAACCAGTAGCTCTACCAATGCATAGCTCAATTCTTCTTGCATTCACACTAGATGCTATCCTGTAGGAATTCCACTAGGCCTACATTATCAGCCTTTGGAGGACACATTAAAACTCATTTCCCACCATAAACTCCAAACTTCATCCTTTTTGTATTGAAGGGAACCAAAGCGGTATCATACTTATGAAACTAGCACCTTCTTCTGTCCTTATTAAACACAGTAAGTGGTTCTAAACAAATAATTTATGTATTTATTTTATTTTGTTTGCACTAAACAGGCCATTACATCTTTGTCTCAGCAGCATTATCAGTTTGTTCTTAGAATGAGTTACCCATTTCTCTTTCACTCATTATGATTTATTTCTGGAAATCTACCACCTACTAACATGTTTGCTCTCTATTCTCCCTTATGTCTTAATTAAAAATCATGTTCTGTACTTCAAAGACCTATATAGGCTGTGCAGTTCTGTGCTGTTGGTGCCTGTGCTCCAGAGCAGAATGCGAAATCCAGAGTTAGGCGTCTTGGAAAGTGGAGAGCTAGACAGACGATATTAAAGCAATCTACAAAATATCAGAGGCTACAATGAGTCACTTTTCTGTATCTAGTACAAGGTACTAAAATCAAAAGGATGTGCCTCCAAACTGTCTCCCTAGGAATTTAGGGGCTGACCAGGATAGTTAAAGTTCTGCTATTCTCTTGGGATTCAGAAACTGAAATCCACTCCCAAGTCAGGAAAAATGAGGAGGAATCAACTTTTAGAAGTTGTGGATAGACTATTCAGCAATACTATCTATCAATTAAAGCAGCCAGAAACTGGGTGATGGAGATACAGTTCCCTCTTCACAGAGGGCTTTCAAACCTGTATTTATCACCACACAGGACAGCCTCCTGTGTGTGTGGTAGGCTATCTGCCTGCCAAAACTGGATGTTTATGAAGCAAAGAGGGTAAGGTTGCAGTGTGGGAATATTCAGATGTGTAGTCCATACCACTAAACTCACAAGTAAGTAGTTCAAACACTGTCTTAAAATACAGGGATTGAGGTTTGAACCGCTCAGGCTGAGAAGTGTAGCCTCTCTCATCAACGACTCTAACGTCAAGTCAAAGAGGTGAGCACTCTCCCAGCTTCCTCATGTCTTTTAAAAAAAAAGCAGCTGATTTTTTTCCATGAGGTAATTCACATTGAAGAGCTATGCATATTGCTAGATGACGATCTCTAGATGGTTTAGGTACCTCTACAAATTTAATGTGGTGCAAGCAAGGAACTAAACCCAAGTTTTTCAGAAGAAAGTACTTCTGGGCACATACAGTACCAAGGAACCCTAGGAAACTTCCAACCAACAAGTGAAAAATCTCATGGATTTTGATTGAACTAATAGATGAATTTTAGGCAGAGAAATAAACATCTGCAGGACAGGAGCAGCTAAACTGCATATAATGCTTTTTAGGTTCTGCCTTAACTCCCTCCGTACCCAATAATTTATCTGTATCAAAATTTCTTGGTTATTACAGTTTTCTAATGCACAAAAATTCATAACATATCAATATTTTAAAAGGATAATTTAGCAACTTTTAAAGTTGTTCTAAATATTCTTAAGTTCCTGAACCACTCAGATAATTTCTCAGAGTAAAAAATGAAACTCCCAAATTTGAAGTCTGAATTTTTCCAAGAAAGATTACAAATCAAAACTAAAGCCACTGCAAGTAGAATGACAAGTCAGAGACTCAAAGTTTTACTCCAGTAAACTTCCCCTTAAGGGAACTACCTTAGATTAGAAAGCAGTATTCATCCTGCTCCTCTGATCTTTTTATACATCTCTGCGGGAATTTTCAGAAAGAAGAAAGATAAAGAAATGGAACATTTCAATCCATTTAATGCTTTAGAAGAAATGGAAGCGTTATATCAGCTCTATCATATGTCTTCTGATACAAAAATCAAAAAATATAAGTAAGGGTTGTTTAGCATGGTACAAAAAAAAAAGGATTAACCAAATTGGGAATTAGTAAAAACAAAACGAGCAGTATCACTGTTTTTGAGGAGAGAGAGGAAAAATGTTTGATAACAAAAAAAATAGTATCATGATATGTCAGATACTGAACTAAATCAATTTTATTTTGAAAGAAAATGTCTTACAAAGTTGAATTTGAATGCATGTCTTGCAGAATGAACTATCATGGAAGACCAGGCACCCCCTTTTTCATTGTGTAAGTTGTTTGAGAGCTGTACTGCACTCCAAAATACAAACATAATGTCCCACTGTAGAATTAGTATTTTGTCTTCAGTGGTAGCAGATTTTTCTTCTCAATATATATTAAGTTTTTCTCTATTTCTCTTAAACCAAAAAAACCAAACACGCTTCTCCCCTGCCCCCCCCAAAAAAACCCCAAACAAAACCCCAAAAACCAAACCAAAACCCCAAACAAACTAATAAAACTGCAACAATAACTAAGAGCTGAACTTCTAATGCTGACTCAGATGCTACTCAAGCTTCAATTCCACTGGACATGAATGAGCAACAGAGCAATGGAAAGATAAATACACTCACTGCAGCATTTTCCTACAAGGAAGGAGATAATCAGAGAAGCCGAATTATTATTACTAAAAATACCTAAAGAACTAATTTTAGTCTCCAACAGATGACCCATTCCAACAGGACATCTCAGGTAAATTAATACTTTCTTTCTCTTTACATTTAGGACCAGAGGTGTATTTTCCTTCTCTCTCCATTTCACTACCATAGGCCTAAGCATTCAAAATACTTGTAGACAAAATCACTGCCTCATTATTCCAACTGTTAAATGTAAATCAAAACCACTGAAAAATTAAATTTAAAAACTCTAGGATAGTATACGTTAGTAACTACATTCATTGACACCTAACTGGTTTTTACCAGATGCTGGGAGATTGAAACAGAGCCTGAAATATGCTTAAATTCTTTTTTTTTTGTTATCAGTAATAAAACAATAGTCTCTGCTCTTGTGACGGAACATCCTCCTTTACATCCTCCACCAGCAACTGCTCAAAGTTGAAGTACACAGAGCGACTTAACCTAATTATAAAGCAATAGTAAACATTCGTCTTTCAAAGGGAAAGAAAAAGAGAGGCCCCTGAAGTGGGAGACAAGAAAATATTCAGCACAAATATCACACACAAATTGTGTGAATTTGTAACATCTCTTCTACTCCTCAGCGCCATGAAGGAACATGGCATGCAGAGTAAGCCTTCCAACACTGATTCTCAGCATCAGTGAATTGAGCTAATCATCCAGAGTCAGTGTAGAAGAAGATAATGTGCATTTTATCTCTTATCAGAGCAGGCCATCTTCCAAACAAGGCCTTTTAAACTGTCAGATTTATTATAAGCCTAACAAATGCAGTTAAAGAATAAATGAGGATTACACCTTCAAAGCTGCTATTTCAACCTGAAAAGTAGCAAACAAAAGGTAAAGTACCATATAGTGGACAATCAGGTAACAGTACTATACTGCCACGCTTCCATCCCATCAACACACACAAGCAGTGTATATACAGCTGATACATACAGAAACAGTTTATTAAAGTGTTTTATTGAGTAACAAACACAAAAAATACTATTTACTGACCAAAAATACTACCAGTCAGTGAAAAGTTCAGCAAAAATTTTCCCTCTCTCATTTAAAAAATAAAAACAGCTCATACTTCTGTGGTTAATTGTTTACTCAAACATACAGCTATTATAGTTACCCCTTTTTTCCTGTGAAGTTGTCATGACTAAAAAGCTTTCTTGTCTCAGTTTCAGAAGTACAAATGTACTCCACATAGCATTAATTCTGGTAGAAGCCAGAGGAAAGTTGGAAGTCACACGCAAATTCTGATTCTTCACATTTTTTCCTGCTTATGAATTCTTTTTTCACTGGCTCCATTTCAGAATCAGAAAATATTTAATATTGGCACATACTGCAATCTTCAACTCTTTTGAAGAAGGCGATACTTGCCAGCCACTTTCCCAGGCCTCCAAAGGAAATTGCTGTCAGAGGCGGAATAAGATACTAGATCAGAGGAAGGGTTGCTTTAACTCCCGGCACATTTCATTGTAGCACCTGTCAGAATCCCAATCAGTGAGCTGAGCCCGCCTGCCCCACACCACACTGTGCTTGGAAAAGCTCAGCCATTTTGCACACAAACTTGCTCTTGCACAGGTATTTTGACAAATCCAGAGAGACATGAATAAACGTTTGGAAATGAATAAAGAAATAAGAGGTGAAAATCACAAGAAATAGAAGGAGCAGGGGAAAAAAAGACTGCATTATCTGGTAAAATTAAATTTAAGCAAGAGATCCACTGCTAAAAAGTTTGACAGAAAAAAGTTAATGATAAATTAACTCTGATAAATAAATCCTCCTGAATTCCTGGTATATGCAAGCCACATGTTCTACAACCAACTTACTGTACGGGTCCATCACCAAACACCTGGAATTGGGATATACTCTAAACAAAGCAACGCGAGAAAGAAAAATCTTGGTTGGTGATGATAATCTGATATTAAAAACATAAACTAATTTAGTTAAGGGTATGCTTTTTTCTTGAAACAGCACTACCACTTTTACTACAGATGAAACTGCCCAAAATCTTTACCACCCTAACAGTCACAGAGTATAAAGCAAAAAGAGAAAACAGAGTTTCTACAAAGAAGGTGGTAGCAGCAAGATGAAAAACTCTAGCCACCTTTAAAGGACTTGTACTAAAATCTGACACACATCTGTAGCCTTTTTTATCTGAAAATAGCACTTCTTACTTAGACAATACAATTTTACTTGAAAGAGCCTATTACAGGCAGCATTAAACCAAAATTTACAGTAATATTTACTAAACTTTATTTTATTCTTCAACTCTACAAACTAGAACTAAGAAAAGGAACATAATTTACTTGCAAATGCCACTGAGCACATGTATCGAAGAACTGAAAACTGGCTCCAACACCTACTACTCACATTTTTGCTCAATCTACAAAATGCCGTAACAGACTATAAACAAATGTTTAAGCTGAAGGCTCCTTCCTCAGTCTTTTCCCTTACTCCTGTGTAATGGCTTTAGAGTGGTGTATTAGACAGTAAGAAGATGACATATTCCATTTGCAACCTGAAAGCCAATAATGCTCATGAATTTTTTACCTGACAGACACTTCAAGATGCCACTGGGAAGATCGTCTAATAAACACATTAGGCTGCAAATGGGCAGCAGCAGCTCTTTAACACATGCTGTAACAGTCAAATAAATGGCTAACATTCATGTTCAGTGTTACAGACTGGTATTTTATATGACTTCCTGTAAAATCCATCCACATCTTGAAGGAGAAAGACGTTTTCTCAGCTACTCAAACCCACAGCTTTGAGAAACCCCCAGTTCTGCTTGAGACTGCCAAAACCCCTCCAGAGTGACCCCAGAACTGTAAGATGGCTCCTACCTTCTGTATTCCCATAGGCTAAGGCTCTTAACAGAGCCACTCACTCAGCTGCTTACGGATTAGGTTACGTCAGCACCTCTAATATGCCCAGGAATAGCAAAACCAGGCTTTAATAAAACAACAGCAAAAAAAATATCAGAAGAAGAAAGTACCTTCCCCCCATAACAAATAACCTGTTTGCTTAATTTCTGCTTTTAAAGAGGAAAAGGTCTGTTTGCACCTAAACTTCATGACTCTGTATTGCAATTTCACGTCTGGGATTCTATCTCCCTAGTTATCAACAACTGTTTGTGATTCTTAATATTCAAGGACAAAAGAAATGCAGCCTAATACCACTAAAGCTTTCCTTAAAACACCAGATAAAAACAAAAATACAATGCTGGAATATATATATATATATATATATATATTTGTATAATGCCAGTCATTCTTACATCCTTTTGTTTGCATTAGGTGGGTAACTAAGCTTAAAAAAACAAAACCAACCAACCAAACAAAACCTCAACTCCTTATTCTAAACCCATTTAGCTTTCTATGATGTATTTAATAAGTATTAAACTATGGCTGCAAAAAATATGAAGCCTGAAAGCATTTTCACTGGAAAAGGAATCCAAATTCCCATGTAAGATGTTTATTTAATCTATATTTTTTCTTATAGTTCACAACTATTAACAACTTATGAGACTGATTTCAAAGCCTAGTATTTCAAATCTACTGTGATATAATATAAAACTTTGTGAATAGCACAGCTGATAAATGAAGCAAATCTAACAACACAGAAAAGGATAATATTATAGAAAGCTTCGTATTTAAACAGCTGATGGTACTTCTGAAACAGTGAGTTAAGCATGCTAACTACCCCTGAGTCCTCTCTGCTAATCTCAGTTTCAAAACTGGTATTTGTCAACTTTAATTCCCACACCAACTTGCTTCCCCAGAAATCACCAAAAAGCAAGGGGAAAACCAGACTTTAAAGAGCGGAAGAATGGAACAACTCCTCTCACAAGCATAAGGCACTGTGGAAAAACTCACATCCAGGAACATTTTCTAATCTCATAACTGACACAAACGTATATATTTATTTACAATACCAATAAGCTTATACAGTTTGGTGTGATTTTCAAGATGCCTATCTTAGCAATGAGAAAAATATGACAGATCACATAAACAAAGGCATTTACACATCTCTGTGGTGTGGGCAGGCCTACATTGGAATTTCACTCCAGCTAACTGCCTGTCAAACACCAGTCTGTTTACTTCAGATAAAACATGTTCCATTAATAAAAAGCTCAGGAAACTGCATTCTGTATCAGTAAAAAGTGGAGGGCAAGCCAGAGAGAACAGTGTGTTTCCGCATCAGGTGTATACAGGACCCATACACAAAGATATTAAACCTATCATATTTGAACTTGAGCTCCATCACTTATTAATCTGAGTTTCAATGACTTCATACAGCTAGAGAGGTGTTGGTCCTCCTGGTCACTAGGATCAACTTAGCATGTCTACATGCTCAGGTGCAATGTGATTTGCAACCCAAGCTTGCACTGGAGCCTCAGCAAGAGATGCTTATGTTGCATGCCACATTTCATATCTCTAACCTGGCCATCAAAACAATGTTCCTTCAGTCCCAGAGTCGATACTACTCACTGAAATTTTTGCTGCACTTCAGAAAGTCCAACTCTACGTATCTTCTCTGGTGCCCAATCAAAAATTGAACTCATGTTTCCAATTTTCACATACCTGAGGCACCAATATGGTCTATTTTAACTTTCTACTCAGCCACCCATTAGTAGAAAGCATGTTGAAACTTCAGGCCATTCTTTCAAACGCCAAGCACTGAATTAAAACTGATTTGCAGAAAACATACCTAAACATCATCTATAACATTTCTACACATCTTCATATTGCTATCATGGCAAAAAAATAATCCACTGCACACATATGTACAAGATACATACTCCATACTTCCTTCTACACTACTGAGATGCTCTCATAACACTGCATTTCGTTTAACAGTATAAAATTACAAACTTTCAATTTAAGAATCAAGAATTCAAGCTGCTTTGTTCCAGAAGGTTGCAAGTTAACAACAGTCTAAAGTCAAACATACCTATATCCAAGTTAAACAAATGCTAGTACTCAGCTCCACAAATGGCCTAGGTCATAGTAACTTTAACAGCTGAGGTGAATTGGACTTCACTTTGATGTACTCTGTCAGTCAGGGATGTGGCTGGTTTCCTCAGCAGATTTGGAATGCTGCACCACTTTCTGAAATTGTATACCAAAATCATCCTGTTGAGTGTGGTGCTCAGTACAGCTTACTCACCCTCTGCCTCTGAAGTGCATTTAGAGCATCTGCCCTGGAAAACTCAACATCCTCCTCAGCCTACAGTGGCTTGCCTCAGCCCTGGTTCCAGAGGGTGCCTAGTGGCAAGACATGGTTCTGAGTGTTATGGGAGAGACCAGACAGAGTTTGGCCTCTATTCCCATCCTGTATTTGTATGAACAGGTAGATCCCCTCAGCAAGTGCTTCCTGCTGATACAGGAACGCATGCCAGTATCACTCATTTATCCTGGAGGAGCAGTGTAAGAGTTGGGAAGTAGAAAAAATTTTATTACATTTTTCTTATTAAAGTTGGAAGAGCAACATGCTTTTTGAGAGCTATATCATGAAAGATTATACTTGTATCACCTCCCAACATGCAGAATTACAATTTTATACTTAAAACAGATGTATGTTAGATGGATGATAAACTCTGAGCAAAGCCATTGAGAGTTCTAACAACACACATTGTTACTAAGCAAAAAACCCTAAACTAATAAATTATGTCAGAGCTACATATGAGTGTATTGCAAACACTCATGAAGTATGATTAACTTGATGTTCTTAATATATCCACGAGTTTAAAAACTGATCTGTGAAGATAACAATTATTAATGATTTCAAATTTTATGTCCATCTTAATTTTATTTCCTTTAGTAAAATACTGCAATCAGCAATAACAAAAGAAGATAAAAGTTTAATTGCCATTTTAAGGTATTTAAAAGGAAAACACAACCCATAAAAATGCTGTTGCTTTACTTAGTCAGCTGCCATGGAATAACAAGCTTTGTACACCCCCCCATATATATATCTATATCTATCTTATATATACACACACACATACACACATATAGATACAGACTGTGACCAAATAAAACTTACACAGGGATGGCTATATGAGTCAAATGAAAGAGATATTTAGTTAGCGACTAGTCTATCATGGAAGCTAATAGCAGATGTCTCGGAAAAAGGTACAAGGCAGCTGCAGAATGATCCTTCCCCCAATATCTCCTCGCTTTACCTCTGACAAGCAGTGGTACAAGCTTAGCTCGAGGGTTGCTGTGCCTCCTCCCTCTGACCCTATATGCAATGGTGCCTAATTCCTTCTTAAATCCATTATACCTTTGGTCTCCACAACGCTTACAGGCAACACCCTATAAGCTTTAATACAGCTCCCTATAAGCTCCCCACAGTAGAAATGACTAAAAAAATTGAGCAGTTCTAAGGTGATGTTATGACTCAACTGAAATAAATCAGAATTTTATCACTGACTTCACTGAAGCTTCGATTTTCCTCCTAGTCTACTAAAAAAAGATGTCAAACTGCTATTTGTCTCTTTTGTAAGACATATATCACCCCAAGGGCCTGAAAAAACTATGCTTGTATCCTACAGCCCAAGGAAAACAAGACAACTTTACTATTAAATCTGAATGTTCATCATGAGACATTTTATTATTTTTGTAAAAATAAACTGAAATTAATTTTTTGTTAATAATGAAACCATTTATGGTAAAGAAGAATCACAAGTGCTAAGAAAGAATTAGTGTCTATTCCAAGTATTTTTAATTTTGGATTTAATGGAATATAATTACTAAAGAGAGGAACACCAACTACATTCATAGACTGAGTTGACCAGAAGCCTGCAATACACTGCCTCAAAATAAAAAATAACACACACTTAAAATACTTAGACTGAACAGCTGGAAAAACTTCAGGAAAAGGATCAGAAATACTTTTATTCCATGAAGTTTTAGCAGAAGTTTCTTCACGAGAATCATGTGATAGACGGTTGTTTAATCGCAACAGCCTATGCTATCAGGAATGGAAAATCAGAGCAGTACAGTATACGGATGAAGTTTGTCTGAGGACAGTGGGGATAGGAGAAAATTAAATGGGAACAGCAAAGAGAAGAGTCAGGTACAACACACACTGCAAATTAAATGGATTTATCATTTGCATTATCATTTGAGTTGATTCTTCAATTAGATTTTCATAAAATTCCTGCACTGTTCCTTACACTCTACTCTGTATCTTCGCAACCCAGTCAGCCCTTTCCAAAACCTCACTGTCCAGCTTCAGCTGCCAGGAGAACTACCTGCAGGGATGAGCCAGGCACTCAGGTACTGAGAACAGCCCACTTCTGAAAGACACAGGCTTTTGCATCTTACACCTCAACTTCAGAGAACTAAAGCTTTACCTGCTAATAATAATTTTTAGTCCAATTCAGGCATCCTTCTAGGCCTGCCACAGCTGAACGTAAGCAGTAAGAGAAGCTAAGGAGGAATGTAGGCAGTAAGATGACTCCGTCAGGATTTCCTCAGAGGTATAGTGATTATCAACTTACAAACACCCTTCTCATTTACTCAGCTCTAACAGCTTGGCTTGTAGACCCAGTCCTCAGCCCTTAACTCGGCTTTCTTATTACAATTATGGTGCTATTATATAGTAATGTGCTAACAAATTTATTCCACTTATTAAAATAGATTCTGAGAATCAAGGTTGTTTTCATACTTTTATTCTTTTCCATTACTAGACTAAATAAATAAATTAAAATCTAATCAGCCAGTTGACTTCTTAATGATATTTATTATTAAATATCATTCTAAGAACTCTGGAGTGAAATGAAATATTTCAAAGTACACCTCTAGTTCAGACTTTCCCATGCAGGTTTTTTTCTTACAATACAGTATATTTTGCAATGCAGTGACACCTTCCCTCCTTTCTTGCACCAGAAATTTCCCTTACAGAGATGACAACAAAAAAGGGGAAAAAAAGAGAGCAACAGCTTTTGAATATTACCAGTGTAACCTTGTTGACTACAGAAGCTTATTGACTAAAGAATTTTGAAAAGAGAGCAAACAAAATTAATCTGGTCAAAGATAGTGCTTCAAGTTTTACATATGCTAGATACCATACTTATGTAAAAAAAAAATGCTTACGAAAGAGAACACCGCAACTTGAGCTTTGTGAGAACATGGAGTCACCTGAAGAACACAGTCTAAACAAAAGGTTGATTTTATTCCAATTTCCCCCCTTAATATGTCCTAAAAGGCATCAGGCAAATCAAAAATACTGTACAAGCAGCTAAAATCTATTTTTCTACAAAACATAGGTGCCAGCATTTCAGTAAGCACTACTTGTCCCCCAGTATCTTGTTAGATCTTCTGTAATGAAATAAAGGAAGAAAACACAAAAAGCAGAGAGGAAGTTTCATTGTTCTTGTGGCTTCGACATTTGGTGCTGTGAACGTGACAGGCTCTCAAGGCTCTACTCAACAGCACCCCTGCCCCAGGCCTCTGTACCAAAATGTTGGTATACTGAAATTAAAATAATCAAACCGAGACAAAAGAGAACAAGCAAATAAATAGTGCTAACTTGTTTACATTTCTGGCTTTGCCTTCACAGTATGAAATAAAGTCTCTTCAAACACAAACTACATTAATTTGAAAAACAATAATATTTTCCTTTCTCCCTCCTATCTCAAAGTAGCACGAGTTTTTCAAAGTCCTAAATAAAATAAACTAAGGCATTTCCTGTATGCATTTAGTTAATTATTAAACAGATTCTAAGCATGATAGTCACCACTACTATTTCAATATGAATCCAGGAAAACACACTTTTAGCAAACTGCTAGTGCACTGCAGTAATGACTGATTATATGCATCTCCTCAATCCTGCCCTTAACTCTGAAGGCAAAATTCTAAAGAAGTGATAATCAACACTCCTTTAGAAATCCAAACACTTAACTTTTTTTTTTTTTTTGTGGTCCAGGATTAGTGTTATTGCTGTGAGGTAAAGAGCAATGCTGGGCTTAATGCTGTGTACAACAGGAAAGTAAAGTCAACAAGCCTGCAATAAGTTCCCAAGCAGGAGAGATAGCGTACTGTATTCACTTTACTATGAGTAACTACCTATAACCTTTTTTAGGGGATATTATTAGTTAATTATTCTGCAATATTAAATGCTGTCCTCCCAAGGTTAAAAGAAAGGTAAATACTGCCAAGATATTTAATGACATCAGCATGCATAACCATGAGATAAATATGAGGTCTGAAGATTAACTGAATGTCATTCTGTTTACAGGATCATGTACTTGTAAAGAAAATTATTAAGATTAGAGAATAGAGAAAGTTATATAAGAGCTACCAATGTTTCAGTGTGTTTTGCCTACTCAAGCTCTTGGTCAGAAAAAGAAAGCTTTATTCCAAAAATGTCTCGGTACTCTGTACTTTTTCATGTGTATAGAAATTACTGAATATTGAATAGTAATTATTTCAATGAAAAAGACACTCTCAGGCTCCACCTCCTCTTGACAGTGGGAAAATACAGATGGGTTTGTGTATTATTCTGAATGCCAGAAAACTTGCTTACAAAAATATTTCCTGTGCACTGACTAAGATATATTTAGCCTCATAAATCCATAAAACTGTCACAGGCAACTACAAGTACACCTGTAGCCATTAAAATGGGGGGAAACAACAGAAAATGGAGAATAAAATTCACATTATTTCTTTGCATTTGTTATTTAGAAACATTATCTTTAAACTCTCTTAATCAAACAGAAATCAGCTCTTCCTCCCAATCCCCCAAACCAACATCCCCCCTGCCCCCCTACACCCCCAACATCCAGACACCTATGGTGCACACACGGGAGCACACATACATGCAAAAAGAAAGCATTAACAATGAAGTCACGGCACTTCAGAAACACACCTTGTCGTCTTCCAGCCTTTGCAGTTGAAGGCAGATCTTACTAGTTTTTCTGTGTCTTCAGATCAAGATGTAGATAAATCCCCCATCCATCACACTGTTTTTTTATTAAAAACGGGAGGGGGGGAGAAGATACAATTACCAGTAAATTTACAGCCTTAAAAATATCAGCTCTCCATTATCCCAAACCAGTGTTATGTCTTGATGTAAACCAAAGCACATGCTGAGTGAGGACGTGCGCACACAGCAGCTTATCATCTCTGTCATCTGCTTCTAATGACAGCTGACAAACTGGCCACGCTAATCCTTCCCTAACTGCTGATCAGAGAGATCCCCCTTTGACAATCCAGCATGGTGGAGTACTCGAAAATTCCTCCTGCTTCTGTTCTGTTGCTGCTCTAAAAAGCAGTTTCCTTTTCATTGAGATAATAGCCTTTTCTGCAGTCACGTGGCGCCCGGGCTACATTAGCAGAGCTTGATGATAACAGAGTAACTCCCCTCCCTCCCTTCTGCTGATGTTAAGGGTACGACTCCCGGGGAAACCCAAACCTGGCACACTTGAAATCGTTTTGCATCTTCTTCTACCAAAAAGCAAATTGTGCTGTTGGTGGAGAAGAGGCATAGATGGGCTCTCTCTACTTCTTGCATCAAAACTAATTAGCGAATACATTTTTAGGCGGTGCCTTTGTTGGGGCACACACACTGGTCATAGACATGTCATATGAGACTAAACTGAATATTAAGCATGCTTAATACTGACTATCTGGCATGTTAAAATTATTCTTTTCACTCTAGAGTACTTTAATTTTTTGCCTGTAATTTTACTTCTACTACAGTAAACACTCTTCTCTCAGCAACACCCTAGGGTTCAACTCCTCCCAGCACCCAACTCTCCCGCAAATGCAAAAAAGCACAAATAATAAATGATTCACACTACAAACTCCAGTATCAGTGTTTTCTCTCTTTTTTTTTCTCTTTTTTTTTAAGTGACATTATTTATCTTACTTTAACTCAGTACTATGACAAACATCTCAAGCATTTTTTAAATACACTGCCCAGTGGAGAAACCTACCTAAGCTTCAGCTTCAGAGTTCCCTCCTGAATACCAAGCCCCAGGAAGGTTTGCACCTCAGCATTTAGGTTTCCTGCTTGTAAAATGCAAAGTACACATACAAGCACACTGCTCTCTCCTGCCTTCACTGAAGTAGTTCTTAGACTCAAAGAACAAGCCTTTCCTCTTCTGCACTAGCACACCATTTCCCTGTTACCTTAGCACACAGCATTAATATATCCAATTTATTCCCCGAGCTCTGCCCACCTCTGACAGCACTAGGCAGTGCAGGTGGGCACAGATCAGTGTAGCCTCACCCAGACATTTCATCGCTGGGATTTGCAAACTGTTTAAGAAAGCGGT
This sequence comes from Neopelma chrysocephalum, assembly GCF_003984885.1. NCBI lineage: Eukaryota > Metazoa > Chordata > Aves > Passeriformes > Pipridae > Neopelma > Neopelma chrysocephalum. The sequence continues at coordinate 9,868,725 of NW_020897689.1, read as the reverse complement.
GGATGAAGCACCTTTAAGTAATTGTCAAGCCCACAAAACAACTTCTGCAGTTTTATCTCCTTTTCTCCTTCTATTTCCATCTTTTCCCATTACACCACATCGTTCCTCTTTAAGACAACACTGATCATAAACTTATGGTTTCTCCAGAAACTGAAAAGATTTGTGTAAAGACTGTGGTTGCACTTATAGGAAAATAAAATGGAAATCATGAGGAAACAGTGACTATCCTGTACACACCATCTTTGCCAACGCTGCCCTGTCACCCTTTCTGTTTACACCACTCCCCAAGGACAGCTCTACTTAGGAAAGCAGCCCTTCCCAAGGCTCTGGGGAAACCCTGCCCCAACGCTACCATCAAAGCTGAGGCACAATGTTTCTGCAGCAGAGAAGCTGAAAGTGGAATGGGAATGGGGCCCCCTTCTGCAGCAGCATGAATCCTCTTTTCTACTCTGCCCTTTTCCATGCTTTAAGGAAAATCTGTGAGAAGGATCCTCAGTCCAGGAGGAAATAATCTGGTTCCATAAGGAGACTATATTCAGCAGAAAAACATATACACACTAAATTGACATGGTTTATTTTTCCTCATCTTTTTTGTGAATGTCCTGCCATTTCAAAGCACCACATTATACAGGGTAAGCAGAATGAACATCATTTGGAGCTACACATAACTAAGCCCAATAGAACAAGAACTGCTTTGTGAGCTTAACTTTATGTCACTTGCATCTTCCATATGAATTCCTTAGCCAAAGAAGATGCACCATGCATACTGGTGAAATTGGAAAACGATACAAATGCGACAAAAACTTAAGATTACAGAGTGCATATCTGATATTCAAGAAAATATATTAACAGACAAGTATCAGAAGAAAAATAAGCTTTCACAAGGACACACACACACAAAACACTTCACTTGTGTTCACTTACCAGTCTAAGGAAAACATAAAAAATGGGAGCATCCCACTCAGGTACCTTAACTAGAACTGTACTGCTAATATTTACAGGAATCATTAAATGAGAAATTCAAAGTCAAAACAATATGGTGAGCACAAACACAATAATTACAGTATTAAGGAAAGAATTATGTGTAATAATAAGGAGGCAACAGAAAAGAGTCATTGTAGCTATAAAATAGGAGTTGAAGGCTGAAAAAGGAGCAAAAGTACACAGATGTTGTTAAAAAGATTGCTTAGTGAAGAACAGTGTACAAAGAAAGCTAAGGGAAAAGAGGGACTATCTCACTGCAGTGTATAGAGTCATTCTAGACAAAAAGGTAAAGAAGAAATGAGTGAAAAATTATTCCTGATGGAAAACACTGCTCTGAATGTAAATAAGAGAATATGCAACAGCAAAGAAGGAAAGGCTCTTTGGTTTTATCAGGCTGCAAATACATGCTTCCAATGGAAATGACAGAGTTGTTTCCTTTCAAATAGTTTCACAGGAATCATACACATAATTTGGGGATGAGCAGGTGACCTTTAAAACTAATTCTGGCACTACAGATTTTTTCACGTTAGGATAAGACACAGCAGAAGAGGTTCATTTAAGTTTTCGCTAAGAAATATATTTCATTAATATTTCTTTTTTTTTTTTTTTGCCCAGCCACAGGTGGCATTGCAGTAGACACAGGGAAGCTACACCTCCACTAAAACATTTACAATTTATATTCTAACATGATCAAATAATTAAAATTGATAAACAGAACACTGCTTTCATTGCATGCATTTCACAGTTTTCTTACATTTGTGTTTTCTCTTTATTTATTTTTCTTAAGAAAGAGTGAATTGGGCAGAGACAGGACATACCACAGCACAATCTGGTGGTGTTTGCCCTTCTTCTAACATACCCATATCTGAGGTAAGGACTGGCAAAACAATCTCAAAACACCTTTTTAATCTTTTTAATCCGAAAACATGATTTCTCTCACCCTCTATACCATATTCAGGAGGACCCAATTCCACCCTCATAATCCCTTCAATCCTCTCAGTTTGGAGTACCCAAAGGGGTGCCCTAATTGACAGACATAGTGACAGCCCTCATTTGCATGGCAAAATAGCAAGACACTTCAAACTGTGTTTGAAAGATTACAAAGCTGACTCACTAGGCTTTATTCAAGACAAGAGGTCACTGACTTTTAGGAAAGCTGACTAGGCAGCATTAAGTACTCTTTGTGAGAAAGACTGGAAGGGCAAAGCCCACAGCAGCACAGAGAACAACAACCAGAAACTATTAGGACTGGCTGCCAAGATGCACAATAAGGATATTGCTGCTCAGGTCAAGAACAAAGACAGTACAGTGATTTATATTTGTTATATTTCAGTAAATGTAGCAGAAAACATATGGTTCTCAAATATTAGGTTGGTTTTTTTTAAAAAATTCATCTATCTGAACACTGACAAAAACATTGGGGTTTTCATGTCAAAACTGGAAACCTGTTGATGTATGTGGCAATGACATCAACCTTTTATCAGTTTAGGAACTCCTAATTCATCAGTACTTGAAAACTAGGATTTTTTCCTTTTACCAGCTGAGGAAAAATAAATAGGATAATGTGGATAAATCTAGTTTTTCTGACCTTTGTATCTTCTCTTGAGGGGCACAGGAGTCAAATCAAATGTACTTGCACCAGTATTTGTAGCGCTTGGCATTTCTCACAGTCAGTCTCTGTATTAGCAGTATATATACCTACAGTGCTAAATACCTTTTGACTTCTGTCCATTTGAGGGCAAGGAAAAGACACTCCTTCCTCTCTGAACCTCTCAGATATTACTGTTACTTCTCTTTGTAGTATGGAGATGTCCATGCTTCTTGAAGACAGCTCACCAAGGCTCTCATAACTTCATAAGCGTGCACCCAGCCATGCATTCAGAGCATTCTGTGTGCAAGTTTCTGCAATAGCTGACTGGATAATTCAAGACTGAGGTGTGTGCTATATATAGCAATTAAGTTCTGTATGGGCATGTCCACTGACAGTTGTGTTCTCTTTCTTTTTTAAAGACAAGTTTGATGATTACGGTTAATGGAGATTTTTCAGTAATGGTTGATGAGGTTTTCTTGTTTTGTTTTTTGGGTTTTTATTGGAGGGGGTTGGTTTGTTTGTTTTTGTTTTGTTTGTTTTTAATCTCTACTGCTGCACTCCTTTGCCTTTTATTAAGAAGGGATACAAGATAAGAAAAAGGGGTTCTTTCATTGCAATCTAGAAATGGTCAGCTCCTGGCTCAGGTCTTTCTCTTCCTGGAACCTAAAAAAGGGTAATGTTCCCTCCTCAGAGCCTCTGGTACAGGGTGCTTGCTGGTGCTCTCTAGGGATTATACACAGAGAGATGCTCTCTGGTGGAAATGGGCCTTAACCCATAGAGAGACAAGTTCAAGACAGTGAGTTGCTTCCCTCCATGCTGACGGACTATGAGAGGAACTCAGCACAGGAAGTTGAGCAAGCAGAGAAAACCAGAACTAAACTGGAAATACGACAGCATTGAAAATAAATGTTATATTAACACAATACATTACATAAATATAATAACATTGAGTGCTACCATGCGTTTTTAATATAATGTAGCTAAATTATGAAGAATCCAGGATTTTTAAAAAATAAATTACTTTCAGCTCTACTGAATGTGCCTTCCAGTGAATATATTTTTAAAATCAGCTCAAACTCATTATTTTACCTCAACTCAGAACAGAAGTACTCATACAGGAAAAGACTTCTAATAATAAAAGGTTCCTGAAATGTGTGGACCAACAGCTGGCAAGATTCAATGGCTGAGATTTGAATTAGACAAGAGTTTAAACTAGACAAAAGTCAGACAAGAAAATGTTTATTATTAATAGAAGAACAAAATCACACTCATTCATCCAAGGATAAGGTAGGTTTTCTTTCATGTAGTTTTATCTATAAATAAAATATTTCTAAACGACATCATGACTCAATCAAGGTAGAGGATTAAAGAAATAATTTGGTAAATTCAAGGTTTCTGATAACCAGGCAGGGCGGCACAGTCTAATGCCCCATCTGGCTGTAAAAGCAACACCATGTGAACTCAGCAAGATTTGATACATTGCCTGTGGTTTCCCTTGAAACAAAGTTGCAGATGTGTTTAGTGCAAGTGGGACCTCTAGTATCCACCTTTAGTTCAGGATACAGCAAATTACTCTGGCATACTGGTGATGAATATGAGGGTCTCTGCACCTAGACATTGTTTTGAAGAGAAAGCTAACATTTCCTAGGAAGTCATAAAAATCTCATGTCTTGTTGATGTTCAGCAGTTGTCTTCTAATTGCTAGTGGCTTGCAGACATTGTCTTGCATTTGAAAAGCTGGTTCCCACCAGCAGCAAGGAGGAAACACACAAGGGACTGGATCTTGCAGATCCTGAAATTCTCGCCTTTCAGAGCCCGCCAAAAGACCTCGCTGAAGAAAGGAAATGCTACTGATTACAACTAGCATCACATGTGAGAAACTGGAACACAGAGACAGTTGCTCTTTAAAAATTTGAGAATAAATAATAAGTTAATTTAAGGTTGCATCATCCACTCAAATCTGACAAGCACCTGAAGCAGCATTAAGTCAATGGCGACGAACAGCAAACACTAAGTACTGACCTCTTGCCTTAAACATTTAGAATGTGGTACACAGGGTCATGTTACAAATTTTGTTATTATGAAACATCCGAATATCAATGGATGATATGAGGTACAGGAGAAACTGAAGAAAGTCAGGTTTTCTATTAGGAGTTTTCAAGTGGTAGTTTCTATCAGTATTAGACAGAACCATGAAAAAAGCCCTGTTTAACTGAGCCCAAGCATAAGTACTCCTGCAAGGGCTGTCACTGTTTGATGAGAAAACCAAAAGCCAGAGACTGCAGCCTATCAAGTAAAACAAAAAGTGAAAGGAAAAGTAGAAGCCATTGGAATTAACTTGGAATTTGACTTGCAATAAAACAATTAAATGCTCTGCTATGAAATAAAAATCAGCTTTAGGACAATTGATCTGTGCTCCTTTTTATAATGATGTAGCTGTGGCAAAATTGGGATTTAACTGAAGTATTCTGAAAATTCAACAACTTCAAATTTCGCTTGTGAGAATAAAACAGGGGAAAAACCCCTTTGTGATAATTCAACAGCAATCACTGAATGTAGGCTATTAAGGAATATTTAACATAATGACAGTCATGTGTTCAACAGAAACCAGACTTGCTCACTTCTCATCAGACAAAAGTGCAAGTTTGCTACAAGTGGCAGTAATAACAAATGGCAGCCATAAAACATGGAAGACAATACTAATTTAATTTAAATAAACAATAAATTTCAGGTATGCAGGCAAATATTTGCAGTAGAAACAAGACATCACATTCTTACAGAGACTTAATTCTGAGCAGAAACACTACATAATCTCAAATAAGCCCCAGCGGGGTAAGTGTTGAATATTTAAGTCTATGATAAGACGAAACTTGCCAGGACTTGGGTCTACTGCTAACCCTTAAAAAGTTCAACACACTGAATTCCAAAATGGAAATCTATTTTACAACTTCAGTTTGTTCTAGTTTTTTCCTAAAATGAACTGCAAAGTAGGTGCATATGTATGACTGAAGGGAAAAGCTCAGAAACAGAATACAGCTCAATCATTTTAATGTGAAATACATAGAACATACAGCAAGTCCTGTTCCATCCTGAGAACTCCTGCACACATTTATGGATGTTATGCTATACATCAATATGAAAAAGTCAGACACAATCTTTGAAAATAGATGACAGACACATTAGAACTGCTACCAACTGCAAATAGCAGGTCTGACAGGTCTTCCCTTAATGTAAAATTGACCCATACCATGTTTGCAAACTTTAGATTTTCCACAAAAGCAATCTCAAAAGTATTACTTTAATCTAACAAAAATATCAACAATACGAGTGGTGCTTTTCATTTTCTTAAAGACTGCACTTGAACATGTTATACTGAAGCACGAGAAGGTACAAGGTCAGTTAAATGGGGAGAAAAGTCAAGTTTGGAAGAATATGTGGCTATTTCATTCCTTTTCTTTAGGCAAAGAGATTCCCATCTTTATCTTTCAAAAACATGGCTGTCACAACTCTCATCTCAAAACAGCAGTACTTGACAGTTCACAGAATTATTTCTTAAAACCATTAGCAAATAACCCTTAATACAAGATTTATGAGTTATTTAGATTTTTACAAATTGCCTCCCCCAGGTTCTTAAGAACCTACATCTTCCAAGCTTCAAGTTAATAATATAATAATAAATAACGTTGTATAAGCCATTTACCTTGACTGAAGCAAATATCCTTTTACGAAGAAATCAGCCAAGTCCCTGAAATTAACTGTCCTTTCTGCTGTGCAATTTCTTCCCCAAAACTACAGAGAAAATAGGCAGGGCACGTAACGCATTAAGACAAAAAGGTCTCAAAGAGAACATTTTGCTGGCAATTTTAACATCAGTATGGCAAAAGAAGACAGAGATGATCTGTGAAATAATCTGGACATAAAGCCATACTTTACTTTCAAAAGTCAGAAATTCGACCACAAGCCAACAGACAACCAAAGCAACTGTGAGAGAACTGATGTGCTCTGTTTCCAAACTAGACCTCCACCTGAGAAGCAGGATGTCCCACAGGACCACCTTAAACTGCAAGTATGGTCACTACTGTTGACCAAAGGCAATCCAGCCTTACTTGCTGAGAAATATTTCAAGACCATCTTGTGACTTTGTTCTACGATGTGCATTTGTATCTATGGATTTACAGATGACATTTCAGTGTTAATTTGGACTGATAAAGCCTTGTAGGGTCATGGACACTGGAAGGTTGATTTTCTCTTTATTGCATATGTGATCAGCAGGTCAGGAGAGCTGATTCTTCCCTTCTACTCTGCACTTCTGAGACCCCACGTGGAGTGCTGCATCAGGGTCTGCAGCCTTCAACACAGGAAGGACATGGACCTGATGGAGTGAGCCCAGAGGAGGAAGACAAAGATGATCAGAGGGCTGGAGCACCTCTCCTGTAAAGACATACTGAGAAAGTTGGGGTTATCAGTCTGGAGAAGAGAAGGCTCCAGGAAGGCCTTACAGAACCTTCCAGTACCTAAAGGGGGCTTATTGGAAAGCTGAGGAGAGACTCTTTACAAAGGCACGTACTGACAGGACAAGAGGGAATGGCCCAGAAAGGTTGCGGATGCCCCATCCCAGGAAGTGTCCAAGGCCAGGTTGGATGGGGCTTTTGAGCAATCTGGTCTAGTGGAAGGTGGCCCTGTCCATGCAGGGGGGTTGGAAAGAGATGATCTGTAAGGTCCCTTCCAACCAAAACTATTCTGTGATTCTATGGGAGTGGTGGGGTTTAGATACTGTTGTTTTGGAATAGCTAAACAGACGCTCTGATAGCCAGTCATATTTCTGAAAATGGTTTTAACTTAGCACAGTCAAGGTTCAGGGACAACCACTTTTCTCCCAGACAGCCTAACAGGGGTGGATACAATATAATTTAAGTGAATCGAGGCCATTAGTTAATACTAAAGGGAGCTTTGTTCTCAAACTGGAGTGATTCTCTTGATAAGCATATTTGACACTGCATGTGCTTGCTGATGTTACTGTTCAAAGAAAGTTAATGTATCAGTGGGCTGCTGAAGGAATTCTTTTTCCTTGAAAGGTTTTTGGAAAAAATCCCCAACTTTTCCATTGTTTTTAATTTTACATGGGAAGGGCTGCAACATACAGTGATGACCATTCAGAAATGTAAGCCCTTCCAGATAAAAAGATATCTAAAATAAAATAAATTTTAAAAACTATGAAAAGAAACCTATAAAGAATGGCAAATCTATGTCCCTATCAGCCAAGAGTGATGCAATTTCTTAAATTACCTGCTGCCTGGAGACTTTTGATTTAATGCAATTCTGAATATGCTGGCTGTACAATACTATGTACAAGAATGTACAGTTGGCACTGAGGGGCACATGTAAGAACACTTTTTGAGAGGGTCAACAGTGAAGAGCCCTCAGTGGAAGTAATGAGTGATGGGAATTAAGTAATAGGGTCAGTTAAAATGCCTCAGCTTTAGAGAACCAGACAATACGAGATTACAGTCCTGGCTGCAATGCTGTTCTTCTCTACTAAAGCAGGGTTTAAAAAAACCCCCAAAAAACAACTGTGGTTGCAATATTATTTATGACTTTAAATATAGCATAATACAAGGGGGGAAAAAAAGCAAAGGAAATATTGAGCTGGGTATCCCCCCACATAACATTGACACTAACATTTGTATTTGAAATGGAGATTACTGAGAAGGACACGGAGAAAGAAGAGGAAGTGGTAAAGCAGCCATTTAGGGTTTAGGTACTTAGGAAGCTTCCATGACACAGAATCCCTGCAACCTTTAATACATCACACTCAATATCTATGCTATATGTAAATTTATATAGATGAATTAGCTTTATTAATATACAGTCTGCAGTACCTCAGCCATTCTTAGAGTCAGAGAAGTGGATAGATAAGAAAAATGAGACTAGACAAGACCTCAGATTCTACAGCTGTGAAGAAGGCTAGATAAAAGTACCCAAAAAATATAAAGAACATGTAAAACAATGCCTAAAATGTAATGGAAGAGGACCAAAATGGAAAGCAACATATAGGGAAATATTTCCAAGCAGATGGCTCCTTTTAACAAGTCACTTTTACTTTTACTATGATCTTGAATTACAGTCTTCTAAACCAAATGCATTGACATGCAGAGGTAATTTTTCTTTAAACAGATTTCTGAAAAATCAAGTCTAACTTGGGCATACCACTGCTTCCCTTCTCCATCACAATTTGTTTTCTAGTAACATCTCTCTAGTCTTTTCAACTGGACATGACTTCAGCTGTAAAAGTGCCCCTCATCCAAGACTGCAGAACCAAACCTAATAGTAGAGAACCAAACCTAACCAGGAATCTGTTATCCACAGAGAAGTTTTAAAATCTGTGCAAGAACCCTCTTGCATCTGTTGTCAGTACTTAAAGAGTCTGGGCCTATCCCAAACAGTTAAAGGCTCTTTTGGATTTAGCTGGATACAAATCTGACATAATATTTAGACTTGAATTAAAGGCCGAGCACTTCAGATTTACGCTAATGTCCCGGATCTCGTTGCTAGGTAATTTAATCGTGCTCTGCTGAAGACCATTCCTTACACTCTTTCAGAAGCCAAAACTGATACAGAGAAATCCAATTATTAGTAGGATATGTCAGCAAGAACTTGCACAGCAGTCCTTCAAAACCTGTGCTAGTTGCCTCCTGATTTCCAAGTACAATTGAGAATGTTCATGTTGAAGAGTAAAGGCCAAACTGACTTGCATACACTTATTCTTGCTTTCTGTATGTTTTATATCTGTATCTACCTATATACATATTCAAGATAAGCCACATATACAGATACACATAACACATACCTAAATTAATAAATAAATAATGTAAACAGTAAGCAGAGAACACAACTTTTTTGATGACAAGTAGGGCCTACAATAAATCCCAGCAAACATACTAAAAGACAAATGAGTTTCTTTAAATTATATTGCTGGCATGTCAAATATTAGAAAACAGATAATGGCTACAAGTATTAGCAATCAATTGGAAGTCAAGTAATCTGTTACTCTGTAGTAACTCTACCACAATTTTGATAGCATAAAATTCTGATTTGCTTACTTCAAAACTCAATCTTTGCCTCACCTCTAACTATTCTTTTTGGTCCTCTCATACTCATTCTTTATTTTATAAATGCTTATTATTTTGAAAACTGCATATGCACTTGTCATAGGAAACTGGATATTGACACTTGAAACCAATTCCTTGAATATACCAAAGTTTCAGTATTATCACACACTCATATAAATATAAAATTATATTAGACTTCATACGATGAATACTTCTTTTTTAAGTAGAGCTCTGAAGGCGTGACTTTTATTCTCAGGGGAAAAAGGAACAGACAAGATATCTATAACCTTACAGTCTGCATGCTGTGCATGTCATGTAGCAATAAATAATTCATATTTTGACCTTAGTGGATACCTTTTACTCATGGATTTCAAAGAGCTTTTGCAAAGGTAGATATATGTTTTATTAGCTGAAGTTTATAGATCTCAGGATGAACAGAGATATGAAATAACCTATTCAAGGTCATTTAGTAAGCCACGTGTATTTAAGCGGGTAGTATCAGGCATACTGCCTTTTTGAATTAGGTTGCAACTTACAGTGACACTATTAAAACAGGCAGGTACTGCCTTAAAATTCAACGGTACCCACGAGAAAGCATGATGGATGTTAGCTCTTTAAAAATACAGAAGTCTAAACATATTCCTGGGAGAGAAAGGAGAAAAAATTACTAACTCTAGGCATGTGGTAGCACAACAGCACAGAAATTCTCCAGAATAATCTTGTGCAATCACTCTGGAAAGGGCACTGGATCTAGAGGCAGAGCTGTCACGATCTGCTAAACAGGGATCTAAACAAAGCTGTCCTCTTCCACAATGAGATGTTCTTGGACACAACTTTACCAGAAGATGATACACTAACAGGACTTAAGTTATGCAAACCAGAACTGAGCTACATCAAAAATTCTAGGAGATACTATTTTTTATTTTCATGGGCTAAAAAAAGTGGTGTTTCCCCTGGTGTTAATATTTCACTTTAAATTTTGAAAAATACTTTAAATAAAAAATAAATGTGCAAAAAGCTTTGTATAGAAAACTGTTTTGTCGCAATCCCAAACTGATACGTAAATATAAGAACATGTAGGAGAATGTAGGACTGGGAAGACAGTTTATTTGTTAGTTAACACCACAGTCATAATGCTTTGGATTAAATACTTAGTCTTGCAATTCTCTGAACTGTCTTACCTAACATTAAGTACAGAGCTCCATTCATGGCCTTAGCAGTAAAGATTATGTGTAAATGCTTTCTTGAATTAAGATCAGAATGTTCTTACTATTCAGGATGGAGTCCTTATGTTGTCTCAGACTGCTGAGAACTTAGAAGCATATAACCTGCATAAATTATCTGTTCAGCTGCCCTCTGAAGTGCAGGAGTAGTAGTAGCCAAGGTCCTTATGGGTTAGCCAAGATAACAAAGATACAAGCCTTGGGTTTGTTTCTTCGTTTTGCTTATGTTTGGTTCTTTTTCTTTTTCCCCAAAGAAAGAAGCTACTATAATCTGCCACAGAGGGAGATTACTCTGTTCAAATAACATGATGTTTAAAGACTTTTACTTTACAGCAGGAAGAAATTATCACCACTGGCTTATAACAATTGGCAGTGAAACACTATTTCATAAAAGGTCAGCATTTCAAAGCTAGATTTAACTAACAACACCCCTGAAATGTTTGCTTTACAGAAAACTAGGTTTTAAAAAGAAAAAGAAGTCATAAAAAGCACACATGTCCTTATTCATCAGGTACTAAAATGAGGTAAACCCAAAACCTCATTACTGACACACCAAAGTATTGTTGGGGGGAGGGGGAGGATCCCCAACCTGACATGTCTATGCAATCAGAATGCAGTTTAAAGACATACAGCATGCACTAAGAAATGACAGATTCGCCAGAATTTTCCTGAGATTAATTAAAGGGGAATATTTTTAAATCCTTCTCTTCTTCCCAAGCCTCTCCAAGCTGAATTTACTCTATTTAGGTACCAAATGCAAAGTAGGCATGGAGGCACATGCTATTTTCCAATCAAGTCATCTACAGCAAAGCAATCTGGTTTAGAGAGGAGAATTTTTTAAGCTTTCAAAAGCAAAATCATTCCGAAGGCCAAACAAAATATATTCCTCTGCACAAATTAAGTCCTTCAGACAGTAAAACGAAATGCGTGTATGTCATCAAAAATTTCCTGCACGAGATCTACAAGACACCTTTTGAAGTCTTGATATTTATGCCTAACTGCAAAAATATTTGAATGTAACAGAGACATATGTAATGCTTCTTTTTGGAGTTCAGTCCCTGATTTCGCTACCCGACATTTGTCATGTAAACAGGAGTATCAGCACTGAGGACCAGGATAAACACAAGCCACCGTGCCAAAGATAAGGGACAATTACCACACACAGCACATGTTTCATCACCCTTCGCCCCATACCTTCTCTGTATTTAAGCTCCTTACCTTTTTTTTTTCACTGCTACTTTCACCACCTGTGCTTAAGCAGAAATTATTATAAGCTTATTAGCTGTAAGTGGTCACGTCTACAAACATGGGAAGGGTTGGTGCTTGGTGCCAATCAGCTTTCACTAATCTGCACCCTACCAGTGATCCTACTGCTCCTCAGGACTGACTGTCAGGAGGTCAAAACGGCCCCTGATCCAAGAGGGGCACAGATATCATGTTCCTGCCTCCCCTCCTTTTACTAAAGACATATATTGACCTAACTTTCATGACTTATGGAAAACAAATGTATCTAGTTATTTTTTTCATTTTGAAGGTATTTGTTATGTCACATACATTGTGCAAGGCCAGTGATCTTCACAGCTTAGGTGGGGAAAAGAGAAAATCTCTCTCAGAAGATCACACACCTCAGGAATGGAGACCTGCGGAGTTCCTCACTCATTTACAAATGAAGAGAGTCAAATTCAACACTTTCTTAGAATAAATATTTCTATTTTAATTTTGATGCTCTATGTAAAGGGAAAAAATCCCACCAAAAAATAAACAAACAAAAAACAACAACAATGACAAAAAAACCCGAACCCCAAACTCTAAATCTACACCTTGTCTACTCTTCCACTAGCAACTTAAATGTATCAAGAAAAACATTTCTTTTAGCTGGATCTGTATGGGCAGATTACTACTTTTATCCTCCAATTGTACAGCGAGTACTTAGCTTGGTGAGCAGCATGAAAATAACTGTGCTATACTATATACAATAATTTATGTATTAATTTATTTGTAATGATTATACAATGGTTGATTGACAATTTAAAAACTTCTCAATATCCAGAATGAATACTCTTATGGCAATGATTCACTTGTAGTAACCTAAATATTAGTGGTACGGTGATGATGGTGCCCTCCCACCACACTAACTTCAAAATCAAGTCAGGCCAGGTTCTGACACAGGTCAGAAATGCCTCAATATGGGACAATAAGAAAAGATTCCACCAGGTTTGGAAAGCTGTCTTCTGGGAGCAGAAAAAGCCCATCACACTTCACTTGAATCTATATGCAAGGTGTGGTCTAAGAAATTACAGCTTTTGTCAGTTACTCTTTCACAGCACATACAAAGGAAAACTAAATTAGGTATTTAGATAAGACTAAAAGGAAACTAAGCTTATGCATATTGCACACAGGCATTTCACCTACTTACCAAAAGGTAGATAAGAACTTCTTGTGCCAGTCATAATGGAAACCTTCATACTTAGTTTTGAATGATACTAGAAGAGTCATTTTAACTATTTTATTTCCAGCAATGATTAGGATATATGAACATCTCTGTTATATGGTAGCAAGAAATAATGATCAAAATTAAAAGAAGAATATGAAGGCACTATAAAGCACATATCACTGTTAAAGGTTTAATATATTGCTCAGATTGGTTGACGTCTTAATACGTGTCACATTTTAAAGCAGAATTCAGGGTATTTATCAAGTAACTACAATTGTTGGAGATATTTCAGGTACTGGAATACAAAAACACAAATAAAAATACCTGTGAAAAGTGCACATCCTTCAATTACATTTCCATTTTAATCAGTGAAACTATGAGAATAATCCCATTATATTTCAACAATGTTTCAATATTAACATTTCAATAATAACATTTCAAGACCTATCAGGTCATTTCAATACCTTTTTGTACTTAAAAAAGAACATAACTAGACAAAACTCAGAGTATTCTGTGATTCTGAAAATCACTTTCTTTCCCAAATATGAAACCTGCCTCTAATTCATTTCCCTTTCTACTCCATATAATAAGAACTTTTTTTTTCTACAGAGTTGCTTTTGGGTTTTGCATTTTTCAAGTGCAACAAATCCAGAATACCTCTATGAAACTGGTACTTATGAGAAAGAAAGCTGACAATAACTTGCCCCTATTTTCAGGTGAAATAGCTGTCATGCAAACAAACCCCAACTCATTAAAGTCATGAACACAACAGACAACCACTTCACGCTGAAAAATTATGCTACTACCCTTAGATTAAGGTTACTCAACTATGTTTTAATGAGGTCTGTGGGGTAACCCTGCCAATCCACTATCTCTGGCAGAGGCCACTGTCATGCCCACAGCCCAGACTCAGCAGGGAGCATAGGGCAGTACTGTGGCTCCTGAGCCTCCTCTGAAGAGCTAGGAGGTCAACAGGTCCAGGCAAATTTTGAGTGCAGCTCAAGGAATTAATCTACCTTAGTGCGTGCTGTTTGGCATTTAAGGAGAGTAGTTTTCATTTCACTGTATTTTAACAACCGGGAAAGGTTCAAAATCTTGTGTGACCAGATCAAACTCATGTAGTAGCAGTCACTGAGCCATTTCAGTGCTTTAAAGCTTGCAGCAGCACCTCTTTGCTGCAGGTACAGGCATGGCTAAAATGAACACAATTTGTCTGCAAAAAGAAATGGAATTAAACCCAGCAGTCTATGTACAGTGCAAGCTTCAGCATGATTTAAAAGAAAAAAAACAACAAACCAACCACCCACCCTTTACTTTATCAGTATTTGAAATTTCTCCCTTCCTCCAAAGAGCACTTTTCCAGTATCTTATTTAGCTTACTACCATATGCTTGCAATTTCTACTCTCCATAGAATTCATTCGGAAAAACCAAAGGAAAATTTTTGTGAACCACAAATATAATAAAATAACCCCCTCCATGAAATGGTCTAAAAAGCTTGGATTGCTTCTGCTCCACCTCCCCACATCTGGCACACGCATCAGATTACAGGCCAGCAGGCAACTCAGAGACAGAAAGGAAGATAGTGGCTGGATTACAAGTAGAAGGAAGCATGCCTTCTATAATTCAGACTCTCCCCAAATGCCTATACGTCAAAGCATGATAAAAAAAACCCAAAGCAATTGTGGGAGAAGTCTGCACACATATATAACACAAGATACACAAACACCCAAAAGGCAGTGAATTGCACAAAATACGCTCAGATGACTTCAGAACTATCAGTCTGTGCCAAAAGTGCAACTGGGCTTCTGATTTTGTAAGTGGCAAAATTTACAGGAAAATGGCAATCATTCATTTCTAACTCACAAGACACTTCCGCTTTTTCTAATTTGCCACGTATTTCATAGGTACAAACAAACCCAAAAGCCACTGAATTATCTAAATGCCACAATACTGTCAAATAAGAGTTTATTGAAGTTTAAGTTTTCGTTTTGCAAACTTAAAACTCAACCAGGAAGATGCATGCATCTACACAAGGATCTAAGGAGCTGGTTGGGGGCCTTGTTTCCCAGACATCCCTCTGGAACCACATTCAAGCTAACCACACTCATCCCTTCAAGCCCACATCACCAGCACAACAGCATAAAACTTTCACTGAGTCTTTCTACCTTAGCAATAAATCTATACTGCAATCCGAACTATCAAAATTATTCAGACCGTTCAAATGATTTTTTTGTTCCAAATGGACTTGGCACACTGGTCAGGAACTCGTCGAGTCAAACATAAGCAACAAAAGTGGAATTCTTCTTGCTAAACTAATTGATGGCCCTACAAAAACGAAACGCAACTGCATATTCAAAACTTTCAAAGACGCACTGTATTAGAGTTACAGAGCGCCTTCCCCTCAGTGCCTGCTGTAATATGATAGTAATTGCTGTGAAAGGGCGAGAGACGACTATATGTTAAATCCTGCCATCTGTAGGTGCTTTACACAGTTCCATTTGCTGCTGCCGGGTCAAAAGTTTACCCTATTTCGCTTGTTCATAACCAATCACACAAGTCTCTGCTATGCGTAATCTTTGACCTACTCTCAAAGCAATTTTTGTATTATACAGTCATATGATTACACTGAAAAAACCCACACATTTTATTAAGAATACATTTCTTGTTGGTTAGCTTAATAATTATTATTATTTCCATATTCAGTAAGCATACTGTACCAACTTTGTTTTCTTCCCAGTTAACTCCCTTGGAGCACAATCACAGTGCCGTGAATTCTCCAGCATTTCTGGCTAGTTGCAATCCAGAACCACATGCAAAATATGGCTGGAAAGCATTCACACTATCTGTCGTTTTAAAAGTAGGGGGAAGGAACTGCTAAGTTTGTCCTAATAGGGAGAGAAGATGCTCTGTAAACACCTAAATAATGTTCACAGTGAAAACAAAAAAAATGTTTCTGAAAATTAGGATTGTCATAAGAATATCCCTGCATGTTTACCTTAAATATTAAATATATGAAAATATACTGCATGGAAACATTTATGCTACTGATATTATTATTATTAAATATCTAAGGAACAAGTAGTCCCATGAACAACAGAATTAATTAAGCTTCATCTCCCACAGATTTATACCTCCTGGTTGGTTGACTTTGGTGCCTAGAAAGGTGAAAGCTTTGAAGAAAGCATTTCCCACAGTTGGGACATTTGTTTAAAGCCTCTTTTTTCCCATCACTAGGATTCCCAGGCAACTAATATAATTATTTCATGCTTCAACCTTTCCCTCTGTCAGGGCACCTTTAGGTGCTTCCACCTATACTCAGTTACTTATTTTCACAAAACTTGTGGGATCTGAATTCTGAGACCTCCACTGCCAAAAAATGTCATCAGCAATAGGTTCAAAATATACCAAGGGGAGATGAAGGGATGTGTGTCCATCTACACAAGTGCACAAGTGTGACTTGTTTCTACAGGAAAAGAGGCTAAAAATAAAGGAGAATATTTGACCTTATTACTATTTCACAGAAAGCTAATTTAGACGGACCAAACTAAACAGTTGGCTATACTAACAGATCACCTAGAAGTAATACCACAATATTAAAATCCATCTTGCACATTTTGCTAGATAGTTTTTAAAGAAAAACAGACACACGGGTCCGATTTAGCTTCAAATAGGAGATATAAAGAGATAATTTTCCACATAGATGTATTTTACTGTAATCTATGATACGTGATAGATTTGTGATACTTTAAATTTTTTTTAATCTAGCATTTATGCAAGTGTGTTGTCTTCAAGAACATAAACACAAGTCAGCACTCACATGAATAGTTCCATTGCTCCATTTCACATGACCCTTAGCTGCTAAACCCTTCGTAAATGTAGCAAGAGAATATAAGCCAGCCCGTGTCACTGAGACCAGTTAAGTAATATATACTAGAGAATAATCAAATAACAGCATTAAGTCACTTCTAGGTAGGTCACAGAATATGTTCACATACAAAATTCTAATAGTTATGAAGTCCAATCATTTACTAAAAGACAGAATAAAAATTACCCCAAATAAATAAATCAAAATATAGATTTTAAGGTCAAAATAGTCCACCATCTCACCTCTTGTACAATAAAGACCACAGGATTTTACTCAGCAGCTCTTACAGCAAACACCAAGACCTTAGATCTGCAAGTACATCGCTTTAGAATGCTATACATGAAGTCATACAATACTTCCATCACATACTACTTCCATAAACTGAGCAGTCTTAGTCAATTAGATGTTTAGAAAACAGAAAAAGCTACTGATAACGTTGCATTTCTTTTAAACAAACAAATAAAAACCAAAGTAAAATAGATACCAACATTTTAAAGCAATGGAAGAGATTTATCTAACTGGGAAACAGGTTGGCAGATGTTATCTTATATATAAATCTAAAAGAATTAATTATAAAATTATTAATACTAACAATTATATACCAGATATTAGCTATTAGATATTACTCAAAGTTCTATACAACACAGGTGTTTGTTATAAATATTATATACATAAATATAAAAAATAAACTGTGTGTACATTTATACACAGCATTCAGACATCTGTTAACAGGACTGGTATCACCTATGATCCAGGCCAGGAACAAGTGAATAGTTTTTTGCACAGGGGAAAGCAAGACGGATGCTGTTACAGGAAACTTAGTCCACTCAGTTTATCAGTAGCAAAATGAACAGTGGAAAAAGCCTGGTTTAAAAGAAGAAATAAGGCAAACAAGGCAACAGAACTGACTCTTAAGAACACAAAGAGGAAGGTATCCAAAGGTATCTACAACATGTCTAAATACAGGGAAATTTTTCACCTTGGCAGAGAAGTCTGATCTAGAGCAGAGCTCTAACAACTGCAAGGGATGACAAGACTGAAGAAGTGAAGTTGAGAACTTGGATCACCCAAGGTGATCCAGTAGCATGGAAATGCTATAAAGGCACTTGGTAATTTGTGTAAGTTCGTGCATCTCTTCTTATTTTTCTACAATGCAAAAAGTGATTTTAAAAAGTTTGCAACTGACCATGAATTTATACTATTTTCTATATTACTGGGGTAATTTCAAGAGTTCAACACTGATCTTGGTAATGTGGTTAGCTGACTCATGAGGGCCCCATTCCTGATAAGGAGAAACAATCTGTCCCCAGCAAAGAGATCATTGATGCCAGAGTCAGAAACTTTGCAGGAGCCTAATGAGGCTTAGGGGAATTTACAAGTACCTGGATTCTACGTAGGTCCATAGAGCAATGACATGAGGGAACTGCCATGCAGGAGAATTTCTTTCTTTCGGTTTTATTTAAGAAAAACAATTCTGCTCTACGTGCTAGAGACGAGGTCAATTGCAGTAACTCCTTACAAAAATGCATGTATTCCCCTATTTGACTGTATTTGAGTTAAGCAATCCATATTATTTGTATAAATACACATACACAAAAGTAACAAGTTTTTCTATCATCAGCTGAAAGAGCAAGTTACAGTAAGTTTGAGACCTTAAAGCTAACACCCAATTTGTATATGATTTTTCTATTGTTTCATTTTCACCTGAACCATCTTCATTAGTACAAGAGCTTAATGGTTTCGTAAGCATGAAAATCCTTAAAACAATGAATTCAAAAAGTTATCAAAGTTATAAATCTTATAAAAATCTAATTTAGTATTTAACCTCATGATGACAAAAACACACAACCAAGTGTGGAGATGATTGTTACAGGCATTTGTTTTGGATGACCTGCACAGATAAAAAAGGTATTCATTGCTCTCACATAATGGGTATGCGTATTATCTCAGGATAATAAAAACTTTATATACTATCACTGCGTACCAATGAAGAGTGCACATACAATTTTATGCATTTTATTAATATTATTTACATATATAGAGAGCTTTCCAGCTTCCCATGCTCTTTTCTGGTTTAATAGGTACAGTCTCAAATTAGTCTTGCAATTCTCCTTAAGGGCAATATACAACTAAAATATCAAAATTCAGTCAAAAATTAGTATTTATCTTCTCAAACAGAAATTAGAAGTTTGAATCTGAATTACTTCATATGCAAATAAGATGCTTTTTATATGGCATGTGAGCTCGTAATTCATAAGGTCATTTTTAATGTAGTGTTTTTAAAGGATATGATTTTCTATTAAAAGAGGTCACTTATTACAAGGAGTTGGCAATTCTATTTCAGTACGATGCAGAACCTCAAGCCAGCTAATTCTCACAGACCTCACTTCCCAGTCCTTGGGGTAGTCACCAACCTGGCTAGCCTGCACATGCTACAAGTAACTACTCCAGAAATATTGTCAAGATTTCCTCATGGAAATAAAGCCGGACCACAGGAGAAGGGAGACACTTCCACTCCCTTGGAGACAGCCCTCTTAAACTGGATTGTAGCAAGCCTCCAACACAGTCCTGTTGCTGGGCAGCATTTGCTGCTGCAAAGCTGCTCTCCGTCTCCTTTGGTAAAAAGCAGAGCAGATGGAAATTTCCTGTAGGCTGGTCTTGGCCCAGAGACCACTGTTTGGACCATACTCCTCCGTGAATAAGAGCAATCCATTCATTGCATCAAACTGACTGGCCCTACTGTCCTCTTTTACAACACAACCCCACTCAATTCCTTTAAGTCAGTGATAAAACACAGTGCAATGTGAGCACATTTCATCGCCTGTGCCTGGGCTAGGAACTAAGCCATGAAGGAAAATATGGCCATGTCACGCTAAGCAAAGAAATACATGAGTAACTCTGGCAAACACCTAAGATAAGGCTCTTCTGAATGACTGAAGGTAATGTTATATTGATGCTATAATAAATTATTACCTACAGACACAGAGTAAGCAGACATAGCAGCAGAAACTGTACAATCACCCTCTTCAGAATGGCAGCTGTATGTTCTCTTAAAACATTAGAAGACAAGAATAGGAAGAAATCCTTTATACAATTAAAAATGTTATAAACTTGTTGTGTCCTGAAAGATTCCAAATTTTATTTACAATGAAAGAAACACTTCAGTATATATAACAACCAAGGGTTTTTTCTAGGATGCAAAGGAGTTCTGACTTTCATTGATCCTCCCTTGTCTCCCCTGTTAAATCATAGCCAAAAACACTAGGGAGCTCAATGCAGAACTCTGTCCTGATTTCGGTTCCCTTTGCAATCACTGTTGGATGTATCTTGGCTGTTACACAGAGGCTGTTAGGACTGTTTTTCCTTTCAAAAATCCATTCAGAAACATGAGTCAAGGTTCTTGTCATAGATGTAGCTCTTCTGGTTGTTCTAGTGACAACAAAATGGGTTAGCCAGCTTTTTCTGAAGAAGTGAAAACCTTGGTACAGGATGAAATAATCCTTTTAAGGACTTGCTAGCATAAAGACAAAAGATGGTCTCTATGAATGTATGATATTCCACTATTTATCTGACAGTTGAAGAGGAAAGCTAGGAAAGGAAAGGAAATGTTCCATATTATGTTTAGGACAGAGTAATCTTTATTGACCTCTGCCTAGAGGTTTCTCACAGGGCTTTGCAAAATGCAGTGATACCTATCACATGAAGAAAAGGTGCACTGTCAATTACCATATGCAGCAAGTGCTGCAGCTTCAGTAACCAAGCAGAGCTTCCCTGGAGAAACTCTCCTAAGAGAGCAAACTTACCCTGTAAAGGCTCCTCAATGGCTCTTTCCAGCAAGCAGAGTACATGGGGAATGTACATTTGCTGCTCAAGTGCATGATATCAGCAAAGACAGAGAAATGTGACAGGTATTTTCTGGATGAAAAGTTAGGGCTCTCCTTAAAGGCTCCCCAAGCAGCCTAAAACACATTTGAACCAACCCGAGAGTGTACCTGAACAGAAGAGGAACTCTCTCTTATCCTTTTGTATTCATGCTTTTCTGTCACACTAAGTGCATGAGCAGAGTCAAAGGCAGGATGGGTGAATTAACTCAGAAAAAAGCTGTCCAAAAAAGCTGAGCAATCAGTCCTCAAAAAATTAATGATAAAAGACTTTGAATAAAGCCAATTTGTAATGGAATGTAAGAAGGGAAGTCCCTAAAGAGAAAAAACTGTCTACCGGCTCAGCAGCAGGTTTTGCTGCCCCATGCAGTTTACCATGGCAAGAAGCCAACTTGGCAAGGCTCACTCTTCTCCAAGGAGCTTGGCAGTGTTCCAGGCACACTCACAGGTCTCATTGCTGCTGCCAAGCTCGAGGGGCAACTGAAGACCCTCTTCTGTAAATCTGCAGATCGGGTTATGACTGGGAATATTTGTGTTTTAAAACGTTCTTAACCAAGTCAGGTTCCCTCTGTGTTTATACAGTGCCTGAACAGGCGAAACAGAATACTTAACTGAGCTAGAGAAAATGAGCCACAGATTGTTAATTATATGGCTATTTGCACTTTGACTGGAAGAGGAAGTAGGCTAGTTATAACTACTTTGGGCTTTACTCCTGCAACTGCATTGAAACCACATTTATGACAGCTGAAACTGTGCAATTTTATATAAATGTGGGTGCTTCCTGTTTTTGAAACAAGTCCTTGTCTGCCTGCCCTTACCTCACGGTAACGTCACTGGAACCATAATGTATTAAATGTGCTCAGTTTTACTGACCTTAAGATCTTATTTTACTGTTTTTAAATGTGTAAATAAAATGCATATACTGGACTACTGTTGCCAAGCATCTCTATTTCTAGGACCTAACTGCACTCATTAGGCATTAGGAAACACGTGTTTTTCACGTGTGAGACTGAAAAGCCCAGCTATCACCGGGGGCGTGCTCAGTCCCTGGTGACGTGGTCATGGTCACTCTCAGATGAGGAGGCAGGTGCATCGCACTCCCCCAGCAGGCAGGCTGCACTCCGAATAACACATGCAGGGAGATCTATCTTTTTCTGTTCAATATGCAGTATTTCAAGCAATTTGTAATAGCAGCTTTATTATTTTGCACAGTATAGTATTCATTCTTCATTGTGGCAAGTGTATGTTCAATCTTATAGACACTGAGTGTGTGGAGTAACACAGTCCTCCTTGCATAAATTGAAGAAAATCTCAATTTGACTAGAAGATAATTTTGAAAATATCATTTCACAACCCTATTAAGGAGCAGTATATGTTTCTTGTCCTTTTCTCTCATTCTGCTTATTTATGTTAATTGGATCTCAAAAACCAAACTTCTGCAGTAAGTACAATTACATAAATCAGCACTCTGCTTTTCCAGTGACAGTCATTTTCCTACAAGGTTACATCAGGAAGACTGATCATACTGTTCAACTGAAAAGCAAATGCATATCCAGTAATTACTGATGATAAAATGTGATAATTTTTGCCAAAAAACCCCCCACCCACATTTAATTTACAATGTCCTCCTCCAGATTCAGTTTGGGACATGCTGCTTGAGAGTCAAGTACCCCTATACAAATGCATGATATTAACTGTCAAGATCACAGAGAGAACGGGCAGCATTTCTACTACCTTTGTTTTGTTCTTCAAGACCACAACCTCTTATTTTAGACCATTAGATCCTACCCTTTAGCTATAGGAACTTGCCACCTTCACAGTGCTAACAGAGAGTAAACAATTACAGACCTCTTGATATCACACTAAAGGAAGATTAAATAAAGGTTTGCTTTAAAAGGCCTTGTGCAAAAACCTTCAACTAAAAGATATACTAAAGCTAAAATTTCAAATTTAATTACATCTGATTTATTGATTTCTCTCTACTTAACTTTCAAAGTAAACACAGTATACAGTTGAACTCAGGCACTTCTTAAAAACACTTCCCTTGGTTGCGTTCTTCCTGCCTCAAGTCAAGGCACGGTTTTGAAGCCAATTTACAACTGAAAGAGGCTGGTCCTGCCACCCCTCTCTTCCAGGCCATCATCAGCAGAGACATTTGTCCAACTCTGCAGTTAGGAAGTTCAAAGAATTCAAGAGCCAGCCAAGTGACCCAACCAAAAACGCAGTTAGCCGACCACTAGTTTGGCTCTCTGAGCCAGCTCAGCCAAGAGTTGCAACTGCAGCAGCACTGGCATGAAGGAGATGGGGTAACATCTCAGCATGGAGGGTGCAAGCCACACACTTCTGGAAGCTGTTAGACCAATGCTAGCTGCAATGATACTATATTTGTGGCATCTCCAAAAAAACTGGCCCCATGTTCAGCCCCTATCCTCCAAACAAGGGAGGACACAGAAAAATCCAATTCATGAAGTGCATCTAGAGGTGCCCAAATTAAAGGGACTCACTGAGCTACAAAGTCTCAACTCATCTTCTGACTTTTTTTTTTGACTGAAGCCTACTGTTTCTACATATAAGTGCTCAAGTCCAGATCTTTGCAAAACTTATTCCCGAAAGTAATGTGAGCACTTCTAATAAGGAAAAGAAAAAAAAGACTTAATGAAGGCAACCCAGATTAGCTGAATGACACATCACAGTGGAACAATTCTGCTGTTAAAGACCATGCAGATGTTATGATGGAGGCAAAGAAAGTCTTTCTTTAGCTAAGCACAGCTGCTGCATACAACTTCAAAAAGACTTGGCACAGGATTTCAGCCACAAAAGTTTCCCCTCACTTCATTTCATGAACGTCATCTGCAACTTCAGTGAGCTGCACCAAGGACAAAAACAACACACAGGGAGTTTGGAACATCTTATCAGCAATGAGGCAGTTTCTTGCACTGCCAATACTCGTATGCACCTTCAGAAAACGACTACACATCTCCATTCCTCGTCAGCCCAGCAATCCCTCAAAAGCAATGATATCCCACACTGCTGTCCCTCCTGTTTATGCCTTCATTATCTTCTGTTTTAAAGAGGACAAATTACTACATAATTAACACATATAAAAGCTTAAAAATTAGCCATAATTAACAGATAATTTCCTTTACTTTTTAAGTAACATTACAAAGTATTTTCAACTGCTGTTCACATCCCTCATACAGTAAGCTACTCTGAACAGACACCCTGACCACAAAGCTGAAAATGCCATAGCTTACAATCACATTGAATGCACATGCTTAATGCCAGTCTTGTATTTTTAATGCAACATATGTACTAAAAAGAAAATATATATTCACTGTCTAAATTCAAAGTTCAGCTTTCCCTTTTAAATGTGTCAAAGTATTACAGCTAGTTATATGTAGCACATAAGAAGAACTTGCATTGATTTTATATATTGAACAGTAAAGCACACAGAAACTTGATTGGCATTACACCTGTGATTTCCTTTCTTTCAGTGATGATTTTGTTAGGAGATGTACCTGAGAATTTAAACTGCTTTAAGGCACATGTATGTGTATGAGATCAAATTAGAGCATTCCTGACACATAGGATCAGAATCTTAGAAACTGTTTTTAATTTCTCCCTTCTTTCTTCTTTTATTAATTCATATGACATCAGCTCGCTGACTCTATAACATTCTTAGGCATTTACCATGTGAAGTCATAACCTGCTTTGTCACCTACAATATTTTTTTCACAACTGTGAAGCTACAAAGAACTAGTCCAAATGAGAAAACAGCAACAGAAGCAACTAAAATTCTGTTAATGTTCAAACTGCATAAGTAAAACAGAGTAGAAAAAAATGCAGAAACAAAGAAATATAAATAGAAATGCTCCAGAAGAGGTGCAATTTAAAAACAGCTCAATTACTTCATTATCGAGAACTTGATACAAAACTGGAAACTCACAACTTTAAAGACTGTTAGTAATATTTATTAAAAACAGTGAAGAAAACTCATTAGAGCAAAGGTAAAGCTTGAAATACTAGAAATATTAATCACAGTATTACTGTATTCGTGAGAACATAACACTTCAACATGACCTACTTTAATAACAGTAAAAAAATTTAAGAATATGGACACTAACGTCCTGACTCTACTGATCCAATAAAATACCATCTACTTCTCAAAATTAGTAACAGACTCATGAAACTGAACCAATTTGTTCAACAGATGGTTCGGTTGACTCAAAGAAATTTTACTCTTCTATTGTAGAAATAGAGTGTGCTGAATAAAATTCCACTATTATTCGCAGGATTCACAATATATTAGCTCATTATTAGCTTCCATTTCCATTCTTTCTCTTTCACACAAGAGAAACCATTTTCCATACTGGATTAGATGTGACAATGAAACAAAGTAGGCACATTGATAAAACAAGTCACCCTCCTCCTCTCCCCTCTCACCCCCCCGTTTTATGGGATACACAGGAACGGCAGAGTTTTTATTTTTCTTGGCGTTCCTGTCCCCACATTAGCTGATAATCTCCTCCGTGTAGCTGTGCCAGCGCGTTGCCCTGCAGGCCCACAACACCCCTGCTGTTCCAGTCCCATGCTTTTCTCCAGCAGGCTCTGCAAATCGTGCGATCCTTTCGTAATGTGTGCTATTGCATCAGTCTAATTGCAACATAATTCTCAATGCTCTAGGTAAAGCAAATAATTTCATTTTTAACTTCTGCTCATAAAACACAGATTGTCTCCCCACCACCTCTGCCACCTTTTTTGTTTATTTTTAAAGATTTAAAGAAAGACTTGCACAAACTCCACAGCAGTAGTCAAACAAAAATATGTCATGTTTTCTTAGAAAGCAGCACTTACATTGCTCAACACCTAAAGCATTACTGCAGCCTTTCAGAGCCATATGCAGTAGATCCCCTGTGAGCAGGCTAGAAGGGGAATGTACATTCTTACTCTGTGTATTTAATACAATATTCAGCCATTATCAAAGCTTCATAGTTTTTTCTCTCTCTCCCTCTCTTCCCTGCAACAGAGTAACAGCTTATCTGGCAGACACACTCACTATGTTTCTAGGCACCAAAGAAATGCTCTTGGTTAATTCATAAAATCTGATCTAATGTCAGATATTTTGCGTTCAGTTTAGCTAAGTTAAAACAATATTTAGTGAACCATGCCTTGGCCAAAAAATTCTCTGTTATCTATTGATTACAACAGCATTGTAGCTAGCTGTGGACGTCACACTAGGAAAATATAAATCCCGAGCCTGAGGAAATGCAGATGAAATTCTGATCTCAAGCCACTCTGATAGTGGGCATTACAAACACTGTCTACTTAGTATCTGATACAATAACCAGGCACAAGAGGCATGTGTCTGCAATGCATGATGAATTTAGATGTCATTTTGGTTTTATGTACATGTATTATCTGAGTTGACAGCATCAAAAAATGCTGTGCCTCTTATACCCCAAATCATCCTACATCGTACAAACTAGTCTCTAGAAGCAAGCACTCACAGAAGGAAATAGCAGAAGTTAAGTTTCAGAAAACTTAAACTTTGCCTTTGTTTGCTTTTGTGGAATGGTATATGTTGCAGTTATGTCATACTATTTCCACAGCACCTCTTCCATGTTCAAAAAATTACAAAATTACCACTAATCTACACAATAATCTGTTTAACTCTTGGCATTTTTTTTTGGAAGACGGAACAAGTGATTTTTTTGTGAATTCAATGGTGCAGCTGAGTGCTTCATCAACATGATGGTTAGTCTTACCGTTACTCTGTTACTCCTAACTAAGAATAACTGTGTTATTCCTAGCTTCCTAACTAAATGAAATGAAGTGACAGCTTTAAGGTCAAAATGATTCTCCAATTCTGAAGACAACTTTGTCTCCAATTTGGCACAACTCAGACCTAATTTTTTCTCAGCACTTAGCATTACGTTGCGCTTTATATAGAACTTCCAAACCACAGCCCCCACTGCCTCACTCCCAGTTACCAGTGCTCAGCACTTTTTCAAGGAAGATCCAAAGATCTCAAGTCATCTGCAAGACAGCAAGACACATACTGAAGTTAGCAAAGACATGAGAAAAGCTCATTTTGAGCAACTTACCTAGCATCACCTAGGAAGTCTGCAGCACAGCCGGGAAGAGAGTCCCGCTCTCCAGGGCAGCATGCAGCTGCGCAGACCACCAGAATGGCTCCTGCCTCCTGCAATCCCCTGCCTCGTCCACCACGTGCGTCCCAACTTCTGCTGGAAGTGAGGCAGGGGTACTACAGAGAACAGCCTTCTCCAGCGCATCAACCAGATTCATTCCCAGAACAAGTCCATCCTGTGCATGGGGTCCTGTGGGGAAAAAACAGCACATCAGCACGTGATTAAATACCATTAAATTGAGTGGCTTCCTCACAAAGGGCCAAACGTGAAACAATTCTCTGCATGGAAACTAGCCCGAGGTAATGGTTAAAAACATCCTAAAGGAGCTTCTTTTGAAATCAAAGAGTGTTCACTTAATATTCAAAGATCTCTGGACCTTCTAGAACAAACTCCTCTGCCTGTTTTCCTCAAGCCATATCCTCTGGCCCGTGTTGATTCTAGCCCTGGTCCTTCTTCATTCCTACCTTCAGCACCCTTGCCAAATCTCTCCTTACCCTCACTCTCCTCAAGGCTTTTTATCTCTCCTGGTTCAGTCACTTCCAGGCTTGGCTAGCAGCATCACACTCTCCCCTTGACTCCTCCTATTTCCTTCATTCCCCAATATTAACTCTCACTCACACATCCCTGTTCACAAGCTATGGTATTTTAGGGCCATGACCACACTAGGACCCCATGCATGTCAGTGTCCCAATGGGTTCACTTCTGACTCTCAGGCACTGAGGGACAAGGCATTGTTTTTGTCCACCAGACCTCCCCCCAACTTCCAGGCCACACAGCTCTCGCATGTTCAAGACAGCATGCGAGAAGCATCACATCTTTAAAAAGTTACAGTTTGGTAAATCTGCGAATTTTGCAGTGCTGACAAAGGCAAAGCTGTGACGCATAACCTGCTCTTCTTCTCCAGTGCCTATCACTAGCGCTTCCCACATTGCCATCTAACTCCTAGTCTCTGTTTTGAAGGGAGGGACGTTGAGCATTTCCAAAAGAAGGTTGTTGGTGTTTTGTTTTTTTCTTTTTAATCTACAAAGAGAAATAACTTTTTCCACACATTCTCACAGATAGCTACATTATTTTGGCAACAACAACAAAAAAAATTAAGCTAGAGACAACTGCCTAGCCCCAAAGACTAACATTTTGTAAAGTTATTAAAAACTCTGAGGAACATCCTATAGTGGGAAACACCAGGCAGCCTCCCTTACTGCAACTACTGGCACTCCCCTTTCAGCCCTTAATAGCTTAACTCATTCAGCTCGCTGAAAGGAGAACTGTGCAAATCCTAATGCCTGAGACCTGTGGTCAAACGGAGGAGGAGCACCTGCAGATGGACAGTGCCAGAGTGAACCCCATGCCATGCAAGCCACCTTTGCCTCCACCACCAGTTTTGTTGCACGCCTACAGGCAGCGTCCAAATAGCACCATCGGACAACAGCACACAGTCCAGCCAGCGTTTCTTCGGATACTGTTCTTTTCATCCTAGAGGTACCAATGACTGCCTGAAAAGCTAAAGCTGCTCAAAAAACACTTCTAGGCCATGAAGACCTGAAGTAAAATAGGTTAGCTTCATTCCTGATGAAGGTCACACACAGCTAACAGAGATAATTTAAGCAAATCCATCTTACTTTACATTTGCACTTAATTAAGAGCAGCCCTGTATCAATTACTGCATACCATACTATTGCTTGTGATCACCTGCCCCTACCTGGATGGGAAATAGCCTTCTTGTATAAAATTCTGGGAAACTTTTTCTTTCCTCTTCTCTAATTTAGCAGTTATTTATCTTAGCAAATGCAGCACACTGTCAAGTAAAATACAGAAAAAGGAAAACCTCTCAAAACAGACAACACATTATTTTAGAGCAAAGTCCACTTTACAGATTTTTATACTGAGCTCTTAAAAGCAAACATGGCAACAATTTCTCAATGGCTCTTGTAATACTCTGCGCAAACGTGGTCCAGAAGAGCAGATCAGGAAAAAAATAAAAACATTCTCACATGCTTACACACAATTCAAATCATAATTGGATTAAATGCACTATGACATTTATTTTTCAATAAGAAATAATTATTTCTAAGGAATGACTAACTATTCATGTGAGATTATACTTAGTCCAGAGACATCTGATCTATGGCAAAAAAAGTATGGGACCACATGCACACTCCTAGAACGTTTGTTAATTCTTATGAAAATAAACTGAGAAGCTTCAACTTCATTGTGTAAAACAAAAGGAGAATTAAAAGCTCATTTCTGTCTTCAAAAACTACTAATAAATAATTTTACTATATCTTGAATTCAATTTAGTAATGAAACTGGCTATCAAGCATCTATATTAGCTATATGTAATTTTTTTAAGGCCAGAATAATTATCTGTTCACAAGTTACAGTTAAGATGGAAAATATAATTAGGTTGAATGAAACTTCAGTACTTCAGTGTACAATCATGGAAACTACACAAAACTGCTTAAGAAAAAGAGAGCAGAATTTCATGCACTATTTCATTTGGCAGAGTATAACACTTGCTGTCGGCAAAGGACTTTTTCAATGAAGAAAAAGGAAAGGAAAGTATTTCCATTCATACAGCATTGCCCAAGCGATTAGAAGTATCAGGCACTGGTAACTGTCTCTCAACTGTAAGCAACTGCAATATATTTTGCTCTTACAGGCTACTATATAGTGTTCCTAAAACCTCATCTGAAGTCCAGCAGACCTCCAAAAAAGCTGCATTTTTTTAACATAAGCTAACCTACTTATTTTTTCATCAAAATCAATATTTATAGGCTACAACACTACATCAAGTAGGAAAACTTTAATGTAAAACAAATCACAAAACACTGATAATGGGAATGCTTGAAAAGGCTCTAGGATTGCAAGTATTTATGTAAGATTTCTGAATATATAAACACTTGGTCATATATGTCAAGAAAAAGGTGAGTCTCAGTGCACTGAACTAAACAACAAAAAGACTAATCTTCCTTAGGACAGCGTATCCTACAAGGACCTAAGACAGCTGGCTGAAGTGTATTGAACATCTTACCCAACAGCAAAGACTCATCCAAGACCATAAATTCATTGTAAGGTAAGATTCCCTTTTCCTTTATTTTGTTTTTAAGTAGTTTGAAGCATTTTTGAAATACAAATTATTCCTTGAAAACCTTCAATAGCTTTCTATTACTAATACAATGATCACAAAAGCGACACTACAATGCAAATAGAGTACTTGCTATCATCAACAATACTGGCATCACTTGATGAGGGATTCTTCTCTATATGGTAAAACTAAATCTGTTATTAAGTCTGTTTAGGGAAGCTGTTCTTTAAATCATCATAAGGAACATAATTTCCTACAATACTAGAACTTCCAATTATCAAAAATCCCCAAATTATTATTCCTTTCTAATTTCAAGAAATACCTCAAAGAATTCTACAATCCCATATAACTATAAAATCCTACATACTAGCATCAATACAAAAACTACTTCATGCATTGATCAACATGTATAGTGTAGTTTGCTCTTTTATTTCAATCTGTTCAAATAACACGATACAACCAGTTCAGTATAAAACATTATGGCTGATATGCAAATAAACAGACTCTCACACTAAGGTTACTGCTCCACAATACATTGCACACAGATGCTCACAGCTTGCCCTCACACTGAAAAATAGATTAAAATGGAAAAGCAAAGTTATACCTATATTCTATTGATTTTATCGACTTTGGGCATATTATTTAAGAAAAAAAAAAGTGAGTTATGAATACTGACCGGCACCTACAACTTCCAGCAGCTGTGGCACTACATCCTTAATTTCATGGCTCATTGTTATACAAAACAAAGCCCCTGTCCTGGAAACCCAGTAAAGCACGATAAGTACCCACAACACCAACCCTCTGCTAACTCCATCCCTAGCACCATCGTGAGTTAAAGGTAATTCTGCTTCAGTTAAATACTTTTAAGGTCAAATGACTTTTCCATTCTTTACCAATTATTGAGGGAAACACCAGGTGCAAAGTGAGTCAAAGTGTCACAGCTTTGTGGAATCAACTCGCGTCCCCCAATGACTTTTTCTTAGGATCTACAGCAATTTCCAGCACCTCGAGCACTGTTCTGACTGACCAATGCTTGGTCATTTCATAAGCACTTCTTTTAGACCAATATTTAAGCTCACCTCATTTCATGTACTCTACAGGAAAATTTGGGTTTCTTTCTTTCTATGAATGGCAGTGCCAAAAATAGATACAGAGTAAACAGTAAACGGTATTTAGTAGTATGAAATCCATGTGCTATCTACTAAAATAAATCTACTCACAGTCTGTTATGTTTTCAAAACAATACACTTGAGACTCAGATTTGTGAAAAATTAGAAGTTATATACTTACATGTGATTTAAATTTTTTTTTCAGAGAGTTATAAAAGTAAAACTGAGTAACAGCACGGATACAAGGACATATTGCATAGAAAGCTAACACAAAGCCCTTAGAATAAATGCAAATACACCTGTAGAATTCTCTGGCCATTGAACTGGCTCTTAGGACATATTTCAGAGTGAAGATGACTCCTGGCACACATTTAGCTTGGCAATGTACCAAAATAAACCTTTTAAAGTTATCCCCCTCTTATTACTGTGGCTTGGAAAAGAAATATACTGTGACCAATTATTTTTCTGAGCAAAACCCCCTTTTTGCTACAGGGCTTTACAACTGTTTAAAAAC
Organism: Neopelma chrysocephalum; assembly: GCF_003984885.1. Classification (NCBI taxonomy): domain Eukaryota; kingdom Metazoa; phylum Chordata; class Aves; order Passeriformes; family Pipridae; genus Neopelma; species Neopelma chrysocephalum. Next base: position 9,836,780 of record NW_020897689.1, on the reverse strand, counting down.
TATGTTTTGGTTTTCACTGAGGTCATATTCAGAAACTCAAAACTACATGATAAAATTCATACATTTGCCAAAGACACAAGAAAGTTCTCCACAGAGCAGAGAATAAAAAAATAGGAGAACTGAGAAATATTATTCCTCCTAAACATACAAAAATGCATGTCATACATAGTTTCCTTAACAAAATAATTATCATTAAACTCTATTATAATGTTTGCGCCTAATTTGTGAGATTCTTTGAATAAAATATCCTTTTTTACACTACCTTGCTATTCCAGTAGTGTGCTTTACTCCAGAAGTTGTAGATTTTGAGCCTGAAATCCATGATGAGCAGGAGCACAGAACATCTTCTAACAGATGCTGTGTGAGGGAACACGAGTTTGGTGTCTCAATGCATGACAGCTCTGATTTAATATGCTGATTTCTACTCTTCTCCCTGGGCTACATTTGTAAAACTTAATAATCTCCTTTTTGAGATCTCTTATTTGAACCCACAAATCCTTCCTCTCATGGAAATACCCCAAACACCATCACATTACTCTGGACAGAAATGCTCAAAGTGTGCTGTTACACCAGAGTACTGAGCCAACCTAACAGCTAACTACTATTAAAAAAATCCCTGTGCTCCGGTCTCTTTCCTTGTATTCATCCTATCCTGCCATACCAAACCTTCTCACTTGCTCTTTGATGCTTCTCCCCTCTGCATGGATAGATTAACACTTGCTAGTCTGAAGACTAGGAACCAGGCACATTTGCTGACAGGGGACTGCATCTGTTAAAGCTAGACAAGCCCTCTGAACTGTGTAACTCTGTCTCTGCAGCCTGATGAGACTATTGCCATCTCCTGTCTCTTCCCTACTGAGGGTAAAGAATCTCTGAATTCCCCAACCAGCAGTTTCCAAGCTGTAATGCATGGTTGATAGCCACAATAAGTGCTCTATAGCTAATCGAGCAAAACTATATCATACACCATAATTAAAAATGCCTAAATTTCACAGATTTATAGCAGTAACCAGTGAGAAAATTTAGGAGTGGGAAAACATCCTCAAAAACTTAAGGAAGCACCTAGTAACAAAGCTTGCCTATCCTCGATCCTTGTGCAAGAACTGAAAAAAGCCCCCAGCACAGTCGACAGCCAGAGCACGCCCCATTCCTAATCTCTGATACTTCTCTCATCTTCAGCCAGTGTAGCTGGTCAGTGGGCACCACACATTTAATACACTTCAAACTGGACAGTGCAGCAGTTATGAAAGTTTGGTTAAGCTTTTCAGCAAAGAAGATAAAAAAAATCACCAGTAACTTCAAACTTCAGTAGTTTGGTTCAAATTGAGTTGCCTGGTTACTATTATTTTTTTGGATTTCTTGACAAGCATGCCTTTTTTTATCCCCTTTAAGCCAACTCACCATCAACTCACTATGAAACCCATATGAAGGAACAGCTTCTCTACCACATAAACTCCCCAAATGTGAAATGGTTTTAATACTTACCTCCGGTGACAATTACAACACAGAACCAAAGAATTATTATATATTAATCCCATGAATTTCTGAGTCAAAAAAGAACATACAGCATTGAAATATAAGTTTAAAATGAGACAATTCTACTCAATTTACTAAGCATACTACTATGCATATGTATTTATATAGATATACACAGGTTATATATTAAAATATAAAACATATATAGCATATATATAATTTCTAAAAAAACTTCCCCAAAAAATGCTATTCAATTCTTCTAAAAACCAAATCAATTCCAATTTTATGACTAAATTTGGTGACTCATTTTTTTCTTTGGTTCCAGGATTTTTCTGCAGACACCCCCAGAAGTGAGAAAACTGCTTTGATTCCTGCTGAATACAAATGCAGTAAGTTGGAACTCTCAAAAGAGAGTAAAAAATTTTAATTGTTTCAAGTAGAATCACACAGAAAAGCTACCATATCTACAGCTCAGGGTAACTTCAGTCCGCAGCTTCCACCAAGTTGAAGTCATGCTCTGATGCAAGGTAGGGTGCAAAGAAATTCTGACTACATATAAATTAAAGGAGCTAAAGAGTGCTTCACACTTTGCTACGACCATCGGTCATGCTCGTTGCAGCTGTTTAGAGCACCCTGAACACCCCCATGCCATGTTTCTGTCCTCCTCTCTTTCACAGACTGTTGACCCACCTCATCCACTCCTTGAGTCACATGCGCACTACTCCCTTCAGCCCCCTTTTGGGAAGCTAAGGGCCATTAATATGATTGCTACCTGACTGGTTTCTAACCAGGCAGGCCAGTTTTACTGCTGTCTTAATGACTGCAAATGAGACAACTGCATTTTCCAGTTTTCTGAGGAGCCACTCCAGCAGGGAATGTGTGGAAACACTGGTACACAAACCTGTCCACGGCCCTGCAGACTCCCAGCTCTTGCACCACATTGGTGCCATAACCTTGGCATGGCTGGTACCACTGCACATAGGCAGGGCATCTGACCATGCAAACCAATCATCTTTAGATGCAATTTATCTTTTTTTCTTTAAAAAGTGGCCAGCTGGCATGCCTAACTCTATTTCTCCTCTTGCATGTCAGCAGGACAGTCAGCATCACATTTCTATTAACGGCCTGCAAAAGGTTTTGTAAACCATCTTTCAGTGTCACCAGGGCTTCCTGCCTCACATCTTTTCTACCTCTTCTTTCACCCCACTCGCAATACACGCCAAATCCTAATTCCTATCTATCTTCCTCCTGTTCATGAGGTAGGTCTTTCAGAGTGCCAACTTTTTGAGCTGCACCAGGAGGATGGGCAGAGAGGGAGCTGAGGATATTATGCTGAGGGTGTTAACGGCCACCATCAAATGGTTCTTTGATCTCCAGGCAATTACAGAGCTGGGCCTGCCAACCAGATGCAAGGGGCTCCCTCTTTCCCCCATTTCTTCCTTCTGCATCCCAGACAGACAGAAATGGCATCAACTTGAGTGCAAGACCCCATAAACCAATTATAAGTTTATTTTGAATTTAAAAAGAAGAAAAGGACTATTTTGCTTTTATAGAAGGTGTGAGAAAGAGTTTGCAAACCAACAGTATAACTCTGAAGGAGACTCTCATAACAACTCCCATCTGCTTAAGAGCTGGTTGAAAATATGCAATTTGAGTGCTGAAGTTTAACAACAGTTGAAGTTCTCAGAAGTTCTTATCACAATCATATATAAAAAAAGAGAATTTTTAAAAGCTTCAAACACTAGATGAAAAGCATATGAGATTGGTTTAGTGCTTTCTACTAATTAGTACTGCTTTTATTATACAAGGCAAAGAAATGACAATTTTTTTTCCTAAACTGGCAGTGAACAGCCAATTCAGAAAACTGCGTTTTTGTTTTCTGTGACAGGGCACTGGAAAAATCTCTTTCATTTATTAGGTCTGCAGAGACCAAAACTGGCTGGGTGTCAAACCTGCTTTGTAAAATCTCAGATCCATTCAGCCATGTGTAGATTCCATAATTCTTTATGACCTGTTATCAGTATCAACTTCACAAAAGATGAAACTTTGGTGTCTTCAACGAGGGTTATTGCAACCCTTTATAAAAGGGAGCAAAACCCTGAACTGACAGTTCAACACAGAAAGGAAAAAAAACTCCTAATGGCAGTGCCAAATTAAATTATCGGATTTTTTTTTTTCTAGATGGGCTTTGCATAAAGATACAAAATTAGGTTTCCTACAATGGCGAATAAGCTGTATAACTATGTAAATTTTAAAAACTCCCATTGCTCCATGTCCCACGGCATACACCTATGTTTAAGTGCCAGTTTCATTACCTCACTAGTAACTACACAGTAGCCCGAATTTGTCATGAGGCTGGCCTTAAGCTGAAAGGCCTGATGGCAACCTGAGATAGTAAAACAAACTTTTTTTAGAAGGATGGGGCTTTTGAGATGGATGAAAACCAGCAGGATGGAGTGATTTACTTGCTTTTAGCTACAAAAAGGATAAATTCCTAGATGGCTTTGATGAACTGAATAAAATGTGCTGCCACGTTAAAAAGTCACTTCTAATATCGAAGCAGGTGCACATTATATTATATTCAGGCAAAAATATTAAACACACCCAACATCACATTCTTACATTTTTTATATCGGAAGTTTATGAATAACAGCACTCACAACACTTTTTCATCTCAGACTTTGAATCTGAAATAACTAATTAATTATTTTATTCAACTGTAATATTCTTGGCTATGCTAAGATTCCTCTGTATTTGTCCACACTGACAGCATTTGCTTGAATCGTCCCATTTTTTTTTTAGCAATGCATTCTCTTGCATTCTTTGAAGTAAAAAGAACTGCAAACTAACTCACAAATTTTTCCTGTGTTATTAAGTACTGTAAATAATAATTTTACCATTAAACCAAGGAATTCTTGTGAAACTTTCCATACGCTTCACATATGCTAGAAGTCTAGTGTCCTCATTCCATACTCGGTTTGCAATCTTGCATCTGACACATACGTAAACATTAGCAGTCTATGTCCATGCAAGCTACATGTATTTATCAATACAGATAAACACACACACACACGTGATTTTCTTCAAAGTTTAATAAAATCTGCAGGGTCTTTAGGTCACTGAAAAGTATGTGTGATTTTTATCACCACTGCATAAACAGCCTTCTTTAATATTCCTCTCTTCACTAGGCAGCCTGCAGATCACAGGAGCACAGAGATTCTGAATTTAGTTTCAATTTCACAAGAGCACAGGGAATGTTACACAGCACCATTTCTCATACAGAGAAGGGAATCTGTGCTCCTCACACATAGGTCTGCTACAATTCAACCTTCATCCATAATTTGCTGATAGTTTGAGGGTAAGGAGTAAAAATTTTAGAAGTAAACAAACACAGCATTCGTGAATACAACATAGAAACAATTTAGTACTGTTTTAGGAGTACGATGTTCAAATACGGCTCATTTAACATTTTAGAAATCTGCTACAAAACATTAGAACTCTATCCTAATCTTTGTCCCTCGCTTGAAGCAAAACAGCTTTGTGCTGCCTCTAAAAATAGGGAGGGAGTAGGGGGGATGGGAAGGGGAGAGAATAAGAGGATAAGTGGGAGTGAGAACTGATACACCATACTGACAGTAATTTTAAAAAGACCTAGTATTCTTAAAACTATGGCTTTCCTAACAAAGTCAGGCACATTCTTAATTATCAAATAAAAAAGGTCATCCTGTACTTTTTATTTTGTACATGCACATGTAAAGAAAAAAAGGAAAAGTTCTGTTTCATCTGTTACCAAAACCATCATTCTGCAGTCAACACTTTTAATGAAATACAGGCCAAAGGATTAGTTAGAACAGATTCATGGAAAAACAAAGGAAATCTGTACGTAAATACAAGCCTACCACATAAGTAAACCCAAGAGTGAATCCTGCTCAAGTACCTCCGAATACTGTCCTACAAGGTTCCCTGCAATGGCTTCCATCAGCCCAGCAATTAGTAGCAACTGTAGTAGCCACTGCCCTGAAGTTGAGAAATTATACCAATATCATCATTAAAGCACTGAGTCAAGTATTCTGAGTATCGAACACATCAGCAATATAGTCTGTGTTACAAGTCTTGAGAAAATTCTTTTTTTAGGGAATGAGCAGACAGGGGCCTGGTAGGGAATGCTATAGGAAAGACTATTGAGCTATAGGGAAGGTTGACGCAGCTAGGAAGACAAGTTAATTGAAAGCTGCAGTGTTACAAACAAGCAAAGAAAGTCAACGGATGATGCCTATCAAAGAAAAACTCTGTTGTCATGAGCCAGAGGCTGGCTGACGGATGGGCATGAGCATGGAACATCACCAACACAGAGCTGCTGGATTAGCCTTGGAGAGGCAGAAGCAGCAACTCAACACTTTCCATGGCTTAACATTAGGCCAGTCTCAGCTGGAGCTTTGTGTGAGTAAACATGACTGAAAGGTTTTTTTCAGAGGGTTATTTTTAAATACCTGACCATATGAGCTTCCTTGGAATAGGAAAAAAGGGGAGGCAAAACTAAACAGTCATTACATATATGTTTAAATATAACATTAAAAAAACCCACAAAATACTTAAACTTACTAGAAATGTTCACTTTCATTTTAATTTTAAAGTTGGCAACAGACCTGGAACAAAAAAAGGTTATATTCTGACTGAGATGCAGCAGTGTGGAATTTCTAAAACCAGTATTTAAAACATATTATAAGAGAGGAAAAAAAAACTTGCTCAGAATTTAGAGAAGTAGCAATTTGGGTTTGAGTCCTTGCTCAGAGACAGTCACTCAGAGCTAGAAGAGCTCAAGTAGAAAAGGCAATACTAATAAGTGCACAACAGGAGTTTGTGGCTGTACAGACTTCAGTTAACAACAGCAACATCAACAAATAAGGTCAGGAGATTTGACCTAGGTTTTCTCAAAATTACTTTCCCTGCAAGAAGCATCTGCACTAATGCCAAAAAGGCACTTTTAAATCTTTACCTACTTCTGTTTTAAAATATAGATATAAACACATCTAGGTCTATTTAAATCATCTCAAAAGATGCAGTGGGATGCTCAGAGCACATGGTTACAAGCATCAAGCATTAACAAGAAAAAATGCTGAGACCCAGAGAGAAAACAATTACATCTCATGGCATATTTTGTGAATGCTGCTGCTGTTTGACTACTGGAAATCTAATAACTGTATTTTTCCAGCAGTACCTGTTAATATATTTAGAATCAAATTCCATAACACTACCTAAAATTACAAAGCGAGCACCTGCTTGAAAACATGCTTTCAGTAAAAAGAGAGAAGTATCTGTATATCAATCAACCTCAAATCAACTGACCCTTTCTGTTTCCTTGGGATTCTTTTGACTGTCACTATCAATAGTGAATGCAAAAAATTGCACAGCTCTGCCATAGTTCTGGTTAATTATCCATTTGCTGAACTTTTTCTGAGCGAAATTATTTGCCAAATAATATGTTTTGACAATGAAAGGGTAGAATTTGACAGTGGAACAGCAAAATTTAAATATTAAAATTACATTATTTTATCTCAATATATAACACTTAAATAGCCACTGAAAGAATGGGACTTTTCAAACCACTACACATGCACATTAGTTTTCATGGTTACTTTAATTGCTTACTCCCTGATCTTTCCTTAGTTTTCTAAGTTTGGACTTTTATATCATTACAAGAAACTGATTTTTTGATTCAAGGAAAGTACACTCACCCACATCTCAGACTAGAAAACAGAGATGCCAACCCTTTTTTCAAATAATACACCCAGAAAAAAAACCCTCAAACCAATGCGCTCTTTGCCTAAACCCATCAACAGACAAAAAACACCAGAAAGACCCAAGCCTGAGTGATACTGGTTAATACTTACAGATTTACTCATTCTAATATTTGGATATTCAACACATTTTCATTTACTATGTGTACATATGGATTTCTGGAATGACAAAGCTTCTCTTCACATGGCAGAGCATTAAAAGAATTCTGTTTTATTCTGTTCCAGACTGGTTTCCTTTCTGCTACATACACACCATATATTTGAGATGATCTGATAACCTATTTCTGGTTTTGCACGGTTACTGCGGCTAATAAAGTTGTTGGTTGCTTATTAGAGAGGGAAAGAAGAGCAACATCGGCTCTTTTAAATGTTTGTTTCAGTTCCAAAGCAGCAATTTTTTTTATGAGCTTCTAGGATTTCTCTCAAAGTACACAACTTAAAAAAAAAATAAAAAAAAAATAAAAGAAGAAAGGAAGAAAGGAAAAACAAACCCCCCAGAAGAGCGTGAACACTCAAACCACGTGTACCATGTGTGCACTAACCATCCACGGAGACAGAATAAACCCCACTATTTCATACACATTTGAGTATCAACAAATTGTGCGCTTACTTGTATTTGCAATACCCCTACAGGTTCTAATCACATCTAAGAACCCTTCATTCTAACCAGTGTTTAGGTTAATGGTTGGACTCGATGCTCTTTGAGGTCGTTCCCAACCTAAAAGACCCTATGATCTCTGGGTTCCCTCACCCTAAAGAGTTGATGAAAGGCTGAAGGCAATGAACAGAGACTGACAGGAAAATGAAACAAAACGTAATATTTACAAGGGAAGATTTGGAGTTCCAACCATAAATTAGCTTTCTTCATAGTTGTTTTATTCCTTGGTATTTATCAACAGTTACAAGATAAATAGTTAGTTTGGCATGAGTGCGACTGAGCATCTGCAGGAGACTAAAGCCACTAAAACCATCTGCAAACAGTAAGTGGAAGTAAGTGATCCTTAGGCTACTTCTTTCTGCTATTACCTTTGTATCTTGAAGAAGCACTGCTGCCTTCCCATCCATATAAGACTTGTCAGTGTTCAACACAATTAAGTTATAAAAGCAAAAGAGGAAAAAGTGAAAAACTCCCTCACAAAATCACTTTGCACCATCAAAACCAGGTTTCACATGACAATAAGGGTTATGATCTCACTCACTTTTTTTTTATGTAAGTGTACCCCAAAAAACCCCAAACAACTGGAGCACAGAAATAGAAAAATCAAGCTCTTGAGTTAGGACCTAACTGCACTTGCCTGAGCAAATCAGTCTCCTCACACGGATGAATTATAATGCATCTAACCACACACACATTCCAACTGTGCTGCCCTCTGTACTTCACCACAATATTCACTGTATTCAATGTTTAGTCTTACTTCCATTGCCTGTTGTATGACTGCACACACCATTTGGTGCAGTATTTAGAAGCGTTCAGTGTCAAGGATTATTTTCATAAGAGAACTTTCTATGCAGTTCAAAAGTTAGTTGACCTGCTTCGCTTACCGTATCATTTGTGTTAGGATCAGCATTATGCACCATGCTTTTAACATGAGCAACAGGCAGGATATAAACGTAGGTGATTATTATGGAAACTTAGGCCCTTATTTTCCACAGTACTTAGGAAACAAATTTATTTAAATATTCAAACCACGTAATCTCCTGACTCAAAGTACAGGTTCTCCTTGAGAAGACTGAGCACTCAGCATTTTTGCAAATCAGACCAAAGCTGAGCACGTGCAACCAAGATGCATACTTGGTGCTGACCTCCTAAAAAGCTGAACGACATCCGAGCATCACATGGGAAGCTGATGGCAGAGCCCAGTGCAGAATTCAGTTCTTTACAGCTGCCTTGGTCAGGAGACTATTTTCTGACTGCAATCCTTGTCTAACTCAGCTTTAATAGACACCTACCACAAAAGCTTGGTGAAGACGGAAGCAACTGAAAATCAGATTTCATATTTATATTGAGATTGCTCAGCATACATTATACTAACAGTTTGGCTTTAAATATTACCTTCTCCACCTTTTTGGCCCTTTTATGTGGGTTGTCAGCTTTACAGGCCACAATATTTCTGCATTAAGTTTTCTTTTATATATATGTATATGTTTCTACCTACTTATGTATTTTATATAAAAATAGGTTTCTATGTTTTATATATCTATAAAAGACTACAGCCAAAATTTTACTGAAATATTAATCAGACTTTGGGATGGGGGATAAGGGAGCCAATTTTATAACTTAAGCAAATGAAGGGTGAAATAATAAAGTATTCATTTGGGGGAAAATGGGTCGTTTGATGAAAAATTTCTCAACTAAATGTGAAACAAATTAAAAATACACTGCTAAGGCAACTCCATTTTTTGGCATCATATTTGTTGCTGAACTCTTCATTCATGATCTAGCACAAGTTTGAAGACAAATGTAATGTGTAAATTACACAGCCCCAATTCAAGATGTCTGTGAAGTAAAGATAATAAACTAATTCAAGTCTCACAAAGAGCCAGATGTTTACCATGCTGGGGAACTCAGGATTTCATATGATAACAATTTTCACCTTCCCTTTTGGGTTCCCTTAGGAGGAGACTCACACTATTTACGTGTGCTGTAAGCAAACACCTGATCCCATTACAGAGCACAGATTAGCAAACTAGAAGATCTATTGTGATCTATTGCTCTCTCTGTGTATTTCACTGAGCAGAATGACTAGAAGAAACATGGGCAAAGAGCAATAGCAAATGTAATTTATTTTTTTTTGGCTAGAGAGTTCTTTTAAGTAGAAGAAAGTCCTGATTCCTACTCCTTGGTCCCAGGTCTGTGTCTATTTCTTTTTTTCAATGGCTCTGGATAAAAAGAACAAACAAAAAATATTTTTAAAAATTCATAAGGGAACATTGTATTGTCCTTGCATGGATACTGCTTGGGAGGAGGAGGAGCTGGACAGCAACCTCTCCACGTAATCACACCTATAGTTTATCTGAGCTCTGTTTCTAGAACACATTGTATCTTAGCATATGACATGAAAACTACTAATTGTTCCTCCAGGAAAAAAATCAGATATGATCTCGTCAAAAAAACTATATTGGCTAGCATTCATTATATTACTGTGTTTTAATTCCTGGTTAATCAAGTCCTTGGTCAGCCTTTTCAAGATTTTATTTAGGGTTGGAGTCAGGCTGTTAAGATTAAACAACCTATCCTGCCAAGACGATATTAAATTTCTTGTCAGTATATCTAAATTTTCCACGTGACAAATTTGTGTGAGTGCGGGGGTGTTAAATAAAAAAGAAAAATCTACATTATCTGTACAGGTAACTCTGCAGATAATCCCATGAAGTTATGGACAGAAGTTGACAAACTAACCTGCTATACTTAACTACTCTGCTGTTTCATAGCCTACTGAGCCAGTACAGGAAAGGCAAGTGTTTCATCAGCAGTTTAAGAGCCCAAAACAGAGTATTATAATTTTTTTTTTTAAATCAAAATACAAGAGAAATACATTTTTCATTTTCTGTGTTGTTAAATGCAAAGCTGCAGTTTTTTTCTCGGGTTGCTTTGGTTTTTCTTTTGTTACTTTCTACTCTCACAAGCTCCTGATTCAGATTCATCTTCTCCTCCCCACACCTCCCCACCTTACTTTGATTTGTTTCACACCATTCCCAAACTGCCTTAATTCTCTTCATAATATTCATAGTTTTCAAACCATCACTTTTAACCTACAGTTGGTTTCTTGTTGTGCGTTTTTTAAAGCAATTATTTTTCATTTGTGTATTTCACACTTTCTGTATGAAAATATACACTGATTTATGAGCACCGAACTTTAGAGATGTACTTTCCCCTCCCCATTCCAACTAGTTCAGACTTGATCGTGCCTTGAAACTTACAGCACTTTTTTTTTGGTTGCGTGTTCAATCTTCCACAATGGGATGTAATGCCTTTTTTCCCAGAGTAGGGTGCAAAATGTCTTTCCATCTTCTTGCCATCTCTATATTTAGAATGCCCAAAGTAACAGTACTACCAGAGGGAAACTTAGTATGTACTTCTTAGTTTGAAATCTCCCATGATATCCTCCTCTTTTCTCCTCTTACTCATCTCTTGGAGGGTCAACTACTCTCATCTGTAGTGTGACTTCAGCAGATCTTCATCTTACACGCTGTCATAAACATTCAGAATCGTTTCCCACAAGATAGTCTGAAAAATCGCGGCTAATTAACGACACCATTTCTAACAAAGTCAGATGTCCTCAATCCTGAAACAGGTCTGTTTCAGTTTTTTCCAATCATAAATCTGCATGTGAGGTGGGTTTTTATATATGTTGTTCACTTTTCTAACATGGGGGAAAAACCTAATCAGCATATACATACTTTTTTTTAGTTTGTTATATATTTATATAACAGATCAGATATGGATCAGATGTCCATATACTGGAAACAGCACTCTAAAAAGTCCACAATGACTTCCCAAGAGATGCCTTACCTTGATCCTTGACTCACTTTCATCCAGCTATCTTTTGGGGAAGTGAGTTCACAGGATTTGAGAAGCAGCCTCACCAGTGCTGCATACAGAGACAATCACTGCCTAGTCCTGCTGGCCACACTATTTCTGATCCAGGCCAGGATGCCCTTGGCCTTCTTGGCCACCTGGGCACACTGCTGGCTCATGTTCAGCCAGCTGTTGACCAGAACCCCCAGGTCCTTTTTCAATGGGCAGCTTTCTCACCACTCTGCCCCAAGCCTGTAGCATTGCATGGGGTTGTTGTGACCCTAAAAAATTGTAACTAAAAGCAATAAATATCAGTTCATCGCTTTTGCATTTCTGACTGACATAAGAAATGCTTTAAATTAAAACCTTTCCAAGGTAGTGACAGTGTCGGAAACAGATATCAGACAGTTCTGAGATTTGCCCAAAAGGCTTCATCCCATCACACAATTAAAAGAGTTTCTGATTTAATAGGAAAACCAGCACATTTGCAGGCAAAGAAAATTCCACTTCTCTCCAATTATCTAAACAAACAGATAACATTACAAATATGAAGCAGTAGTCTTATGGGAAAAAGCAAACAACCTCCTCATTAAAAAATGCCCTTTGCTAAGCACTTTTACATACATTAGAATAGCGACAAGCCTGCTGATGCCATTATGCAACCCTTATGCACATACACAAGTTGATTTTCATATACAGCAAAGCATGATGAGATATTATCAATTATCTAATTGGTATAAAGACTCAAAGAAGTCTTCCATATGTTCCCAAATAGAGAAAATAAAGACATCAAGTCACTCTGCAAAACAACAGAGATATGAGAGATTGAGCCTTATATGCCATCTGTAACTGTGATGCCAGACTGATTCTTCCCAGAAAGCTGAAGCATCTTTTCCCTACAACTGCATCTTAATACTTTTTTTCACTACTATATACAGAAAGAAAACCTCTCTGATCTGACACCTTGACACAAGTTACTTGAAAAGTCTTATTAGCAAAAAAATTAAACCACTTACATGAAGGAGTATACCCAAATAAGAGATGTTTCAATCACCCTACAGAATGGCTTTCAAGGAGTTCACAAAATAATATTTACAAATAAATGAATTTGCAATCCTGTTCTGAACTAACTTTTGTTCTTATCAGCTCTAGTCCATCATCTCAGACTACACTTTGACTTTACTAATGACAACATATGTAATGCATCTTAAATGCACCTCTGAAATCTAAAATAAAATTATCAGATAATTCAATATGCACACAATGAACTGCTGACTTCCACAGTCACCTTGTTTAACACAGATTACTTAAACTAAAGCTACTTGTAAAATACATGCTTGCTAAACAGAGTCATTCAACAAGCACTATGACTAACAAAGCTTACTCTATTACAGGTTTGTGCCATGTGGTTGGTTGACTTTGTAAAGCTGTTCCCATACTTTAGGTATTGATGAAATCACCCTCACCTATGACAAATCCTTTGGTTCTAACACCTTTTCTTCCTCAGTTCAGGCACTAAAAAAGTCTCTCTCCTTTACTTGACTTTCTGTTGTTATAAATGTCTTTCAGACATTTATTCCTCTTTCCTTTGAGATATTTGCCAATATTTATTGAAAAGGGCTAATAATTCAAAACTAACAAGCATTGAGACCCTGAGACAGGCATACAGCCTAATCATAATAATTACTTCTAATGCAAAAACAAGTTTAAACGTTGAATTTCTAAGTTTTCAATAGTCACTAAATCCTTTCTAAGAGAAGGGTATAGTATAGGTTGGATAACGGGAAGAATTTCTTCATGGAAAGGGTTGTTAAACATTGGAATGGGTTGCCCAGGGAAGTGGTAGAGTCACTCCCTCGAGGTGTTCAAGACACGACTGAACAGAGCACTTAGTGCTACAGTCCAATTGACAAGGTGGTGATCACTCAAAGGTTGGTCTTGATCTCAGAGGCCTTTTCCAACCTAAATGATTCTGTGATATACAGGGAAAGCATAGCATATTTTATCCCATTTGTATTGTTCTACCCACAACTCTCAAAAGCTGATTAGAACAGAAGCTGCACTGAATCACAGAAAGCCCGAAATTCTAGCTTTTTCTGGAAATTAAGAGTGATGTTGGATCTGCTAACTGTTTTGACCTAATTAACTCCTTTCTAAAACTTTAAAACAAAGCAATTGTTCTTCAAAAAGTGCTAAAATTCATAAGTTAATGCTTAAGCTTTCCCCTAGACTTTAACTCCATTAACCAGCAGTGTTAATTAGATTGAGCTAGGTAAATCCATCAGGGTCACACCTTTAAAGCCTGGACTACACAAGACCCAACGCTAATATAAATTGAGTGGATAAATTTATTAGCATGCTTATTAGCATAACCACCTAGTAAATATCCCACTAGGCTTGTAAGCATCAATGACTATAAAGGGCAATAATATAAACAGACTAAATGTTTACTGTAACAAAAGAAAGTGGTGACACTTACATTGGGCTAAGTGAATACATGCCATTTAAACTCAATATACACTCTTCCTTTAACTGGACACAGGGTACCATCTTCCAGCATCACTTAAATGATGAAGGTCTAGCTTTAACAGCTCTAGATGAAACCTTCAGCAAGTTATTATCTGTAACTGGCTTTGGTTCTGAACTGATGATGACAATTCTGTAGCAGAGCTAAGGTCCCTGTAGTCAGCATGAATGCAATCCTGGTGTACAGTATTGCACCCACAGCACCCTGCATTCATTGTAAGATGTCCTGGCATTTTACTGAGGGATCATCATCTATGCTGTGCAGTTACCACAAATAATGACAAAGGGGAATACATGTAACAGGGTAAGAGTGCGCACAGAAAACTGAGATTTAACTGACAAACAACAACTTGTTCACACTACACCGAGAGAATTCCCTTTCTCCAGACTAAGCAAGACTTTAATTCTGAGAAGCAAGGGCAACTCATTATTCCTAGGACATTTCAGCAACATGTGGGTGAGCGGTTCTGAAGAGGGGCATGGGGATGTCATGCAGGCAAAAACCTGCACTCTCCTCTTACTACAGCTTCAGGTGCAACAATCCCAGAATTCCAGGATGTAAGAGCATCCACAGACTACTTCAGGAATGATTACAAGGAGGATTTAATTTAGTATTTCTATTTTTAAAAAACCTAGATAGAATAATTCCCAATTACTTTCTGCACGAGTTCTCCAGCTTTTTGCAGTTGTGCAGTTTTATTTGAGGTTATCACACAACTGGGAAATCTTGCTGCCTGAAACTTTGAGCAGACTAAAATGCTGTGATTTTTTCTAGAACTATCTCGTTGGAAACAATCCTTACATTCAAACCTCTCTGAAGATGTTAAGCATATGCCAAGCCTCCTATTTCAGGCTCATCTTTCATCCATCTCCCTTATAAGGGCAAAGTTTTCAAGTGTGAATCAATCCAAAGCACTGATTATATATTTAAAATGTCATGCTAAAATCCTAATTCAATTATTGAACAATTATTCAATTATTTTCCCTTAACTTTAGCAAAACAATGTGGGTTTCAGTTTCCCTCAACCCGCACTACCGCCATTCAGAGTATGAACCAGAACTAAATGCAATAACCACATTACACGAAGGTTAACAAATGCATACTTTAATAGCTTTCTATTTTTTCCTCATCCAACAAGTAGTCCAAATAGACCACAGATTTTAAAGAAGGAGAATTTTCACTGGACTATAGAAAATTATGTCCTGATAGTTCTAAACTACATTTTAGAAAAATCAGTTTACATAATAGTTTTCCTGCAAATTTGTTTCACTATTGCACAAATTAAACAGAAAAGACATAGCAGTATGCGAGGCAAAAAAAAAAATGTATTTCTACACGCTGGCCTTCTCTTATGTGAGTTAAGAGCAGATACCAATTGTATGCATGAGGCTTCTCACAAATAATGTAACCGACAGCAGAATTCCAGTCTTATCAGAGACTTGAATGCTTTCCCACAGACAATGTACTCAATTTTTCTTACTACTGAATCTTTTTTGCCTTGGCAATTCATGAAACTTTGGCTCCAACCTTATGAATGCCCAGATTTGATAATATTTGAAAATAGCCAGATTTACTACCATTGGTTATAATATCATGGTTCTTATCCATGAAGCAAAAAAAAATTAAAACAAAATTAAAAGAAAGTAATGCAAAAAAGTGGAAAACAAACCCTTCAAAACGCACTATATTGACCACCTTGTTATTCCTTCACAGATTTTATATCATTCTAGAAAACTTAAGAGATGCTAGATATGCAGATCTCATTCAACTAGCAGGAGGCACCTATTTCTAACTCTAAATTATAATCTGAAGCCTAGCAGAGTTTTGGGGTTGGGACAAGGGGGCATTGGTATTTTGGTTTGGTTTTTAATATATTTTTCTACAAAGTAAAAAACAAACAAATACACCAGCCACCCCAGCCCCAAAAAACAAACTCGAGATTCTAAAACAGTAAGTATTTTCCATCCCTGACTACATCCCTGAAAAATCCCACTCTCACAGCCTTCTGCTCCTTCAACATACAGAAACTGTGGTTGTAGCTAGAAAATGCTTTAAGTCAACTGAAAACCAGAGAAGCATTCTGCTGTATTTTTAATTTGGCTATATCTTTATAGCCAACCTTTGCAAGTCAACTGTTTCAAGCAGATGGGAAATCAACACAGTACTCAAAATAGAGGCAAAAAAATGTTTTTAAGGCAGTGAAATGAAGAAAGCATTACTTTACTGAATCTCACTTATGTTAGCACTTTCTAAAGAACCTATCAAACATAACCTAAAGACTTAAAACCTGAATAAACAACTATAGAAGGATAGGCATCTGCCATTTTGTAGAACAATTAGGAATATTAATTTCCCAATCTACTTGCAAAAATTCTGTCATATTCTAATTCACCCTCTTTTTTAAGTTCTTATCTGTGACGAATGCACTCTTTTAACATTTGTAGCCTTCTCACCAAGTAATAGCTGTACTTAATTCTTTAATGTACCTCTTTTATGTTCTAGGTATTATGTACCTCTTTTATTTTGTTCTATATTTTATAGAAGAAAAAGTTTGAGTGAAGATACTGGGGTTTTCACTCCCTCTGAAGGAGAATGCAGCTGGAAAAACCACAAATCCTTGGGGTTTTTTCATCATTCTTCAGAATTGAGGGGGGGGGAAGGGGAGCAGGCAGTATGGGCAATACTAAAGAAATTCCAGATTCCTTTTCATATTAGAAGTTTATTTAAAAGAGCATTTTAGAACAACTGTATAATTCCTCAAACCTTGCCTTTGCCTTTGCCTAGTAAACCTGCAGAAAAGGAAGTTTTGACATCTGTCTCAAAAGCAAACAACAAATACACGTTTCTGGCCTCTTCTCACTTCTTTGCAGGACTATTCCCTATCTCCATCCAGGAAAGTCAGAGACTGGCACATTACAAAGGAATGTCATTGCTTAACTCCTTAGTACATCTCTTTGTATTTCAAGTCTTCATGGAAACTAAAATCACCAGGCTTCCTCATTAAGTTCATCATGCTAAAAGTAGATGACTTTCATGTGAAGAAATGAGGAACACACAGGAGACATCCCACAGCAGTGTCTGTACACACACCGTAATGACAACAATCTGTTTGAGAATGCTTGAAAACCTGTAGATTTTGATCTTTCTATTTACATTTTTATACCAAAGGACATAGCTTAGAACATGGAAATGCACAACAACTACTTCAGAACATGGAGAGGCAGGAGTTAAGCTGCAACATCTCTCATGCAAATAACTATCATGTTCTAGATGGGATTAAACTTTTTTCCACAGAAGTGAACTATCCACATTCTTCTTGTGATCATATTTGAGGAGCTGGTCTTTAACGCACCTAGATATAACATGTCAGTACATAATAAAGTTTTCCAGGGACGCAATACTTAAGAGAGAGACCAGAGGTTAAGAAGGAGACTAAATGATGCTCTCAACACAAGCAGCATCTTCAAGAGATACTAGGGGACATGTTTCCACAGAAAACTTTTCCTTTGCACACAGGAACGAGTAACTTTAGGACTTCTCATTAAAATCCAGCATACCACACAGGTATTTGACTCAGAAAGCTGCGTCAACATCACTTCAGTAAAGTTATCTTACTTTTCAATAAACAGTCAAAATGAAATTTCTAACAAACACATGGACTGTAATATTTCAGTGACATTAATCACAAATTCATACATCTTTCTCTAGTCTCCACTGCCGATTCTGCCCCACCCACACTTCACTGGGAACTTAAGATAAACAAGCCAAACAGGCAAGAAAATCTCACACATTTGAGCTTGGTATACCTGAAGTGCACTCTATGGCAAACATTCTATTATGTAATCATTTATGAATAATTTCTTTGTATTTAAATTAAAAATTCAAATGGAAATACAAGGCTGCATACCACAAGGGTTGTTTTAATTAGTGCAATGAAATTAAATCATGTTAAATGTCAGCCCATTTAAACAACTGGAACCTGTGTTTGTTCTGGGGGGGGAAAAAAAAGCCATACAACAGTATTGGTGACAAGTAAGATGCCCATACGAAGCACACCAAGAAATATGGAGAAGTCTACTACAAAAACACAGTTTCAGTTTTAGCAGTGTTTTGGAATTGGTGGAAGTGAATTAGCATTACAGCAAGCAGGTGAATTCATCTGAAAAGCAAAAAAACCTGAAAAACTAGACATGTAGTCTTTATTAGCAATGATACATACTAAGCTGTTCCAGCAAGACCTTGCCATTTAGAACAGAATATTTTCATACTCCAGCCACATAGATCCCAGAGACTCAATCCACATTTCCTGATTTCTACAACAAAGAGTGTCATTAGCTACCAGAATCATCAGGAATGCAGTACTACAGTAACCATACTTAAAGAAACCTTTCATCTAGTTTGAGAAAAACAAAAGTATGGTGAGACTGGTATGACAAGTTAATCAACTTTCAAGCTATTAACCATTAGCTTCAAACAAGACAGCTCAACTAGTAAGCTCACAGTCCTACGCGTACAGAACCTGTGCTGAACTCAAGTTAATACAAGCATCAAATGTTCAGTTTAGTCTGCTTATTCCAATTTATGACTTCAGTTTAGTCTGTTTATTCTAATTCTCTACTTCCTTTTGTTTTCATTTGATTCATATATCAAGTAATGCATAATTTCATAAGATTTAGCTGCTAAATAAAAGTCTCAAAGGGGGTTTTCTTTGCTACACAACTCCACCATTGGATTCTTATTAAAAGCATAGATTCAAGAGTTACTTTACTAATATGCTGCTTCTCAAAAAATCAGTGGTATTGGGTTGGGGTTATGATTTTTCTAGGTCTTATCTTTTTCTGCAAGTTGTGTTTAACTGTTGATTTTAATAAAGCTTTAAAATGTTCTTCTATAGTCACACACAGTTGAGTCTTACAATTCCTGGTAATCTTACGACTTTTAATTCCTTACATTCCTGTATGTAATTTTGCTATGCCACAGCTAGTCTAGCTGCAATGGGAGCCAAGACTTCTGTATACAGACCCTCTGACTATGCCTCTTATCGTTACCTCCTCTGCCATCTTTGTATGTTCTACTAAAACAATACTATGGCATATATTTTTACTTTAGCTTATCCTTAAAATTGCCTTTTTCATCAGGTACATAACGAGAACAATGTGCACAGAAGAGGAACACAACGATACAAACAAGAGGAATCCTGTAAGCTTCTCAAACACAGAAAAACTGTACTGTATTTTTAAAAATCCGTGGGGTGGAGGGGGGAGGTGGGAGTTGCTGGTGAGAACCAATATGCAGCTGCTTAAGAATATCATTCCTGCTTCACCTGACCGGATGCAACATAAGCTGGGGTATTCCAGAAATGTCTTCCAGCAACCCCACAGTCAACTTGCCTGGAACAAACCTCTGTTTCCAACTCTGTTCAGACAACTAACACCTCTCCTTACGTACCCAAGCTGGCTACAGTACTGCCATTGATTTCTTGACAACACGTGTGCACTGAGCTTCTAGAGATCACAGGTTAAATAGTAGAGATAATCCTGTTGCAGTTATCTGTAATTTGTTCACATAAATGTTGATTATATTGGCCAGGCTGGTGGAATAAAACCACTTGCTCTTCCACTGCATAACTGTGGAGTCCTGTGTGCAGTTCAGCTAAAAAGCTCAATGAAGGTGGTATTCCTGACAAAGAACTCTATTTTTCTTTACCTGCAATTCCTTCTGTATTTTGTTTAGCAGCAGTGTTATATGAATGACTGCATCAGTAAAATCTGCAGCCTTCAGAAATATTATGTTCTGAAAAGCGCTTTTTTTTAAGTTGTTAAGATTAATTACAAACATTGCATATCTGTTTATTTAAGTTCAGAGAAATATAAAGGAAAAAAAATACCTGAAAGACAACTGAAGTATAATTTTCAGAAATCCTGAATAATTTTAAATTTTTCATGCAGTTTTAAATGAAAACTTTAAAACTCTCAGACTTCAGCAGCACTCTTCTCATCAGCTTGGTTTTCATTAACTGTTTTACTCTTAGATCTCTAAACAGCCACTCCAGAAGTCAAGCTACAATTAGTCACTGAAGATGCTTGCTAGATGAGATTAAGAGAGTTCCAGATGTATCCTGATTAAATCTACACACACTAAACAAATTAACTTTCATTACAAAATTATCAAATATATTTGACTTTTACAATTTGAATAAAATTGTTGGTTTTCAGCATGATTACTGGGGGAAGCAACACATTTCAAACTGCAACATGCCTGCTAGTTGCAGATTTTGGACAAACTGGTCAATGTCCACTAAAGTTGAAAATGGGAGAAGAACATCTCAGATATCTGATAATTTTAATGAAAATCAGGAGCAGGTAACTCAGACATCCTTAAACTCCGTCTTTTTTCTTTTATAAGCAAATATTTTGGCAATTTTCAAAGACTCTATTCAGAATTTAAGCCTCTGTCCTGCACAGTTTACTAGGAAAGTTAATAGCACTCTGCAGGGGTTTCCTATTATTCTCAAGACTGCTGCTTGCAGGGTAGTGATTTCTGCATATTCGGAAAATACTGCCATCTTCTAGTACACATCCTAATTCTTTGTCTAACATTTAAGTACATAATACACACACACCAGAATGAAAACACCTAAGTATCAAAAAAAATTATTATGCCTAAAAACGTCAGAAACTGTGATACGCAAACCCTATAATTTCAATATTTGCTTTTAAAAGAATGAATTCTCTAGTAATTTTAGGACATTTGTTTGTCAAAGTTGAATTTGGCCCAGTGTGAGCCAGGCCACTGAGATGAAAATGCCAGGCATACCCAAAACCATCAAATCACAGTATCTTTTCAACACAGCCTCAATGTCAAACAGCAACAATGAAAAAAGGAAATAAAACAAAGACCTATTGAGGTCAATGGGACATTGCAAATAACACTGCTATGTACTTTCTAATGAGACTTGTTAGCAACCCTTATACTTCAACTGCCTAACTCCTTTCATCATAAAGGATCTTGAAAGCTTTTCAAGCAGAAGTGCCTACACCTCAATGGTTTACAGTATACCTTTCAGTAGAGGAAATCCCCATGGGCTATATAACTGTTTTCATGAAACAGTCCCATGAAATTCCATTCACTTTTGGATGATGTATATGCTGTTAAAATCCAAATTTTTCTCCTTTCTGGCATTTCTGCAAAATTTTGGCAGCAAACGATAGTCATAGCCAGTGGTTTTAAAGCCGGACTCATTTCACCAAAAAGCAGCAATGGAAATGCCAGAATCATTTTAACTGGTCAGCAGAAAACTCTTTCCTCCCATGTCCTCTCAATTTACCTTCCAAAAGTCATCATTCAGGTCAGAAGATCCCTTACCTCCAACCATGTGCAGTGATCCTAAAAAACCGGAATCAGCATGCAGCTATAGCAGGTGATACTCCACAAGGTGGTAAGAAAGAGAAACATTTCTTAAGTCTTGGAGGAGGGAAAAAAACTGCATGATCAGTCATGACCAGGATTTTTTTGCCCATCCAAACAAATTAAAACCTAAATCAAACCATCAATTCCATCAAAGACTAATGATAGACAATTTTGTAGTTCAGTCAAATACTCTAAGACATCAGTGCTACAACTCAAAATTAAACCTTATTGCTTCCCACTTACTAAACTCAGGAATGTTCCTGCACAAATGATTAGAGAATGTAAATGAGGTTACACACTCTAGATTTTAGAACATGGGAAATGGTAGCTTGACAGTCATCAGTGCTGCTTTGGATATTCTACCATGTCATGCAAATGCATTATGACTGAGTTTTCTACTTATGTAATACCATTCCTTCATTAACTTTAACTTCTTTATTGTGAAGAAAAACAACATACAAATGTCTGAAAAAGGCAAATGAGTACAGCAACAAAATACAAGTAGAGCAGGACCCCTCCCACTGTAGCAACTTCCAGATTGAGAAGTTACACTCACATACTCTGAATTCATTGCCTTAGAAAGATTTCTTCCAGCAAAATGTTTTTCTTCTTCAAGATGCCAAATACTTTATTCAGTATTAAAACTTTGGTCTAGGGAACCTTGAACTCTGAATTTCCTTTTTTTTCCTCCTCCCCTCCTTCTTCAGAGCAGAGAAGCACAGATCAAAGGTTTATGCTACAAGAGAGTTCACAAACAATGGTACCACCAGTGCAGTATGAAAACTACATCCCTCTGCCTCAAATGGAAGGATATATATAGCTTCACCACAGTTTTAAAACCATTGCTAATTTTACTTACTGTCCCTAGCTCTTGGACTGGTGTGATAAAAAAAAGAAAATAAAAATCTATTGAAAATTGTCCTGCTTTCAATTTCCCATGTCATATCAACCTCTCTCCTATCCTTTCTAGTCATAGGACAGACAGAAGAGGTCCACCTTTAGAATCAAAAGCAGAGCTGATCACACTGAGTGAAGTAAGAGAGTATACTACAGGAATCAGCCACAGCCCTCATCCACAGCTGCAGGTTTCAACTGATCCCATCTCAGAGAGGTTCAGGGCTGCAGGTGTTACCCAATCAGACAGATCATCTCAAAGAGAGGCCAAAACTGTCTGAAATTTTCTTCTTATTGCTTCAACTAGCAACAAGAAGAGCTATCCCTGCCATTCCACCCTCATTCCCAAACTGGGGAAATTTACCCTGGAAACACTGTGACACTAGACACATAGAATGGCTGAAGTTAGAAGGGACCTCTGGAGATCATCTAGTCCAATACACTGCTCAAAGGAGGGTCAGCTAGAGCAGGCTGCACAAGACAAGGTCCAAATGGGTCTTGAGTATCTCCAAGAAGGGAGATTCCACAAACTCTAAACATAAGAACCAAAGTCTAAGTAGGTTTCTCATTTATGATGAGCCCAGTAAACACTATGTGGGCATTTGTGCCCTGCTGAAGAGTTTGGACTATGAAACATTCATCCAACTTTGGGATTATATATGCCTCAATGACACTTGAAAGAAACAGGCTTTCCTGAACACAGTCACCAGACTCTCCAAGAAAAACTTATTCCCAACTCTATTTATATTCACATAATCTATCTATGGGCTAGAGCTCAGGGGTTCTGTATGGTGTGATTAAGATGTTCAAAGAAGTGTTTACACTTTTTAAAGAAAAACTGATAACTGTTTTCTGCTCTTCTATGCAATTCTAAAAGGCAGACAGACCTGCTACAGTTCATAGCATGCACATTAATGAGAACAGCTGAACAACACTTCAATAGCTCAGTAGCTCACTTGTGGAATATCAAAGAAAACAGAGATCTTCCCATACGATATCCATGGTACCTCAACAGGAAGTTTCAGAAAGCTTGACAAAGTTCTGGCTACAGCAATCAGAGACCTCAGCAAACAAGATGCTGGAATCTTCCTAGGTCTTTCAAAGATGACTGATTTTGCTTTGGATGCCCAAGAAGTGAAGGAGAAAGACTGACAATTTTGCAAGGCAGACCATTTCAGTACTGTGCTCCATCAGCCCTTCTTATGCAATAGGAGAGAAAAGCGGGAAGACTTCCCGAAGTAAAGTATCTTTAACAAGAAAACTTCTTCAAGAAATGCCTAAGTGAAGGCACTTCTAAGAGGAAAAAGTAGCACTTTTTCATTACTACGGAGACTAGACATACACAGATAAAAGTACGTTGGTGGAAGATTTCAGACCTGCATTAGACACCAAGCAATCTTAGAAGAAGAAGAAGGAAACGTCTTTACCAAGAAGTACCAGCCTATCAACATTAACATCGCAGAAACAGTCATACTTTGATTCACTCAAAAATGAAGGATGCAGTACTGACTCCAAGGTATGTAATCCTTAACAACCTCACAGAACTGATGTAATTTTGACACAGGAGGTGTGCCTGCTTACAGAAACCCTCATGAATTCCCTTATGACCTTGTTTAGCCAGCTCTGTGACAGCAAATAATGCAGGGCCACACCTGGGGATCTTTGATCTTTCCTGTTTCAGAGAGAAGGAGTAACCACCAGCCCAAACAGATGGATGAAGTGGGTCAGAGTGTTTCTTCATGGCATGGAGTTTCTTTCAATCAACATATCTCCTTTTCTCACAGCCACAACATGACAGAGGCAACTTCAAAGCAGGACTCTGTCACTGAGACGGTATCTCAGAGTCACACCAGCTCTTCATGAACTTTTCCACTACGAATCATTTTAGACAGCTATTGCAGACTTCTCAGAAAGCCTCACAGACTTCCCACACAGTCTCCATTGAGAGCTTAGAAAAGAGGAGGGGTGGAATGCTAGAAAACAGGCCCTGTGAATAACTGTCATAGAGCAAGACGCATTTCAAAGATCAAATACTTTGGTTTTAACTACCCTGCTTCTTTAGGGCTGCCCCAAGGCCACCAACAAGACAGGACCTGCTCGCTCTGCTGATCATGAGATAAAAAAATCAGGTGCAGTCACAGACAGCACCCTCCAGCACACACTCAACCTCAAGCACCTCAGCAGCCTAGCACTTGCTTGGCACAGGAAAGACATACAGCCTGGGCAGATCACAAGACAGGGGTGCCTAGAAAAGGAGAGTCTGCAGGGCAAAATTTGCATAGGGACATTCTCAGGTTAAGTATCTACTGACTGCTATCAAACACAGACCTTGGTACCATGAAAAAAAAATAAAAGCCAACAATTTATGTCTTACATCATAGTAAAAATACAAAGAGCTTAACTAGAACTTCCCTAGCAAAACTGACTCCTAACTACCTTCAGGTAAAGAGAAGAGCACAGCCATCTGTGACAAGGGCGCAGCTGATGCTGCTTTATCCGCTGTATCTTAGCTGGAGTGCAAAGCACATGCACCAGCCCTGGGCAGCTGTGCACATCTGGTATCCTGCATGTACAGCTACCGTGGGCAATCTGGGCACACACCCAGCATACCAGGTTTCGACTCAACATGAATACAATGAAATAATTACATAACAAGAAATTGCCTTTCAAAATCAAAGCCAAAAGCCACTAGATTCAAGGGGTCTGCTAATGTCACAGAAATAGCACAGTCAGACTGAAAAAGTGCCACTATTTTCAAGTATTTCTAGTCTTCTCAATGAAATATGTGTGAGAAACTATGAACCAAAACCTGAAAGCTCTCAGTATACAAAGAACTCAGATGTCATTCTACCCCTTTTCAGACTGAACACAAGAATAAATTTAACCATATTAACCTTTCTAAGTTACTATTTGCAGTTCTGCAATTCTACTTTGATAATCTTCAAGTTGATATGTTCATAATAAACAGTTAGAAAACCTGGGCTTGCTCACATTTTATTAATGCTGAATCAAGGAAAAAAAACAGCATGCCTAATTTCCAGTTCAGGAGATAACCCTATTTAACAAGGTGTATGTTACTCTCTTAAATGTTATGTAAATGTTTTCTTAAAAAAAAAGAATGGATTTAATTGCTGCTTTGAAAATCAGAGCCCATGAAAAGTCCATATGTGGAAATGTATTTATTCTCGTTTTTAAGTGATTCCACATGTACAGTTACTCAAGTATAAAAACTTACATTTTCCAATACAGCAGACCAAACATCAAAAAGTTGGAAAAATGCTGTAATAGTAGAAGATTTATCTAAGAAGAAAATCATGACAGTCAGTGTTATGATTTTTATAGTACTAACACTATTAAAATGCATGTTCATGCAGTGGCCAAAAGAATTATACTACAGGCTTAGAAATAAACATTAAAAAGCAGCAGTTTCCAAACAGCAGTCCAAAATGCCATGGTTGGCACACGGTTCCATTCGGAGTATTTTTCCTGTATGTCTCCATTAGAAACGCATGGTGGTCTTGAATATGCCTGGAGGAGAGCTGTTCCATTGCTGAAAAATTCTGGAATATCCTGGCTCAATTTGAGTTAAAAAATGAAAAAAATATGTTTAAGAAGTGAAACAGTTAACCTCTTCTTTCACACATATTCAATACCTATTAGAGGTTCTACAGAAACAGTACCTAAGTAAAAACTAGTAATTTTTCAGTAGTGTTTTCAAATATACTCAAGGTATTTTGGCAAATTGGTGTCTTTGGAGCTGTGTTCCTTATTGTCTGAAAGGCAGAGGCTGCTTATACTAATCAATTATTTAACCCTTTTTTACATCTGAAAAGCAAATATAAGCTCTTAGAGTTTTTCAAGTCCTGAAGGTCCTCTTACTAATTAGCTTTCTATGCCCACTAAAAGATGTTTTTTAACATCACTCAGACAATGTTTTGTTTAAATAACTGCTCAGGAAACACCATTCAGTATTTTAATTCATAGTTTAAACATCTCACTGGAATTCTATAGCAGAATTTACTATCCTTGGCAAACGAATCAGAAGCATTATTTTATTCCTTAAATAGCCCTTAAACTCCACACCCAAGTGAGAATGTAAAGCAACAAATTAGTCAGAAAAGGACTGACTGTCATGTACCTTAGGTCAAACATGACACCACAAGCACAGGAAGCAAGCAGGAAGTTATCTCTTAGCTTGAGCCAAGCCCAAGCACAGGAGCAATTCCCATCCACCTAAATCAGTATCGTAACATGCATTTTTGTGCTAAGATGGCACACTAACCTTTCAGGTAGACACAGTGCTCATTTGAATGTGGCATGGATCTATACATACTCCAGAGTACATAGTGGATCATAATTTTATACATGGTCAACAAATAAACCCATATTAAAGGGTCTGTCCATCTTCAGAAACAGTAAAACCAAAAACCCCAAATACAAGACTTTCCACAGTGTTTCACATTTAAAAGCTATTAATGGCTAAAGACAACTTGATTGCAGAGCTATATGAGAAAGGGATGCTGCTCGAATAGTCTCACCCACCTCCAGATGGGCTTAAGGGAATTTCAAATTGCTAACAATTTCACTATCATTATTGCTATTAAATTTCTTATGGTCTCATAACTACTTCATCCTGGTAATAATATATTGCTCCAGAACTGAGCTTCTAGTCTTCCTGGTACCTACTGAGTTTACCTTTTACTTTGTCCACCTGATAAAAGCCAACGTACTTTGCCAAGACACACACCTAAGACTGGCAGTAAGTATGTATGTATGTGTCAGACTGTATGTTGTACTGAATAGGCAGATTTACATGCCTAAATCTGATTTTTTCCTAACTCAGATGTATCTTAAGATAATTTTTTTTGCTGTTTATAACATATGATATGCTACTGCTACCAATCATCCATTATGGCCAACGTAATGAACTCTTATACTAAAGAAGAGGCAAAACCTTTGCACATGTACACGTTCCTTAACAAGTTTCAAAAAGTATTTATTTAAGGTTAAATTATTATTTGCTTCCTGTAATAGCAACTTTTTCAAAGTTAGTTAAAATGTTTGCTGTTACAACCTCTACAGGTTGCTAAACACTTTCTGGGTACAAAGTCACAAGTTCTGTGGAATGCTGTTCTGTGTACTCTGCCTCTGTCAGCACAACTTCCCTAGGTAACACTTGCACCATACAAACACCAGCTATACTTGGGGAGTTAAAGGTCTGTGCATTTAAGTTTTGTTATCAACGGAACACACAGCAGGTTCCACTTGACCACTCAAAGCATCATCTGAGTTTTCCTATGATCACAGCAAGTGCTACGTCAGTGCATCCTTTCTGTGGAGTTGAAAAGGTTTTAAAGATAATCCAGTAAGTCAAGTAATCACAGGCTTTGTACAGATTTTAATAAAAAAACAAACAAACAAACAAACAGAACAAGGTTTCCCTACTCTGTGCTACAGTGAAAAGGCATGTCAGCAGTCCCTTCATTTTAGATTTCATAATTTTTTGTAAAAAATGTAAAAAGATTTTTTTCCCCAAAATGTTCTTCCAAGTAGTATTATTCTACATAAACACTGTGCTTCCATCAACTTATGCTATTAGTAGCAAGTATATACAGTAGCATGTACATTTCTATTCTTTGTCACACAAATGCAATAAATTTCAGTTCTTGAAACAAGTGTCCTTGTGAACTAGGATTTCAAATAACTGCTCGAAACATTCAGGTTCGTCTTATGTGTTAAACAGGTAACACAACATGTTAAAACTTAAGGCTGAGATTACTGGCTAGGCATTCCTGCAAAACTTAAACTGTGCTTCATAACATTCGGAAAAGCCCCACGAAGCCTCCTGACAAATGAGTCCTCTTCCAGGGCAACATATCCCATGTCCGACAAATTCTGCAATGTACAAAGAGGCAACCAGTGAAGATTGCTAAACACCCTAAAGATCAATATCTTTGCACAAGCAGCACAACCTAGAGAACTAAGCACGGGACTGGCAGCCAGCAACTCTTCAGCTTAATGGTGCTGCGATAGATATGTATCTTCCTGGTTTCTTAAATGAACAAATTGATGCATAGTTTTAATTACAGAAGTTTTGTAAAATCTCTGAAGAGTTCTATATGTTCCAGTAAAGCACGAAAGCATATCAAAGAACAACAAACCATTACTGCCTCAATTTTTATGAATCTTGGCAGTAAAAAAAAAAAAAAAGTGACATCATGTTTTTAAAAAAAGAAAGCATTTCTAGTTCTTCTATTAGTTCAGAATACATCCAAGGGAAAATTCTTTAAAAAAAAACAAACCCTCAGACATCAAGGACTAAGCGAAAATAACTAAAATACTCACAAAAAGCCAGAGAGCATAATAGAGGTATTAGAAACCTGGGCAACTGGAGCAACTGCTCTGACTGTCAAACTTAGCATTCTTATTAAAAAGATGGCATGATCTTGGTTTGCTTCTGTGAAAGAAAAATACAAAATATATACTATAGTCCTCTAAACAACTAACTCCACAAAGCAAACTTTTAGACTATTATCAGATTTCTTTTTCTTCTGGCTTATCTTATAACAACAAATGAGAGGTTTTAGAGGACACCATGTACAAATATCATGAGAGAATAGCTGTACAAACAGATTTTAAGAACATTTCTCCTCGCAGCCATTCAGAACACCAAAACCACAGATTACTACACAGGGCCTAAAAAGGCCTTGCTTATATACTAGAGGTGCCATTGGAATTCATTCTTTCAACATGCTTTAAAAAAGCTCAAGCATATCCTTATGATAGTAGACTTGTTCAAAACACCATCAGAAACAAACACTGTCGTACCCACAATTTATACTTAAAGAAAACTTGTCATACCTAATGCACATAAAAATTAAAATACACCATTCTACTGCCAAGTTGAAGAGCACTCTGACCTCTCAACTCTAGAAGCCTCATTAAAGTTTTCTACACACACATACAAAAATAAAAGTAATTTTTTTTTAAATGAGGGGGAAGGGAAAGAAATTTTTAGAGAGCAAGTACACAAGTACACAAGGCTGTAGCCTTGAACCCAGTTTTTATATGAAAACAAGGTAATATAGTTCTGAAGTACTTCTGACAGTAAGAAGAAAATGTTACCTCATAACTGATGTTACCTCATCAGTTGGAATATATAGCTGGTTTGGTTGAGGTCTTTCCCTCTCAGTATTGTTGATTTCTGCCCAACAATTAATTTAAAATAAGCAGGTCATATCTATCAAAAGTACAAAAAACGTGTAACAACTACAAGTTAAGCTCAAGACAGGTAAATTTGCACTGATTTACAGAAGTAATCTTCTTTTTAACCCTGCAAAGAAATTAAATGTTTTAATCAGCAAAGGTAGATAACTCTCAAACCTGTGTGTACCCAAACACACAAATGGAAAGAAAGGCAATGCAGTAAAACCTGTTCCAACACGCTGTACATTAGAAATCTGACTCTCATATTTCATAAGAGCCAAAGGAAAAGAAAGATGCAATGAAAAGCAGGCTAAGAACGAGGTAGAACAAAACCAGTAGAAACCTTCCACACATCACAGTATTGAGGAAACCTATTAAAACACATTTTTGTAGTTTCAAAAGGTCAAAAAGAAAAAACCCCAGCAGATTTAGTCTTAATTCTGTCTTTGAACACACACCCCCATACATGTCCTTCATAAGTGTCCTTGAATCTTAAATTAAACATACTTTCCCTACAGATCATGAAATTGGCCCTATCAGACAAAAATGTTTGGCTAAAGATAGATAACTAAACCAAACATCCATAATTCAGCAGAAAATATTAAAATGTTTAAAAATGGATTTACCATGAGGATTTGAACTTTATGTACAGCAGTAGTCTGAAATCACAGAGCTGGAGACCAACAGTACAAGAAAAACTCCAGCAAAAAGTAATTTCAAATACAACCAAATGCTCAGAAAAACTGCTTGTCCTTTTGTGTACAGCCCATTCAAAGATGGCATTCCAATCACAGATCTGTTGGGCTATTTGTAGGATGACAGGTAATTATTTACACACAACTTTTCGGAGCAAAGATAGACATACAGTTAAGAAAGGCAAATGAAAGGCAGCATCTCCGAAGCACTCCCAAAGTGGAAAGCTTCTTTCACAAAAATTCCCACTAAATTACAACAGCAAAGGAATCATCCCCAGACAGATGGGCTGATATTTTACTCTGCTATTGGTTATATTACATTCCTGGTGACAAAAGTTGTTTGACATTAAGGCTGAATAGTAGAATTGGCGCTAGAAGAAAAACCATCTTGCATATCCCTTCCAATATTTTTTCACTACTGACAGCACTTGAATGGCCCAAGAACTTTGTTTAAAAGTTTAAGTACAAGACAGATTACATCAAATGCAATCGAGGAAATAAGTCTTATGCTCTGCCTTACAAAAGGCTGTTTTATCTGCTTTTCATTGACAGAGGCCAGTGGTACTTTGTCATTACATTTGAAATTGTCTACCTATTTCTTCTTTAAGTTTACAGTTCCTAGGAAATGCATAAATTCCAGGCCAAAATGTTTCAGGACTTCTTCTCCCCGAAGGCCATTCCTTAAAGGGATGAGCTCACATATGTGGCTAACTTGCTATATTAAGGAACAGGATTAGTATCTGAAAACAGACCAACGTCGACAACACTGCCGGATAGAATAATTGAAATTACTGCTCCATCATTCACGGATAGGCCTACAATCAGCTCTGAGCATCGCTAACATGGTGCATGAGAACAAGACCGGGGCTTTAAAAACTCAGTTGTTTTCCTAACAGGGTTGTCACTGTTGCAGGACGTGACTTGGAAACCTTATGAGGTGCAACTGAGTACTTACTCAGCTGGAAGTAATAGAATGATACTTTCACAAGAGCCCTTAAAAACCAAGTGTGCAAGTGATGTAACACCAGTAGATAGAGAAAGGACAGGAAAACAATATGCATAAAGGAGGAATAAAAGGCATTTATGTGAAAAGTAGAATTGTTACTCTAAAGGTTTTTTCTCCAGCACCTGCTAATATTTCAGTAACATCCATTTGTATATTACACTTGGGAGAGCGCTAAACACTAATTTAATTTGTAGAACAGTACTGGATGCAATAGTCCAATCTTTCCACTTCTGCCAGATTTATGACAATTTATTTACTTGGTTATCTGAATCAACAGGCTGGACCTTTAACTTCTTATATTGACCAAATCCTGACATATATGAAAAGTATATAAACACTTAAATCACATAATTATGTTGAAACAATGCCCTGCTAAAACAAACACAGAAATCCATGACTATTGAAATCACTGTTTCAGATCACAATTTAGGAGATCTGGAAACAGAAACCTTAGAATATACTTGTACATGAAAAATAAGTGTCAGTCTTAATTTAGAAATTCCTGGCTGTTACTGATGCAAACAGTGCAACAGAAATTTATGTACTTTGAGACTGTAATATCTTAAAATAAAACATGTTCTTAAAGTATGGTTATAAAAATATCCATCTTAGTATGCGTAGTCAAATATACAAATTAATATATTTACAACAGAACTAACATGCCATAACAGTTTTTTTGCCAAAAACATTTGTCACTTGTGTAGAATAAACAAGTATCATAAGTTTTTAAAACCTTCTGCAGTTCAAAATTCTCATTTTTATGCCCTTCCACATCCTTCTCTTCATTTATCTCCATGATTGTGTTATATTAAAATGCACATAAATTCTGCATTTAGGAAAGGGAGATAAGATTTTTCGTAAAATTAGAATTCTGAATAGTGTTCAAATGTATGCAGATAATGTTACCAGTTTTGTAATGCTGGCACAAATTAGGTCCTATTCATTTTTATGGTTTCTGTTACTGAAGGGAAACAAAGGGTGAGAATGCTCCATTTGGTTTCTTAAAAGCAGAAAAATGAAAAGTATCATAAGTACAATTCAAATGGGTGCTCATTTGGAAAGTTGAGGAAAAATATTTTTCAAAAAGAGATGCGTTAACATTTCAAACCATTATCTGAAAGCTCTTAAGGGAGAAGTTGAGAGAGGGAAGGACAGAATTACAGCAACAATATTTATTAGATACAAACAGTCTTGTAAAGTAGAGTGAAGCAAAACAAGTGTGTGTATGTGGGTGGGACATTATGTAAGAGAAAATATATAAATGAGTCAACAATTACATTTATTGTTTTAAAAATACCCACCAAATTCTGTTCTATCATTTTCAGCAGTCTTTAGTGGACTCCCTCACCATCTTATCGCTGCAACCACAGGTCTCCTTTCCACCATTTTGTTGCCCCCAGAATCAAATCTCACGTGGAAGAGGATCATAAATATATTAGGGCAATGGCATCCAGTTTCTGTTCCTCTCCACTTATCTTTCCACCTCAACAGAGTTAGGAAAAGGGATCACTGCTGCAACTGCATACTGCTCAACTTCAGGTTAGCAGCACTCATTTTCTAACAGTGCTCATCAGAAAACTAACTTATCAAAATCATTTCCTTTGCAAGAATATTCTCAAGAGAATCCTGTTAGAATAAGATTGAGGATGAACCTTGGAGTGAGGATGAGAGTATCACTCCAAGACAATCCACTGAACAGTCCTGGTGCTCACTAAAGCTGTTTAAAATCCTAACCTGATTTGGGCAAGTTGGCAATTTTACAACTTGAGTTCCTGAAAAATGCCATAGCACTGGCTATTCCTTAATTCAGAATTTCACTTTCATCCACACAGTCTGTAAAAAATTTCCAAAAGCATAATCTCATCCTCATATATAACAAGCATATATCAGATATCTCACTATTTTTGAGAAAAGGAAACAAAAAAATCTGACTTAACCCTAACCTGCTTAACTTCTGCCGCTTGTTAAGGCATTAAACCATGGTTCTTCATTACCAGTTCCTAAGATATTGTTGTGAAAAGGGGCTGACAGCTGATGTGAATGTATAGCATGAGCTATGAGACCACCAAAGGACTGGGCTGCATTTAGGTCCTTCTTAGGAGGCACTTCCCAGATGCACTAAGAAACCAAGTGGCAGAAGGCACTTCACCTGCTTGTCAAGGATTCATCAACTGCCATAAAATAACATATATCAACAGAATCTAGCTAAGTCAGTGAAAAAATTTAAATTATACAATTGATTATGGGTAACAGGACTCTGCTTCTTAAAACAGCATCACATGAGTTTCTCAAGGGACACCAAAAGACAATGAAAAGAAAAATAGTGTTAAGCTCTTCAGGTGGTCGAAAGCTTCTCTACCAGAATAAGGTATTTTCCACTCCTTTTTCTAAAGCCTAAAAAATGGCTGAACCTTTTTAGGTCATGTTTTGGTAAGCTTTTACTTTCTGCACAGCAATTTAAATTACAAGTACATTTTGTGGTAAAATTTTAATCTACTAAAATATAAATGTGCATAAAAGAAAAACAATTAAGCTTCCTCTACAGAATACATTAAAGCTGCCAATATAAAGTGCACACATGAAAAATTAAGCCTATAAAAATATATAATGAAAGACATCTGGCACAAATGTCAGCCTTCACATGCTTGTTTTGTCAGCTGTCAAATCATGGTAATATACTATGGTAAAAGGCACACTGACAGCAACATTCCTGGTATTTTAAAGAACAATCATAAAATACATGCATCTGCATTGCTACCAAAGTTATTGAATGGGGCTGGCAGTCTTTAGAAAAATATTCATGATTAATGCTTCCGACTCTCAAATGAAAGCCTGTGCAGGACAGATCCCAAATTATTTCTGTTCCACACAAGGCTTTTTGAAAGAGTTACCTGGAGTTGTGAGTAATAACTCAAGCAATTCTTTACAGTTATTGTAGGTAAATACTGTTCCTAAGCAG
This sequence comes from Neopelma chrysocephalum, assembly GCF_003984885.1. Lineage (NCBI taxonomy): Eukaryota > Metazoa > Chordata > Aves > Passeriformes > Pipridae > Neopelma > Neopelma chrysocephalum. Next base: position 9,802,290 of record NW_020897689.1, on the reverse strand, counting down.
CAAATGACATGGGGTCAGGGAATGGTATTCATTATATACTTACCTTTGTCAATAAAAAAAGTATTTTAAAAATATACATAAGAGGAAAAAAAATTCTTCCCAATAATTCCCTGCTTGATTTAATCTCAATGAGTTAATTATTTTGGTATGTCTTTCTGATTTAAAAAGCCAACGTTTTTCCTCTACATCAAACACAAGTTCCAGTTACACTTTGTAGTTGTGCACATTAAGCACTAAATACCAAAAAATCCTCTGGATGTGGTCCCATTACCATCCTTCTATGGTCCATCTGGACTAACAACAAGAAGTTCGAAGGAAAATGAAAACATTATACTGATACAGGTTTTTAATTTAATATATTTCTTTACAAAATTGAACAGTGATACCATGGGACAAAAAATAAAGTTGTCCAAGATGATGCTACCTACCTGAAGATTTTATATAGCATTATAGTCATCATCTCCTGGAAACCAAGGGAGCAGTAGTAATAAGAGTTAGTCATAAAGACTGCAACCTAGTTTCCTGTTAAATATATAATCATGCTCCAACAAAACCACATTACTTTTAAATAACCATTCCTTAAAAAGTATGCATGAATTTTTTCTGCTGTAGTCAGGCAGCCAAATCAGGTCTGCATTTATTCACATGCCAGGCACACTGTGACATTTTACTTAAATGCTGAGGAAGGTGAATAAAGAAGTTTTCACTAGAAACTAAGTTTATTTACAGTTTGCTTGTTAGGGTTTTTTTCTTTGTAAAGTTAATTTCTGCCCTGATGTTGATGTTATGAAGTAGAAAAGTTTTAGTCTTCCTTACACTGACTTCGCAGTGAGAAAGGGAGGGAAGACAGCTGAGACAGGAGGGATGAAATTAAGACTCCTGGCTATCAAAGACACTGCAGCAGGCATTGGACCTGGTGAGTCCCAATGGGAGCTGTCAAGTGATGGGCTTTTATGGGGAAATGCCAGTAGGAAAGTTTTGTTAGATGTCATTTTACAAGATAAATTGAAGCAAAGCCATCCAACCACTGAAATTAGGAAATAATGAAGCCTAGGTTAAAATTGGCTTGCAGTCACGCTGAAGAACCTGTTTGGGGCAAGTAAGATGACACTGTGTTTTCCTGAAGTACAGTTGGCCTCACCAGGAGTATTAGACCTGACCAAGGGCATTTTCTACCTTACAGAGATCTCTGATGAACATAAAACTAGCCAGTAGCAGCTTGAGTTTGTCACACTTGCCTATACTGTGTTACCATTCAAAGGATGTTTCCCTCAACCTTTTTACTGAGTAACGCTAAATATAGACTAACTGCATAAATCTCACTGCTTCCACTCATCCAAATAGCAACTATGAGAAAGTTCTCATAGTGGTGTAAGTCTACAATCACTCTTCCCAAAAGATATATAATACATATATATATATCCACCTCATTCTGTTCAGTAAGCTTTCATTATCACCATGACTATTAAAATGAAGCTTTCCACATGAGCAGTAGCTCAGTGAAATATCACTTCCATTTTAAATGCTTTCTGTATAACATCAAATACCACCAAGATACTTAATCAGATTGATTATCTGAGGCTGAAACAAACAACTTGCAGCACTGACAGCCAAAATCATTATGCTAGACGTCGGGAAGGACACTACAGAGAACACTGTATATTTTTTCCTGCCTCTACCTTAAAAATCAAAAGACTTAAAAAAAGGATGCTAAAAGATGGCATTATGGCTAGCCCACAGATAAAAAACAAGACTACAACTATAATTTTATAGTAACTTTGTAACAATTGTACTTTTGTACAATGAGAGTACCCATAATCTGCATATTCAACTGGAATTTCTCAGTGTATGGAGTATTTGCACATTTTTCTATAAAGAAAGGAAGTTCTAAATTTTAAATATCCATATATATCTCAGAAGATTATTATTAATGTTGTGCGTCTTTTTCAGTAGATTCTGAAGTACATAGGACAGTGTCTTGATATAACATACCTTCTGAATTTAAAAAAAAAAATGTCTTAAGCCTCATATTCCCTCTGCTTGAAAAGGTGTTTCAATCCCCAGCTGACAAGCAGAGAGTAAGGCACACGGACATTTAGTTTGACAAATATGCACTTGACCGACTTTGTGCCCTCAGCCATCCGTAATTTTGCTCTCCCATAATGATTTTCTGATGCCACATCAGAGCTGTCAACAGGTAAGGTCCTTCTCTGACTAACAGGATGGCAGTCATCTACCTGATGATGTAATTTCTTGTAACCTGTAGAAGCAGTTTCTTTGGGGCAGTGGAAGAGAAGGGTGAACACACACAATCCCACAAACGCACATAAACATGTTTTATCTCATTCATGATCACAAGTTTCACTTCATTCAGAAAGCAGACTAAAAATGACAAGGGTAGGGAAGATGCATAAATACACACTATTGGATTCATTTATTCTCACACCTTTTTGTCTCTCTTCTACTCCCTCAGTAATTTTTGGTCAGCCTTCCCTGTTACGTTGTACCAATCATCAAAGAGAAGCTTGGGAAACATTCTGGCATCCATGTAATTCTTGTACACCAGGAAGTATAAGCCTCTCAAAACAAGGATCCTAGGGAACTAGGAAAGCAATATTTTGGCTTTTTACCAACCATTTCACAGCAAAGGTAATTAGTAAGTTACATACCATTGTAAGCAACACCAGCATGAATCCAGCGTCCCTCACTGCTTGCTCTCTTTTCCATTGATGCCAAGATCGTGACAGGCTTACTTAACATGGTTATTGTTTCCAATTTCAAACACTTATACTTAATTAAGTTTCAGCTCTAGATGATCTATCTTAAACAGCCAAACAAACCAAAAATGCTCCAACTCCATTACCTCACCTTTTTACCCCTTCACTAGAGCAACAATGCATTGGAAACACTTTAGAAGGATTTTGTTTGTGTAGAATGGCCAGGATTTGGTAAGTCCATGTGATAAGCTACTTTTGAAATAAATTAACCAGCATAACATGTTTCAGTAACAGTAAGTATCCAGATTCTGGTCAGTCTTTTCATATCAAGAGAGAATTCTATGTATCAGGAGCAAAAGTCTGTGACAGAAGCCAGATGAAAAAACAAGATGAGTAATATGTTGAATTTCATGCATATTAGGTACAGTCTTCCATCACCTGACAAAGTGGAAGAGCTGCCCCTCTGTCTCTTGTACAAAAAAACTATTGCCTTTCAGAATCAAAAATATCAGACATTTGCAAATACTTTAAAAGTTTTATATAATACATAATTACACATGCCTGAGCCCACATAGAACCCCACCCCAAAGGAATTTCAAGATTTCAATTTAAATGGAGAAAGAAGAGCTGAAAAGATTGGTACAGTGATCAGCATCTCAATACTCCTTTCAGGAACAAACAGGAAATGATAACTAATGAAAAATTCCAAATATTATTAATACAGAAAAATATGTCCAGCTTTGACAACCAACCCAGTCGTGGAATAAACACTTCCATCTTCAGTAGCTGCTAAAACAAACACTCTTTTACAGGCTTTGACAGAGAACAGAATTCATTTCCCCTTTACAGCTGCAGTGCTTCAAAGTCAGTTAAACATCAATGTGACAGCCTTACTTGCGAGAGCTCAGACATTTACTGTATTATCTTAGCCGGACATGAGCAGAAAGCAGAGACTGTGAAGGCAGAGAAGGCAAGGGGGAGAGAGGGAAGTCAAGGCGGTTTTTCTTAAACATCTAATGAAGTGTTCATCTTGGGTTTTGCCACAGTGTTATTTTTTCTTGTTCGTTTATTCCCTGTTTAAAGACCCAGTTAATACAAACATAGCACAGGTCTGAAGGCAAAAAGTTCACTGGGATGTACCTTGTTTGCACAGATACTACTCAGTTACCAACTTCCCGCTCTGTGACACAGTGTGCTTCTACAAATGAAACACAGTTGACTGAGCTACTATCAATGCTTACAAATGAGACTATTTTATTTGCAGCTAGCCATCATCCTACTGATTTTCTCATTAATATCTAAAAGACACACAGCTTAGATTCTTACCCTAATTTCTGCCACTGACTTTCCTGTACAACCCCTACCTCACAAGACCATTGTGAAGCTTAATATATATTAATTTCACACACAGCAACAAGCATGGTAAATACTTAATAGTAGGCAGTTAGGAACATTGGCCAGATGTCAAACCAACCCTAACAATGTGTGCAGGCCACTAACTTAAGTATCATGGACAAAGAATAGCCACCAGATAACTGTAGTAGCCATTTGCAAAAAGCTGTCAAGAATACTTTCTGAGATTCTGTGGAAACCTGGCTGCTCACATGATTATGGTCTTGTCTACTTCCAGATGTTTAATTACATTAAAAAAAACTAAAAATACATGTTCTTACTACTGGTTTCCCATGAAAGCAGTTGTTGCCATTGAGGGAAATGATATGATCACAAAGAGAAGATGTCTTATGAATTACCTACCAAAACTATGAGCAAAAGATTTGCTGAGTGACTAGGTCTTTCATGACAAATGATCCCTCAAAACTGTGACTCAGAATAAAATCCCTACAATACTGAAAAAGTTTTTTATTAGGTTTTGAACACATTTATCATTTCTCTGTGCATGCTGTAAGCAAGCTTGGGAAAAAAATAATCAGTATTTCTTTATTCTTAGTGGTATTCTGTACATAAATACTGAAGAGAAGGCATGTCTGAAACACACACCTAAACTACAGACCTTTTGATAAAAAATAAAATAGAGAGAAAAGAGTAGCTAGTAAAAACACAACGTTGTCACATGAAACAGTCTGCACAAATTATGTTATTAAACATTAAATTCTTCGGCTCAAGTGGAAATTCCAGAAAAAGCCTGATAATTTGTAGCCATATCATTTGGCAAAACATGTAAGCTTATATTCAGGAACTCTCCAAATCTCAGCTAATAAGAGTTTGAACCATCTTTCACCTTCTGAAGGGTTACTTCAGGGTTAAGGGAAAGACAAATCAAGATGCACTTCATCTGCCAAAAATAAAATCACTCTTCTTCACCCTTCACAGTTGCCCCAATCTGAAGATTTCTATTTCACGATACTACTTTGTATTTGAGGTTCCTGTCTGGAAATTGACTGACTCTCATACTCCCTCCCCTAAGACTTCAGTTAGCATTTTCCCTTTCGGAAAAGAAGAGAAGCAAATCAAACATTCCCTAACAAAAGCATTTTTTGCCTCTGCATCTTGAAGCCACCCTCTTCCCCAATAGGCCGAATGAATGACCTTCAGGGAAAGCTGCCCAAGCCAGCCAGTCGCCCAGGCTCAGGGGATGAGCTGGCCTGGAACTCTGCCTACCACAGGGAGATGGTGTGTTTTGTTTAACCATTTACTTGTTAAAATCTTAGTGTTTGGAGGCTTGGGGAGGTTTTTTGGTGCTATGCTGATGTACTCTTCTTACTCCAGCACCACTATTTTTAGTAACCAGCAAATGGGTGGCTGTAGGACCTCTCCTATCACCAGAAAGCTATCCAGCTTGAAGTGGGAAAGCAGCCCAGCTCATGCATGCTAGTAATTCTTCAGATAGAGGCTTGCAAGCCCAGCCCTGCTTGCTTCTGCTGCAACTAGCACTTCATTACATGCACTTCAATGCAGTACACAGGTTTTTTGTAAACAAACCTTTGATGGAAATACTTTAAAATAAATCTGCATCTTTTCTATCTTTATAATCCTTATTGCACTATGTTACTTATGGATTTCTGTCAGCTCTGAGAAAACTTTTGTATCCTAAAAAATTCCTTTCCCCTAGACGTGTACAAAACTGGTGAATAGGTTGTTTTACCCAGCATTTCCTCCCAAAATTGCCAATCCTCAGACCTGGTCAAGACTTACATTTCCATATGCATTACCAACTTGAGAAACGCGACACAAGGTGTTGAAATACAATTTAGAATTTATTTCAAATTGATATATATCAAACTGTACAATAATAAATATAGCTGCACTGGTAAAAAAAAAGGAACAAAAAATTCTCAGAAGCAACAGTAAGTAAATTCTGTTAAATACACAATTCAAACTATGTATAGACCCAGTTATTCAAATCAGAAATCTTGAGTGAAATACAGGCACGTGGTATGTGACAGATTGGCAATGGAAAGTTCTGTAGGACAGGCTACACTCAGAACAGTGCTGGAAATGAGCCCACGACTCATTTCAAAACTCATGTCAAAAAGTCTTGTGAAATTTCTCGGTATACGCAATGCACACTGCACAGCTTGTCTCCGTTCAATACTCCTCACCATTAAAATTATATATAATGCTAAGCTTTTCATGCTATGCAAACTATAGATGTTTAAAAACTCAATTTAACTTGTAAGACAGAGAAATATGTAACCTGCTAAAGTACGACTAGGTATGTTGCAAAAGTTTTAAAGCTAAAGTGCTGCTGAAAAAATTATAGCAGCAACAAGCACAGAATTTCCAACATAAAATAGTGAAAAGTAAAACGTTAGTGTGAATTCATTTTTAACTAAAATCTCCCTGCTTTTACTTCCCCAAATTCAAGTTACTAAAATGCCAAATACTCCCTTCATGTATGACACAGCATAAAACACTCGAGTACTTGTATTGCAGTAATTCGCAAATGAATTTTAAAGGTTTGGGCAGGATAAACATTACATGCATAAACTTGCAAAATATTCAAACGGCTTCTTTATCTACTTACAAAAAGCTGAAATCCCTTCAGTTCCAGTCACATGAATTTAATTTAATAATTAATTTTATCATTAAAAAAACACAGATTCTTCTTGTTGGGGCACAAAACATTCACACAAATAGAAGAAAACACAAAAGAAAAACTCCTCCACGTGTAAGTAACTCTGAAGACACAACATATACTAAAAACTTAACCCCATCTCCCCCCAGGTAGAGAAGACATTTTCCCCTTATCCCTCAATTATATTAATTTCCAATTATACAGCTGATGTTAAGAAGGGGGTTAAAAACCAACAAAACAAACCACCCTGCAACTTTCAACCTCAAGTTAGGTCTTAAAAGTAAGCCTACAAGACTCATACAATCCCTTAGTCATCAGGTCACAATCCTAATTTAAAACAACAAATTCTCCCATTTGGTTCCATTATAAGGTGATAGCTAACACTTCTAGTAATTTATAGACATCCCATTTTCCTTGAGTTTAACCAGACAGCAAATCAAATAATCCCACAGAGGATTCAGAGCAGGCTTGACCCATTACTGAAGTGTTAAATTAGAATTTCAAAGAGTAACTCTATAGTCACCCTTCACAGGGATAATTTTTAATTCTTCTCCTGTGAAATGTGAAGTTAAGTCAATACTTGATGTTTTATCTCATAACAAAAGCAGACAAAAATACTGCTAACTCAAAACAATCTAGGTTGATTCTTGTTTAATAAAATAGCAAAAGGCCACTGCTTCAATGTTTTAATAGGCAAGTTCTCTCTAGCATTTTTTTACAATTTCAGTATTAATTCACATCAAGAGAAGCAGGCATTTTATTTACATTTGATGAAATTAAATACATAAATATATAATTATTTCTTTTCTCACACAATCCACAAACAGTGGTGAATCTGAATTTTGCATATGAAGAAAATAATGAGGGTTGGCCACATTTTACAGCTAAGAAAGTGAGAGACTTGCAGGTCAAGTGACTTGTTTAGTATACCTCTGGCAAACCTGGCACCGAGGAATAAGCTCCTGGCTCTTGAGCACAAGGTCTACCTCCATTCCCATTATTACCCATGTAAGCTCATTCCCATAGGTATAATTACAGGGAAATTTCCACCACATGCATGGGCAAATGTTGCAGGTCCCCAAATTCTACAAATGGTTCCAGACACCTTATCTGAATTACTTGTTGATTAGACAACAACAACAAAAAAAAAGTTGTCCAAGGAAACAATATATTCAGTTTTTGTAGCTGACTCCCAGCCAGCCTAAATAAATCGTTTTAACTGTCTGTTCAACATAGGAACAGCAGAAGCTTGGCACAGTAAGAGCCACAGAGCCCATCAATGGCATGGCATAAGGGTGGTTGATATTACTGGGAATCCTGAACAAAGCAACAGGACAGAACTAAAAACTGGTAATAAAATCAGTACAAATTACAACATAGAAAACATACACACAGACAAAAAGCCACACTTTTTCAATTTCTAAAATATTAAATAAAAAATTCTCATGTTGTTGCAGATATGCACCCTCACAGAATGTAGTATTAATTTATTCTGTTCCTCAAGACATTGTCTGTTTAAGAAAATACCAGTTCCCTTTTACTGACTTCTTTCCCTGCCAGTGGTAAGCAAAAATCAGTTAAAAACCAATAAAACACAAAGTTGTCTTTATAGTTGGCTAATGCAAGTGAAATATTAGCAGAAGTAGGTTTGACCCAATATTGGATTTTACATTTTCATCTTTCCTCTATTGCCAGTTAGCTCAAAGTTTCTGCAAGAAACCTTCTTATTTCCTTTCTCAGAATCTTGTCTCTAAAAAAGTCCCTCCTCCCCCAAGGAAATTCTAAGGGCAGGCTCATAGTCTTTCTTTTCTCAGTTTCTGCAATGCAACTTGAGAAAAAATTATTTACACAAGTGTAACAGAACAGAATACAGCTCATTTATGAAAAAACTAACACTGTACTTATAGAACAATATTTCCACAAAATCAGAACAGTAAGAACAGTCCCCAAATCATGTCAACAGCAAGGAAAGTTACAGCACACGGCCCTTCCCACCATAACACAAAATACTCTCTAGTGGGTTTAAATTTTTAAGAGTTTAATTCTATCATTGCCAGCCACATTATATATAGTTCACATTTTTACTTCTCAATTGCTCTGAGAGATCTAAATACGTCTCATTTTGGTCTTTTCAGGTTTTCAAAAATTAATCTGTTTTACATGATGAAATACTTCACACTGACCTAATCAATAGATTTGGAAAAAAAGATGGTATACACAGTGGCAACCATGTGCAACTTTAACTTGTATTACATCTTTGTAGTCAAATGCATTCATTTAATTATGGACAATGATACTTCTGATACAAGGAGCAGAACTGTGCCAATAATGAATTTTTAATTCCAGCCATTGAACAGGAAAAACACGTATTTTAAAACTGTTAAGTTGTGCAAATAGTCAATTCACCAGGAAAAAATGCCCTTGTTTCAGATAGCTTATTTCATGTCAAAGTAGGGTAAGCTATTCAAAGCATTAAGAACATCCACAAGGGGATTTAATTGCTAAATATATCTGTGAATGTATACCTTCACTTCCTTTGCAGTACCTTGTCTGAGAAGACAACCTTATGGGTAGCAGATAAATAAATTAGATCTATACAAGTAGGCAAGTGAAGAAACTACTGTCCTTTACTGTAGGACACACAAAACAGACAGGATGCTCACCTCACACACAGGAAATCAGTTCCCCAACAAAGTATTTACACACCAATAAAAAGCAGAGCTACTTCAGAGGCAGCAAAGCTCTGCTCAGAAACACTGAGCAGCCCGGAGAGGGCAGCAATCTCCTAAGAGGCAGGAGAGCCAAATGCAAACCTCTGCTCTCAATCAGGAGCACTGTGATTCCCTCCTCCATCTTGTTGCACTCACACATCCCGGTGTTCAGAAGAAGTGCTGCAATCTGCCCTCCAGCCTCTCCCTGCTTTGGCAAAGATGGGTGTACCTCCAGTTTCCATGCATGCTGGTGCATTTGAAGGTAGAGGAAAGGGCTCCCCAGCTCCTGTATTCATCCCAGGTCAAGTGGGTGACACCCTCTGCCACAGCCATAAAAACCTGGGAAACTGCCCATCCCCAGCTTGGCTCAACTGGGAGAGTCTGGGCCACACTGGACCCAGGCTGAACTCCAGCTCCTGGGGAGAGAGACCAGAGGCCATCACAAGCTGTCCCTCTACCCAGGGCACAGGTTGTGCCACTGAAATGGTATCCCTGTGAGAGCCCTTACCTTGCACACCCACAGCAGCTCCCCACCCACAGCTGTACCCCTAGCTGGCCAGACTGCTTCCCTGTGGCTTACTGGCTGTTAAGTTTTGCTGTGACTCTAGCCTTGAAATCCAAAATTTTCATTTCAGAATTTCCTAAGTGAGCCATTACAGCTTTTCTGATTAGCAGTCAATTTTCTCCCTTCCTCAACGAAGCTACTTATGAAATTCATGCCAACTCATTAATAGCTTCAAGTTAGCCAAAAATACATTTTCAGTAAGCAATTCCCCCTTAAAATACACATACACAAATAAGTCTAACTCTTACTAGAGAGTCACAACCAGAGATCAAGCTGTCCTGACCCAAAACATGGGACTATCCCAAAGCTTCATGAGGTTATATCAAAAGACCACAAAACACTTCTCTTGGAAGCTGGAGGCGGAAGGAAATAGCTCAGAAACCGAGTGATGAAGCAAATAAGAGGAAGAGTAAGTAGGAGGCAATTTTGATAACCACTATTACTGGAATCAAATGCAGCAGCAGCAGGTTGTTAGGTTTTTTTCCCCCCTTTAAATGCTCACAGTACCCAAAATAGGACCAAAGCAACATATGCATGGTTCCATGCCAATATTAAAAAATAAATACATACTATTGTGAAACATATGTACTATATACATAGCATATTTGACACTAACTAACTAAAGAAGAAAATTAATAGAACAAATCTATGTGCTCCCATAGGTGGTGGCACACAGCCTGTGATGTACAGTAATGGTGTAGTGTGTTTGGGGCGTGACAGTGGTAGAACAGAAACTGATCTCATATAAAGTGGCCTAATTTGGGGTGGTTTGGGATTTTTTTTGCTTCTTTAGATTTGTATTGAGTATGTTTTAAGTGTAGCAACCATAGTGTTATACAATTTGACTCACACGTATTGATTCCTCAAACATTTCAATATCGATCAAGAGCCTAGAACCTGGATATTGACAAAAGAGTGAGCTCATGAGGAAGGAAAGACTAAAATCACAGTAAGGGACAAGGAATATTTTAAACATTAGTAGTCATGAATCGAGCTTCACATACCATCAGCTGCACATAAACCCTATTCCACCGCAGGATATATTCTGGAAGTTGCATACTATAACTCCAGACAGAAAAAGTTTTACGTGAGTCTGTTCAGCGGGACTAAGCAATAAAAACACAGTTAACCAGGATCTGTGAAGAGAAGCCAAGCAAAAAACCACAACTGAAAACTGAAAGGCCATAAAAATTAACCCAAGTGAAATTTCATATGTGTTGGCCACCTACTTTTAGAGAAATGTAGATGTTTTTATCCCATTTTAAAATACTATTAAAGTGCGGCACCACACAGTAGTTTCAAGCTCACAATCTGAACAAAGAAATGTAGGGGACATCTCACTCTCTTAAAGCAGTAAAACAGGTATCTAGAATTGAGGGACAAAGGAATCAAAGGCAAAAAGGGATCTTCAATTCCATGTGTTACTTGTAAGGATAATGTTTCAAAGCTTAAGTGAGAATATGCAACTATAAGCAAAAGAAAAACATGCTGAAAAAAACGTGAATGGAAACATTTTACCTCCTCCTGACACTACTACAGCATCCCTGAAGAAAGAACCAAATTGCAATACCTACTATAAAACTAATTCTTTTCTCAATTCTAATTTTAAATATTCCTAGTTTGCCTATTGCTGTCATTTTGAAATATACAGAGTTTGGTGCATACAGAATGCTGTAGTTTATTGATTTGGGATTACTGAAGGAATAAAAGTACTGATAATGAAAAAAACTGAAGAATCTGGACCATAAAACAGATGTCAGAACAAGAGAACAGAGCATATTCTTCATTTATCATGGCCACAGTTGTAAATGGAGTTTTAGCAATGCATTTACACACTGCCAAATATTGTATGCATAAGGGTGTCAGTACCCCTTTTTGCTTGTGGTAAGATGACTAGAGGAGGATTCTGTAACACATTTTGAATAGCTAGAGCCATGTGCAGTGATACTATAAAACTCCCCAATATTTCTAAATCATTTTAATAATACTGAACTTCTGTGATTTATCTGAATTTTCAAAATCCAAAGTTTGTTTTAAAAAGAAAACCTGCAATTTCTTGCCCGTCCAGTTAATATAAAAGTAAATTAATCAGACAGAAACACACTGTGCCACACTTTATAATCACCTACAAATTTGCTTACCATTATAATCACATAAGTCTTCTGAGCCTAACATCCCAGCATTGTGACATCATAAAATTCAGCCACTTTTATGTAGAGAAATATCCATGAACCTCCAAATATTGTACCATAATGCTGTCAAATAAACAGACCACTGGAATTCAATTTCCAGAAGGCCAAGGCAAAATCTACAGGCCTTCATCTGAAATACCAGTGTCATTTTCAAGCCCTGTATTTAATTAATACTATTTACTGTCAAGAGCCAAGCCATGTAAATATTTCACTCTTCCCAATTCAGGGACTAAAGGCAGGCCCAGAGGAAAATCTGCCCAAGTAAATGCATCTCATCTTCTTTGATCATGCAAGTGCTCAGTTGTCCTGTTCTTGACCCCTCTAGAATTCCCAGGCTCCAATAGTGGTGGTATAATGTCATCAATCTATATATAAAATATACATTGATTTTCCACAGATGATAATGACAGCTATTTCTTCTGCTAATGTGTATATAGCAAACCTTTGCCCATATAAAAAGGTTCCTATCAAGGTAAGAAATGAAAAAATCTTAGCAAAGTCCATTATGAAGTCAAAACCAATATTTAAGAAGTGAATAAAATCAAGTTAACAATCCCATTTCCTAAGCATTTTTTATTTATCTCACCGAAACTGAAATGTTAAAAATAATCTTCCAGGATATAACTACATACAAAAGGCAAGCTTCAATTGACTGAACGAGCATTTGCAACAGTCTTGGATATATATGACATTTCGTTCCATCAATTCAGTAACAAGTTCACCGATGGAGCACTCCATTTAAATCCATTTACAGTAATTAATGAGTTTTACATATGTCAGAATAGTTTAATCCAGCTTTACAATGAATTTGAACATTGTGGCCTCAAAACTATGAAAGTACTTTAAAAGTGCTTTCGTTACTAACAAATCTAGTTCTGCCAGTTGCAAGCATCATAAGATTTTCTTAGAGTACTCTAAATTTTCATAAATTTTAAAAGAAAGAAATGGAATATATTACATTTGTATGTATTTCAGCTTTTCCACAAAATAATGTTTTTCACAAGATCCCAGTTCCAATTTTAGGAGGAAAAAAATCTTTAGGGTACAATTGTACAAATCTCAATAGATGCTCATTTCTTAATATTTTAGTTCTTATCGTACCACCCACACAGAACTTCACTCTCAGAATAGGAGTATCATTTTAACGCTGATTACAATAAATTCACTATAATCAAGCATCCCCTTTTACAAGCATCTTTATAGGCAATTCATGTTAACTAATGTCACTACTGAACAGCGGTGACTGAACACAGAATAATCTGATCACATTTCATGCAACACACAGCTCCCCAAGTTTTGAGGTCTAGGAATGGAATCATGTTCCCTTTATTTATCACAAACTAATTCAACGTAGATTAAATATCCCTCACAGAGAAGACCTGATTCAGTAAAGATTACCCATACCTGTATTTTAGGTATTTCAGAAACACAGCTCCTGTGGGAAGTAGGGCCCCCTGAATTGACTATAGAGCTCTAGGTAGGCACAATTCCAGCCCTGCTTTGCCTGCTGATAGAAGTGAGCTCTGCCTCATTCAGGTTTGATACTTGGAATCTACTCTAAGTTCCTCACTTTCATCCTTAAACTAATACCAAAGGCTCTTAAAACTTGTTTTGATATTAGGCACTTTTACTGTCAGTGTTACATGTCATTTTCTGACAGCACTCCCTTTACACACACATGTATTAGGAGAACACAGTCAAAAATGAGACATGTCAGAATTTTCTTTATCTACTTCAGCTGTAAACAATGAGCACTATAACTCCGAATGAAAGGACACACAAACATTTTCTATCACACTTGACACTAACTACAACACAAATGCCAATGAAATCACTACAAAGTTAGATTGAAACAGACTATCCACATCGACAGTGACAGAAAACTGAGATTTCTCTAATCTATGCTCTTTCTGCTGAGAAATATTTCTTACTAAGTAAACCACTTCATGCAAAAAGAAAAGGAGAGAGAGAGAAAATGTCTTCTGACTGATAGCTTTTAGACTAGGAATTAAACTAGGTTATTTATTTGTTTAGGGTTTTTTGTAAGTCTAAACTTCTCCCCATTCTAACTGCATTGCTTTTTTTGTTAACACACAGTAGCTACCTCCCACCACTCCAACTAACATATAAGAAATAGATCTAGTAAGTTTTAAGTAGTAGTTTCACTTTCCAAAAAACTTAATATAGTGGTAGACAGGCTGAACGTGCACAATTTCAGTCACAGTGGTGGTACAGTCTCACAATATTCAGTCAAACCCAATATGTATTATTTCACAAGTAACACTAGTCAAAAGCCAAGGACAGGATTTCTTAAATGAAACTCCAACTGATATGTTCTTCCTACACTACTATAATTTTGGATGGGTATACTGGTTAAAATAAACAGCTACAGCTCTTCCATCTTGCAATGGAGAAGGTGAACATGCAAGTATGTCAAGCAATAAGACTGAAACCCCAGGCATTCATAAAATGAATGAAAGAATTTCCAAGGATTCAATGGAACCAAAATTTTAAAAACTATTTCTTGTCCTTTATTCCTATGCAACCTACTTTTGCTGAACTGTCTACCACAGGAACACATGGATAACCACCCATTTTAGAGCAAAAGGATATCCTGAGCAGAAAACTACATCTCTACATCATACTCGCCCTCTAAATCCTTTCATGACACCAACTTTTTGGTTTATTCCTCGCTGTCATCACCGTAGACTTCATATACAAATATTCATGTCCCATTTGCTCTTATTAAAGGTTTTGAACTTCCCAAACACAGCAACTGTGTTTTAGCAAGCATCTTTAAAGTTACCAGATTACTTTCTAGCACTGTAACAACCAAATCTATGGGTTTATCATTTTGGCATAGAATGTCACAACACTAAGCAAGAGACAGGCTGGGTTTTTTTTCTCCACATATACTGATTAGGGGAAAAAAAAATCAATTATATGGAAAAATTTTTAGAATCTTTGTCTTTCTTTTTTTAAAACAACTTGCTTAAATGATTACAAAAGCAGATTATTATTGAGAAGACCTGCACATACACATTACGATCATTATGCAGTCCAGATAAGTACTGTAAATAAATAATATAGTTTAAGTAATAAGTATAAATAAGTAATAACATTTATGTGGCTAAGAATTTTTAAATTAATACATGAATAAACTATTAACTAGTATTATAAACTTTATTGAACACAATGAACTGAAGAGTTTTATCAGAACTAAAAAGGGGAAAGGCAGAAAAAAGCACTGGAAAGCTGCCTAACCTATTTTCATTCACTGATGCTAGAAAATTCAGTACGTTAAGAAAAGCATTGTTAGTTTGCAAAAATTGCTCAATATAATTAACAAAAGAGGAAATGATACTTGATGTGCACATATATAATTTTACCCATATTTGGTTAGCATTTTATAAACAGTTATCCCCCAAACAACTAAAAACCTTTTCAGAAGGCTCATTTCCCACCTCTATATTTAGTGTGCAAGCCTCAAAAATACATATTTCTGACCTTAATAAGTCACTCTATGTGTTAAATGACAACATTTATTCATGAGTACACTGAAAAGGTTCTCACATAAAATCTCAAATGTGTATTTGTTGTAAAAGATTTATACGAAGTGAGCATATTGATATATCAAACATATCTAAAATAAAACCACAGCATTTATATTCTACTTTCTTTCACTGCACTACCAAACTATTATTAGTCTGCATTTAAACAATCCGCAGGGGTCTCTTTTTCTAATTCTCAGCGGTATTACCCCTTCTTGAGAGCAGAGTTAAACAGGCACAGCACTGCCTGATGGAGTCATCAGACAGTAATTCTTGAGCAACAAGCAGTTTAAGTCATCAGTGTCATTATACCAATTTCAACCCTCAATTTAAGTAATTTATTAGTGCACAGAGTTGGAAGGAAAAGCTTGTATTATTCCATATTCAACCTTTGCCATAAGACAGACCATAACCAGCACATTTGAAAAACATCAATTCCTTAGTTACAGTATCAAATATCAAACAAATCTCATGAGAAAGAATATCACATGTTGACCCCTTCAGCCTCTCTTTGCAGAAAGTCCCATTCCTGGTTCTGGCACTAAAGCAAGGACCCTGCTTCCATAACCAGTCTGAGCATTATTTTTCAAAGTTTCTAAAATGTTAGTATTTTAACTCAGTGTATAGGATCATACATTACTTAAAACCACAGCTTATTCTGCTGTATCTACACAATCAATCTAAGATATCTCACATCAAACTCCCCCGTGAAGAAGATTAATCCAATTAAATGCAACAGATATAGACAACTCACCAAGACTCAGCGATGCAGACAGCAATTTCTAGGGGCTGTGTGTGCAGGGGACCTCACTACTCAGATCTCAAGCATGCTAGGAACAAATTTGAGAGAAAAATATCAGTCTTTTTTTTGGAGACAGGTATAGGAAAAAAAATATGTTTAGCACATTGCAGTTCTAAGCATAACACAGCGAGGGAAACAAACTTTGCAGAGCATTATCTGCTTTTCCAGACATAACTACAACCCTCTTCCAGTTGCACAATCACTCCAGGCACACAACTTCCTCTCTACCTGCTGCCTACTGCAAATTCACAGCGATAGCAACTAAAATGTTTACATTAACTAACACAGTACATAGCCTCTATTTTCATAAAAGAATCTATGAGAACTCTCTGTGAAAGTGGTTGGTTCCTTTTTTTGTTGACTGCTTGGCTGGTTGACTTCATAGCACACTAGTTTCAAACCTCTAAAAAGGAGAAAGTGGTGTTCTTATAAAGTGTCTTTCAACCATTATTACAACTTGTATGTACAGGAGCACGTTTTTTCTCTCAATCTCCCCTTACAATACTCCAGATGCAAGTGACAAGTATCAGTGACCAGAAAGCTTTTCATTATTATGGAGTCCCATAAATCAGTAAAGAGTCCCACAGAGCAGAAGACATACATTGCACAGCAAAACACATTTCTTTGGGGAGGAGGAGCACACCACTGCCCACATAAATATTATACCTGCATTTCTCTTTGTAGGTCAAATGGTACTTTATGTCAAATGTATCCAAGCAAACTACCAAAGAATAGTTTTCTACTTTCTTATTCTAACAAAAAAAAAGGCAAAACATAAAGCAAATGAGAACACAAAGAAAATAAAAGATACACTACCAGAGTCATCAACAGGAAAAAAAAAGCACACCCTAATTATGCCTCAAGAGAAATGGAATTCAGAATCAACTTCGTTCCTTCTGTAATTTCTGCCATCTTACAGAAACCTTCTTCAAACCAGTTCTGCTTAAGTTCTTTCAGTCACAGTCAGGACACCATTACAGTAACAGACTATTCAGGGGCACCACTAACAAAACAGTATTCTTATATAAAATATATACACAGAAAATATGGTTGTTATTTCCTCAGGAATGCCCAAAAAGCACACAAGCTCCACAGTTCACAAACATGGGCTTCGAGTGGGTCCTCGTTGACAGAAATCATAATCTTGTCTTAGAATAAAATTTTAAGTAAACTATTAGATCTTTTGATGATTTAGTGGGATTTCCAGTATCTGTTAGACATCTGCAGTTCAGAAACCCACCAAAGAGAAGCTGCTGTCTCACCAGCAGATGGGGGCTGCAGTTCCAACCCACGGTGGGGAGACCTTTTCCACAGAGGAGCAGTAACTGCCTGTGCAGACAGAAGCATTTCCCACTCATCTTCTGTCTTTCACCTGCTGTGTGCCAATGAATGAGTACTCTACTACCATTTTGTTTCTTGATAACTAGCATGGCTGCTCACTTGTATTTTCCTACTGTGTTTTCCTATTTTTGGGTCCCACCTCCTGGTCTCCATGGCCTCCAGTACTGCAGCTCAAGGAGTCTGTACACAGATAATGTAGCTCCTGACCATTACACTGGTGTCCACGGAGCACCACTGGAAGGGACAAGTTTTGCTGATTTTCATTCGTTCTGCTCACAGAATGTTTACCAGTAATACTGTCTGAAAACATACACAGCATTACCTTAAAAATACTATTAACAAGATCTTTCTTCCCAAATAAAACTCTTGAATTATACAGTAACTAGTGACAAGCTTATGTACCTGAATAGGTGTATTATCTAGTATATTTCAGATATATTTCTCCAAGTAAACTAGACTGCCAATGAAGAAAAAAGTGACGAACATTAATTGATTGACAATTAAATTATCTGTTAGTCCTTTGCCTTCCCTTCTCAAGCCCATTCTGGAGGTTTAAACAAAAGCGAGCCAACTAGCATGCTACAACCCACATCTATGCAAATTCCCACCAGAATCAGGAGGTTCTTGAGATGGCCCTCAAAACGCAAGAGAAACTACTCTTGCATGAAGACAGCTGTCGCAGTGACATAACCCTGCTAATGCTGGTGCACAAAGGCCTGTGTAGGTAGGTCTCACACAAAGGCCTACACGAAGAACAGGTCTCTTCCTCAAACAAATTATCAACATTAGCTACAATATAAAAATGGAATATACCACAGCCATCATTCTCCACACCTGCCATTTTCCAACACCACCATTCAATCCTCCCTCCTACAAAGAGTTAAAGAAAACTGATTCAAGGTCAAAAAAACCCAACTAAAAGCAACTGATATAGAGCAGAACAACACACCATTCTCTGACTTCAGAGCACTTTACATCTTTGTTTTCTATTCGTGCACAGTCACTTCTTTCTTTCCAGTCTCTACTCCAGGTACCTAAGATGCATTACCTCCTTGGTCCATAAAAACTTTAAGTTGTGAACAAAATACACACAATGCCAACTCTACAAACTATAGTTTAGCTAAAAGAGAGTGAAAACTGCCACTTTCAGACATATTTGGAGGAGATCATCTACAGCATGCAAAGCTTAGTGAGCATGAACTAGGTGAGCTTAGTGAGGCTTTTCTTATCTACAATCTTCATGTTCTGTCATTCTTATACTAAGAAGAAAAGGAGGCACAAACGACCTCACCATTTAACAGTACCAGTTAACAGTAACTTCACACAGCACTCTAGCAAGAAAATAGTTTGAGGCTTCATTAAAAATTCAGTATCTGTTTCAAAGTAATGCTCAAAAAACAGCAAAACAAGCAAAAGTATGTTTGCACTGCAAATGCCAACAAAAACTGGCAAGCAATTAAAAAGAAAAAACCTTTAAACTATATTATTAGAGCTACATTTTATAGCCAGTAAAGCATCAACAAGTTGACTTTTTTTCCCCCTCCAAGATAATGGCAACAACTATTCTGGCCATATGTAAAGAAAATAGTGTATTTCTAGCCATAAACTTTTATTTGGGAAAAAAAATACAAAGATTTAGACTGAAAGAAGAGTTTTTCCCCTTGAGAATACAACTAAAAACTGTTAAAATAAACTATTTATTTATTTGTACACACTCTATCTTCCTCTACATGGAATCTCTTTTAGAAAATGGATAGAACAGGATGAGGAGATTGTTCATAGCTCTGGAGACAAAGGTATAAATCTCAGTAAGGGTAGCAAGTGAAATTAGTTGACAATAATCACATGTATTTCTGGGAATATATAACTGGTTGGTCAGCAAGTCCTGACAATAATTAGAAAGAGTAAGGACTGAAGAGCTACTTAGTGAACTCAAAGCATAGCGGAAACAGAATGAAGAAAAGCAATCTCCACTGCAGACTAGGTCATACCTGAACTCTCAGTTGCACAAGTATTAAAACTTATGACCTTGGGTTTTCTTGGGTTTTGGTTCAGGTTCTGTCCGGGATTTGGTTTTGGTTGTTTTTTTTTTAATTTTTAATTTGATTCCATCACATAGGCATATGATGAATTTTAAGTTCATAAAAACATCTGCAATGAAAGTGTCAGTATATACTATCAAATTTATTCATAAGCAGACTTTCTTCTACCCTCCTAAAGTTTTCTTTTTAAATGCAGTTTAATACCTCCTACATAATCTGTGAAGTACAAATGGGTGAGGTACAAACTGCATTGGTTTTAATTGCAGTGATTTTCTTCAAAATCCAAGGGCAAGGCTCATTAGAGATCAATACTGACAGCCATGAAAAACTAAGTCTATTCACACACAGATGAATTACAGCACAGGCAGAGTAAGACTAAAATTCCATAACAATTCTGACCTAACATGTAAAATGTTATTTCACTTTCCATGCCCATTCTTCAATCTCAGACTTCTCCACCAAGGCAGCCAATAAAGCAGCCAATTGTGATATGCCCACTATAAATCCTAGCAAAGAGCAACAATATGTCTTACATAGCTCACTAAAAAAGCATCAAAATAGTAACTCTCAGTCAACAGTATATCAGATCCATGTTCTCACTATGTCCCCTCACAGAAGCTCATGTGATCCATACTACATAAGATTCATGGATAAATCAACACATTCGGTAGATATTTTAATTAATTTGTCACCTATACTCTCTGCCCTTTCATTATTACGTTAAATGTTTCCATGTACTGTGGACTATTTTAGCAAAATACAAGTTTTCCTTCTCAAACTTCAAGTAACATCTTGAAGTTTGAAAACATACAGAAAAAATGTAAGTAGGTTTTACTGAGGGCATTGCATCTTAGCTGCAAAATGCAAATGCACGTTACAAAGAAGCTTCTGAATATCTAAGTAATGAGTACACACTCACAGAAAGAGTGAGATTTATCAGTTATAACTAAAAGGAAAGCAAAGGAAAAATAATATCTGTCAGTAACTGAATTAATGGGAGATTGTCATGGAAGCCATTTAAGGAAATGTAAGACTTGGAATAGCATAATGATGCAGCTGCAGAAGTAAAAAAAATGTGCATATTGTTAATATGTTGTCGTATAGCTTCAGACATTTAAATTAATGAACTAATTTCAAACTTCAAAATGCCAAACACCCCAGTGACCATACACTTTCCATACGAATTGTACACATTTTATTTCCATTAAACTCTTAAATAAAATTTCCATTAATCTTTTACTAGAATAACGTGCAATTTCCATAGAAAAAGATTGAAAAATCATAAACAGTTACAAAACGCAGTGCAGCAAATCCACCACATTCAAGATCTATTTTTCAAACTATTCATCAACTCAAAATAATTGCATAATATCAGCAAAAGTATTCCAAATGCTCAGGAGAGGAAATGCTGTTCTAGGTAATAGGTAAATGCAGGACTGAATGAAAGAAAATTAATTTCTTTCACTCTTCCATCATGTAAATGGTATTTCTAAATACAACACTGACAAAATGGCTTTGTTTTAAAACCCTGTTTAAAAATTCCCTGTTTTTTTTCTGTTGTTTCTTTTTTTTTTCCTAGTCCTGTATCCTAAATTGATTAAACTATACAACCTGTCATTTTTCATGTCAGATTTCTACTTGGTATGTTTTGAAAAGGCTAAGCTACTGATTCATTAAAAATAGGGAGTGTTTCCATAATATAAATACTGCTGACAAGCTACTAACTGTAGAACTGGTAAGATGCCTTAGTAGTATGTAACCACTGATGTAATGCTACAAATTATTTTTAATACTCAACCTTGCCATTTCACCAATATATATGACTGTTTAAAATGCTGGTCTAACACAGAGCAGGAGTCCTGGCAACTGTATTTATTCCCTGAAATCATAAAATATTATCAAAATATTATCTATAATAAAGATGTGAATTATATGTTATCTAAGCTCGATTACCCTGACGGGTAAAAGTCAAAGAATACTTCTTTAAGGTTTAAATTCCCAAGAGAAGAAGAGCTCAGATCCTGTCTGCAAGCACACAATGGAATCACAGCTGACGATGCACATCTTTTTCTGGATGTCTCCATATGCTCAGGAGGGTTTCCTCCCCCCCTCCCCATTTCTCCCCCTCCACCTCCCTTGCTCCCAGCATTACATTGAAGAATTTGTCATTATCCACTGCCAGGAGCATGAGAATGTTTTAACAACTAACAAAAATAAAGCAGGGCAGTGAACTTCACCTCATTTAAAAGTAAGGGATCTTGCCAGAGTAGCCGTCTGTAACTAAGTTAACTACCAGCAGAAAATGGGTGGATGAATGGATGCTGTTTTATGCCTTCTATAAAGTAACTATCCATGTTACTTTGGTCTTAGTTTAAAATGCTGTGTCACACAGAAGAGTATATACTGTAACAACACATTTAACCTCTGACCTCTAAAGCCAAACAGGCGTAAATGAATATTAAGCATTTTAATGCCTATAAGAATACTGAAGAAATGTGTGGAATTTGTTAAATACTTTATACCTACTTGCATGCAAACTGCATTGTTTAGAGAGGCCAACCACAGAAAACATACAAAAAACCTCAACGTGGCAAGAACAATTTCAGTTCAGTGTTCCCTTTCTCCAATGCACAATCTATTAGTGTTCAGCAAACAAAGAGTTACATTTATATTTGAATTTGGTACCACTCTTTAGTGTGTCTTTTCCTTTTAAATGAGCTGACAGCATCCTCAAGGCTTAGACCACATAAGCCTCTGCAATTCTGGTGTCAGGTGTTAGAGAAACTCCAGCTGAGCGCGGAAGCCCAGATTTTGCCAATGAGATAGCGACATCAGCAACAAAGGCAAGGAGCAGAAGACAGTAGGCATTGTAGCAGCAGCTGGCTCGCTCACTGACTTTGTTCTTCCTGCTGCAAAACCTGGGCTTCCTGCAGATGGGCTAGCTCTTACTGGTTTTTTTAGAGGACGGAGGGAAAAGTTGGGAATGCCAACACTACAGACAGCTTACACACCTCTTTCAAGGGCGCCTTTCAGCCTTCTCATGAGCAAGCTACACCTTAAGTGATTATAAAAACATAAACATTATTTATAAGTAATTTATTTTTACTTCAGAGTTTCAGTTTAAAGCAATACATCACACTAAACACAAATAAATCCCTTGTATTTTTTAATTTTTCCACCAGAAATAACCTTTATTTTCTTTCTCAAATAACACAATTCCATCTTAAAAACTTAAGCTGATTCCAAAAGTATAATTCCTGATTGCAATAAAGTATTCCTTCCTAAAATGTCTCAAGTTTCAATTCTAGCACTGACATCACCAGGACACAGAACAAGGAATTTACAGGCTTAGTAAAGATGTGCCTTCAGACACTGCAGAGATACTGATGAAGCACACCATACGTAGACTCTCCCCCTAGTGAAGACCACAAGCCTGAGAAAATAAAAAACTGAGAAATCTTCAGGTTTTTTGCGAAATAAAATAGTACAGTGGCTGAAAAGATGAGGTGATCGCAGCACCTTTGTCATGCATTTATTGCATAATGCTCACCAAGATGAGATACAAACGTATTAAAAATAACACGATTTTCCAAATTATTACATGATGTTAAAAAGAGCAACCTTTATTCTTTAAGTTGTTCTCAATATTTCTGAAGGTTGGGTCCGTGACAAACTATTTTCTTCAAGACTACAGATGACCAAGACTGGCTATGAACATCAAGCTTCTCACAGCACTTATCAAATTTAGGGATTAATCATTTGGTGGCAATTTATATCTTTCTTTATCTCATGTGACACAGCAGAGCCAACTTCTATGTCCAATCCCTAAGCAGCTGTGTCACAAATGCCAAAATAAGGGACACAAATGCATGAGTGTCTGTATGTGCTTCTATACACATCTGTATGTGCAAATATTCACAAGCCTAGTATAACCTATTTGTGACACCACCAGTGATAATACACAAATGTCCTAAAAAATATGTAGGAGGCATAGTACCTACACCAACTGCAATAAAACAACCAATTTCCATTCACACTAAACTGCGTGTAAGCAAAGACGAACCCTGCTTTGGGGAATAATATTTTTGGTACAACATTAACAACAATGTACAACATTGTCATTTCTCAGAGAGCATCCAACACAGCAGACCAGCAGCTCCCTCCCTTTGGGCACTGCCAGAGGATTCTCCCATGAGTGGAGCCCACCAGGTTGCCCAAGACGGCTCTTGGGTTGCAAGGAGCCAGGAAATTAACTGACTAGAGATGTTTTTATAGTTCAGTAGATAAAAACCCAAAGGTATAAAACCCAAATGACTGTCTTCAACCACAATGGCAGAACAACAGAAACAAAAATGCTTTAAGTAAGAAGACTGACAGTCTAAAATACTTACTTATTTACAGTGGCAATAGAGCTCTGCTGTAACTGCCACAGCCAGACACTATATGCTTACCTCAAACTATACTTAAACATTATGAGTTCAGTTCTAAAGCCTATTCACCTGCTTCCTACTACTCTGGGGAAAAGAAAAAAAAATAAAAATACAAAAGCAATTGATTATTATCAAACAAGCAAACTATTCTCCTTTCACAAGGAGACTCCCTGCTAAATTACAAGTATATTTATACAGTGAGCTCCTACGTACACACACTTCAGACAGAAGTATACAGGCTAACTCAAACTAAGATCCAGATATCATTATTTCCCGGTGACCACCAGCAACCAAACCTCCTTGCCTTTTTTTATTTCCCTCCCCCCCCACCTTTTTCTGCCAGGCTCCCGGGCAGGTTTCCCGCAGACAAACTGAATGTCCCTCTCTCTGGCAAGAGCAGCGTGCGGTCCCTGGGCTGGGGGGAAAGCTCAGGCCCAAGCGGCGGCAAAGGAGCGAGGGGCAGCGAGACAGGAGAGGGACGCGGCTCCGGTTACACCTCGCCCCGCAGCCTCCGAGCCGCGCGGTGCCCGCGGCGGCGGCGGCGCCGCCGCACACACCGCCCCCCGCGGAAGCGGGGAGGGGCCGCGCACCCGCCCTCCGCGGAGGCGCCGGGCATCTCCGCACCCCTCCCCCGCGCACCACGCGTGGGGCCTCGCTCGCCGCGGAGCTCCCTCCCCGCCCGCAGTCGCCGCGCGCGGCGGCGAAGCGGCAGCGAGCGGAGCGGCACCCGCCCAAGGACCCCGGCCCCGCGCCCGGCCGGCTGCTCTCCCCTCCTCCCGCCGCCGCTCCCCGCCCCGCGCACACACGCAGACACACGGCACTGCGGCGGCCGGGCCCCCACCCCTCCCCGGGCCGCGGGGAGGAGGCGGCCGGGCGCCCCGGGCTGCGCTCGCTCGCACGCAGCTGCGCGGCTGCGGCGCCCGCCGCCCGCGGCCCGGCGCTGCGCGGCGCACACAGGCCGGCACGGCCCCCGCGCACAAAGTTGGAGAAGTTGCCCGCTTCGCCCCCTCCTTCCCCGCGCGTCCCCTGCGGGCGCGGAGCGGCGGCGGGGCGCTCGGCGCAAGGCGAAGGGGAGAGGGCGCCGGGCACCGCCGGTGCCTGCCCGACGCGGGAAGGGGGGCGGCGGGCTCGGCCCCGTGGAGGGGGCGCGGAGCGGCCCGCACCGCTGCGCACCGAGCCGTTGTCAGCCGGAGAAGGGGAGGGGGCGTGCACCGCCCTGCTCCCCAAATCACCCCTTTTGTCATCGGGGAGAGACCCTCCCTCAAGTTTTGCTGTCGCTGCATACTGGGGATGAAGGGGAACGTCCCGATCAATCCCCTGAAAACAGCACCCCATTGCCCCATCCTCCTCCGGCCCGAGCAGGGTAGCCTCTGCCCCCCAGCTCAGCCCCTCGCCTCCCCGGCTCCTCACACTTTTCCCCCTAGCCAGGGGCGCGGAGAGGCGGCACCCGACCTCCGCCTGGCCTGGGAGCAGGAAGCCGGTCCCCTCGGCCGGGCAGGGTGGGGTGTTCTATCCCCCCCCCCCCCTCCGTCCCTCGCCGAAACGGGGGACGTCCCGGAGAAGTAACCCCGCGCGCCCACCCCCACCACCGGGCGCGGGGGTGCGAGCACGATGCCCCAGCGAGGGGCGGCCCCGCCGTTCCCTGGCGCCCCACGGAGGGGCCGCAACCCCCGCCCCGCTCCCCCCGCCGCCGGCGCGGGGGAAGCCGCCTCGCCGCGGCCGCGGTGCCGCCCGCCAACACCGCCCCTCCGCGCACCGGCGCGGCCCCGGGCGTCCCCTCGGCGGTGCACGGGGCGGCCAGGGAGGCGCGGGGGCTTGGGCACACCCCCCGCCGCGCGGGGGCCGTGCGGGGGCCGTTACCGGGGTCAGTGCCGTCTCCCGCCGCTGCCGCCGGCGCTGACCTTCGCTTTGTAAGATGAAGCTGAAGCTGGGGCTGCGGCCGCCATGTTCCCGTTTTAATAACTGCCTGCTTGTTTATTTCAATGGAGACCCTCCCACCGCTCGCCCTCCTCCTCCTCCTCCTCCTCCTCCTCCCCCCCCCCTTCTACCCAGAGGAGGGCTGGACGGGGAGGAGGCGGGGGGAGGCACAAGTCACTCCCCCCTGCCCCCGGGCACAGAGGCAGCGGCCGGGCCCCGAGCGGGGGGAGGCCGGGCCGGGATGGGCCGGGCCGGGCCGGGCGGCACCGCGGCGCGGGCCGGGCGCCGCCGCCGCCCCTCAGCGATGCCGCCCGGCGGAGAGGGGGCTGCTCCGCGCCCCGCCCGAGGGACAATGGCAGCCGCCCCCCTCGCTCGCAGCGCTGCGCAGCGCTCCCAGGAGCCTCCTCCTCGGCGCCCGAGCCGCCGAGAAAGAGGAAGGGGAAAACAAAGTCCTTCGCCCTCGAAGGGAGAGACTTTGGCTGTGGCCTTTTGCTGTCCGCCCTCAGAGGAGCCCCGCTTCCAGGCGGGACCGGAGCAGTCAGCCCTGTTACGGCTTTTAGTGGCCCATATTCACAAAAACAGGGAGGCTAGGCGGGGGGAATACAGTCTTATTTCCTTTCTTTGCCTCCGGAAAAAAAAAAAAAGAAAAAAAAAAGACACACATGGCTGAAAATTGTGTCAGCTGTATCTCACTCACGGGAGTTAGGGGATGCAGATGTAGGCTTTTCATAGATTGGAGGAGTGAATACATGAGTTAAAGATTAAGGGCTGTAGGGCGATTGTTAAACATTGCCCTTTAGTTCAAGAAGCAATCCGCGATGCAGAAATCCTATCTTACAAGAAAAGCTTTACGTTTTCGCACATGTCGATAATGGCGAGCTATACTTTACACACTGCAACAATCCTTATTTTTGATATTTTCTCACATGGAGGGCGCAGCCCCAAGTTGTTCTGTAGCTATCCGCAGATACATTGTTCCTGGTGGTATGGCTAACTCTGCGTGCAGTTAGGCTTGTCCAATACTTTTTTGATCATAACCCTTGTTTTCCAATTTGTTACACTTTACCCTACTGTGCTGCATACAATTTCCCACACTTGTGTCTGAGTCAATTTTTTTAAAGCTTTTTTTTGTCATTGGGTAAAAATAGTTCAATTGTTTCTCCAAACAAATTAAAGAAAAACTCTTTCCCACTCTTCTCCCCCAAGTTAAAGAAAAAAGTCTTTGCAACCAAATAACTGAAAACTTGCAATATTTTTGTCTTCTAGAGAAAGAACTCAGGAATGGGAGGAATGATCATCAGAAATCCATTGAATTTGGTCCCATTACAAGATGCAGATGGAGGGATTGTTGTTTGTATATGCTCAATTAGAGTTTTGATGTGAAAGTAACCAGAGATCCAACCCACATTAAATGCCGCTGTTTTAGGGGAAGTTTGGCATCATTTCAGAAGACAAGGTTCCAATGTTGGGCTGCAGCAGCTGGAGAGGACTACCTTTCTGAGGACTACCTCTCCATCAGTTATGTTTGACAGAGAAATTACATAGTCTTCAGGAAGTTCTTCCACCCTGCCCATACACAGAGAGGTAAAAAGAGATTGAAAGTTAATTCCATCTGGAGAGCAGAGAAATCAGAATATTACCTTGAAATAACATAGCAAATAAGAGTAGCTTGTATGTGAAAAAAAGAAACAAAGCAAAACTGGGGTAAAGATTCCTGAACAGACAGAGCTTTCCCCTTGACCTCATTTGTTATATCTGTGCAAATCTCTGTAGCTAACAGTTATACAGGCAATAATCTCATTTACCTCACAGTTGTGATTCATTCGTTCTCCTGTGCTAAGTGAAACAGTGGTCCACGGGGGGAGGGGGGAGGAATAAAAAAAGTATGTATTTAATTTTATGACCATAAGCAGTCCAGTTTAAAATCGCACAGGTAATTTTTATTCCAGCATTTCTTATTTATGAAAGCTTGATTTTTTTTTTCTAACTTCACACTTCCTTTAGCATAACTAAAAGTCTTTATTAAACCAGTACCTAAATCCACTGGGAAAAGCAAGGAAGACTTTTTAACTTGCTGCAGTATGAGCATAAAAATAGCCCATGTAACACAAAGTTTATGGTCTCAACACTAACAAAAAACCCTGAGTCCAGTGTGGCAGAGTGTCCTATCCAAACTGAGTGGGAGAGGGGATTTAACTACACATATTCCACTGAAATTTGTTAGAATCTTCTAACTCAAAAGCAATTACATTTTGTCATCGAAGGCCAAAACCCAAAACCCTGGTTACAAGTATCACTGTATGCAAAGACCAGTAATAATGTTACTCCTAACTGCTATTTTTTAAAAGGAAGGCACCATATTTCAGATGGGAAATAGATTTGATAAACACTCTTCAGTGCAGATTTTATTCAGTATTAGAGCTCTTCTCTGAACCTTCTCCAGTGTCACCATTGCTGCATTGTGCTGACTAGAGCTGGGCTTAGTTTTTCAACAAAAGCTTCATCCATTCTAAACAAGAGTAATACAAGCTTCCTGTCATCCTCTTGTGTTCACCTTCCTCCCATTTATTCTTCTGCTGGCTCTTTTGTTCACAACATCATTTTATGCATTCACTTGATTCTTCACTGTGATCTGCCAACCTTTCCTGATGTGAAATTTAGCAGCGGGAGAAGTTTTTAGTTATTTTCGTTTTCAGAGAAATTTGGTTAAATATCCTCCCATAACTTTCCTCTCCCCTAAATTAACATGAAAAAAATCAGAATCTGACTGCAACCATGTTTTCCTGATCAGTATAGCCATATATTGTCAATGTTCTTCTTTCTTACTTACTTTTTCTATGTACCATATTTCTTAAAACATTGGTACACGGGGTAAGTAAAACTAGTTGTTTTACTCGCTGCATTTGCAGGTGTGTTTCTAACTGGTTTTCAAATAAGTAAAGTTATTCTTCCATAAGGTGAAAGGTTATGAAAAAACTGTTGGGTGCTTATGAACTTGGTAGGCCATTCAGGTATAGCTGCTGTCTCATAAAGCTCTATCTGCAGCTTTAATGCGTAAGGAAGAATGGTTTATGTGCACCTGCTGACACCAGGGCTATATGTAACGCAGCTGTTGGTGCACAAAGACTTTTTCATGAGCAGCTGCATTTACCCTGTAGAATCACTCTGCCCACCTTTATGGGGAACTGACTCCTCACTTACTCATTAACCTTTCCAAGCGGATTTAAATATGGTCATTATGAAACCAATAAGATTTTTGTTGACACAGTATATACCTAACTCAAACCCACAAAGAAAACAAAATGAAATTTAAAACCATGTAAAATTTCTCCACTATCTTCATCTTCTTCAGGATTCAGGGGACCCATTAAGGTTGAAGCTTCAGCTCCAAGTAGGGCCAATTTTGAAGTTATGCCAGGTTTTCCAGGGTCATACCCAGCTGAGTTTTTACTGTCTCCACAGCCTCTTTGAACAGCCCACTCCACTATTTGAATTAATACGTGAATTTTTCTTTTCCCCTGATATCTAACTGGTCTGTTCCAACTCGTGCATGTTGCCTCTCACAATGAAAAGGTCACTGTGGACCTCAAAAAATGTTCCATCTTTTCTGTGTCTGCCCATGAGGTAGCGGAAGAGAACATTAAAATTTGCACCAGGCTTCTCTTCTTCAAATAGCCTGACCTTATCAGCCTCTTCTTGTATATCATGTGCTCTAGCACTCTCACAGTCATGATGGCCCTCCCCTGGATTTTCTTTTTTATGTCTGTGTCTTTCACATACTGGGTAGCTCAAAACTGCACTCAGTAATCCAGATGGGATCTCACAAGTACTCCATAGATGAGAATAAACAAGTTTCTTAACCTGCTGGCTATTCTTTTGCTGCCGTGGCCCAGGATGCTATTGACCTTCTTTGTTGCAAGGTCACTGCTGACTTACTTGTTGCTCACCAGGATTCCCAAATTTGTTTCTGAAAATCCTTTATCGTCCTCTTGGCCTTTAGCTCCTAAAGCAATGGCTATTCTGTCCCAGATGCAGGATGCTGCACCACCATTCGCTGGACTTTATGAGGTTTCTGCCAGCCCATTTCTCCAGTCTGCTCAGGTCCTTCCAGTATACTGGTCACTATTTCCCAATTTGCTGTCATCTGCGCTTCGTCTCATCACTGAGGTCACTGACTGTTACACACTAACAATCCCAGTATCCAGCCTTGGATTATACTGGCCACCAGTTGGACCTGCTACTGCTGATCACAGCCCTTGAGCCCAATGGTATAGTCAATGTTCCACCTAACTTATCTTCTACTTAACCTAGCTCATACCTCTCCAGTGCGGTTAAAGGAGGCCTATGGGTGATTCTGTCTAAAGCTTTGCTAAAGTCAAAGTAAACGACATCAGCTGCTCTCCCCTTCTCCACAGATTGAGTTATCTCATTATAAAAAGCAGTCATATTGGTCTGGCAGAATTTGCCCTTTGTAAACCCTTACTGTCTGCCCCCTGGCACCTTCTTGTCTTTCAAGCACCTGGACATGGTGTGCAGGAGGATTTACTACTTAATCCTCCCACATATTGAGGTTAGGCTGGCTGGCCTGTACTTCCTCGGATTTCCCTCCTTGAAGATGGACATGACATTTGTCTTTTTCCAGCTTTCCCCACTCACCACCACCTTTACTCACTACACACACACCTGACATGATATGCACACCCTGTCATTACTACAAGTACTGTACCCCTCTGACCTCCCTTCACATCTCCAAATATCTCTGATTATCCTCCTTCCATTAGCTCTTTACCACAATCTGCCCCTTCAAAATAACACATTGACTTACATGGTGTTATGTTCTTTTAAAGCATCTAGGATCTGGCTCAGCTTCTTCAACGGCGCTTTGGCTATATTGTCATTTGATACAGTGATACACTGGACTCATTAAGAGCTTGCAGTGAAGAGTATATACATGCTTATGTACCAAAACTAAAGCTAGGATTTTTTTTCCTAGAAACTCTTCAGACATAAGTTTTTTTTCGCTTCAAATAACAAACTTGTAAATGAAAAAATGGTTAATCAAACACCTTTTTATACGTTTGTCTTATTAATTCAATAATCTGCTTCACATTCTTTTTTTTTTAAATCAAGTGATTTTGAAAAGCTCCATACTTTTTAAATAAAGGAAATCAATCAAGATAAATTTTACCATATAAAATGTTTTGAAGTAAGTTATAAATGTATAGGCTAGGAATTAGAATTTTAATAACATTTATGCAAATATTTTTTATACTAGAATAAAAGACTCATTTTACTGTTGTAACAGTAAATGTTACTGTTGTAACAGTTCATGCTACAACAAAATAATATTCGACTAAGGGATATACACCTGTAGAGCTAAAGCACAACTGCTATGATAGTATCAGAAGCGTATTTATTTTTCTTGCATTGTAATGTCATACCAAAACCCTTGCATTTTTACCTTGCTGGACTTGCACTTCCATTTACCCACTTGTTTCTGCCAGTTTCCTTCAGCTATGTATAGCAATTGTGACCACATGAAGTGCTGGATCAGACAAACAAAACTTACCTCTAAAATTTTTTTTGAACACTGTGATGGGACCACTGAGCAGGTGACACTAAATTCCAACCATGAGAAAAGGGTAAGTGCCTGCTGGGTACTCCAGGACAGCCTGCTGGAAATGACCCACTTGAGGAGGACCAGGTGATCTCCAGAGATCCCATCCAATCTCAGGAATTCTGTGGCTCTCTGGTAATTTTTATGGAAAACACAAATTTCTTTAAGCTATCATGCACTCCCAACTTCTCCAATTGTTCTTCTCTTTAACCACTTTTTTTTCCTTATGCCCTTATTTTCCCTTTAATATTTGTTTTTGCTAGTCTTTTATTCTCAGTCGCTCCCATATTCTCATCCTGCAGCATGTGCTCAGCAATAGTTATGCTATGACATATTCTGTGTATTCATGCAGTCTATTAAAAAAGACGTTGCCATTTCTTCTACTAAGGAATAAAAAAG
This sequence comes from Neopelma chrysocephalum, assembly GCF_003984885.1. Classification (NCBI taxonomy): domain Eukaryota; kingdom Metazoa; phylum Chordata; class Aves; order Passeriformes; family Pipridae; genus Neopelma; species Neopelma chrysocephalum. The sequence continues at coordinate 9,769,970 of NW_020897689.1, read as the reverse complement.
CCCAACTTAGCCCTGTACTCTGCCTTTAATCAAAAAGGTAAACAATCCTCAACCATACACATTAAGGGGCATAACTGAAGTACATACAAGAAATAAAGCTAGAAGTGTTTCATTATGGTTTTGCTGTTTAAAAAGCAATGTTGTCTTCCCCTTGTAATTACATTGTTGAATATGTTAACTTACATTTTGTTTAGAATTGTGCAACACTGTCTTCTTCCCTGATTTCCTGCATTTGAATACACAAATTTTTGTACCTTTACTAGAATTTGATATTAAAAAGCATTGCTGAGGAAGGGCAGAATTAAAAGCCATCCCACTACTAGCAAGTGTAGATGTACACATTAATAAGCCCCCTATACCCACTCTGTGTGCTGCTCTCTTTGGGATGTCCTCTGAATATTGATTCTAAGGCAGCTTTATTAATTCATATTTAACAATTACTTCTCCTCACTGACCATATGCACTAGAAAACCTTCCTCCTAAATTGTGGTTGTGCAACCCTCAGCCTAAATGCCCCTACACTGCTGTGTTGAATGTACTTTCTAAATTTACTATTAAGCTGATTACACCTTGAGTATGATCAACCTCTGCTCACCTTTGGCCACTTACTATGTAAATCTAGAGTTATGTACACATGTAAATTTACTAGCTCATGTAGTTGGAGTGCAGAACATATAAAAAAATCAGAATGGTGGTGAAGCATGTTTTTAACTGGCAAAAACTAAGCATGTCTGTACAAGCAACACATTTCATGCAGCAGGCTTAAGATCTGCCTTGCTCTGTTGCAGTTCATAATGCCATTATGAAAGATGAAATCAAGATGGAAGAACGACAGTGATTTAGTCACAGAACCAGTTAAATGACTTTCCAAACTGGAGGACACAGATAGCTTTCTGATCTACAGATAGCACAGAAGCTTGATCTTACAAACCTTTAACTGAAGTAAATAAAGTCCAGAAAGTATGAAGAAAACATAAGGAGCCTGGTTTCACTTCAGGATAGAGTTAAGAGTTTTAAGTTATAGTTCTGTAAATTCAGACATTCAGCTTCTTGCTGTATTTTTTTTAATTCTTAGTTTATTTTAATTTATTATTAAAACAATTTCATTTTCATTAGAGCTTCCTGAGCTCATGTTTTTGGTTTGACTTCCAGCCTTAAACCCTAGAATAACAAAAATTTTATATGGAATTATTTTAATCTAACAAATATCAGAAAAAATTATTGTCCCTGAGCTTTTTGGACTATGTAGTATGACAGAGGGTTTCCATTCCCTGAGATTACCTCTATTTCACCCTAGTGGCATAGCCTCTGAAAGCTCCTTGACACAGATTCATCTGACTCACTAGACAGAGGCATCAGGAATGGGGAGCAGTCATTCTGGAGGACTGAGCCAGAGAGTGCAGAACGACCAGAACAGTTGAAGATTTCCCTGATCAGTTTTGAACATCTGTCCATCTGTCCTCTCCTTCCTCAAACAGCTCCTTGGATGTGGAGACTCTGGTGGTCTCCTTTAACTGCCTTCCTCACTCTGGGCGTTAGGAGCAGACACTATAACCACATGGACCTCCTTATGTAGGCCAAGATGACACATTGTTCACAATACAAGAAATTCTGTGGGTTTCTTTTTCCTTTTTTGTATCAGGAAAAAAAGGTAACGGCACTGACCTTTAAATGATCACTGGGCGTCAGAATTAGCACCTCACCAAAATGAGTCTCTGCTCCAGCCTCCTTGCATACTCAAGGAGACAGCTCTATATCAGTAAAAGATAGTTCACGTTTCTGACGTTGTGATCTAACCATAGTACACTCTCACATCTCTGTTTTTCTGGGTTTTTTTAGACAGAGGTTTTGCTTTTGGTTTTATTACACGTGCCTATTATATAACCATTAAATACGGCTCATCAGGAAACAGCCAGGTTAGCAAAGCCAAGGCTGAAGGAGAAAGAGGCTACAATTGTATTAAATGTTGATATTTTTCTTATGCCATCCCACTCCAGCCATTCCACTTTCAAGTTCTCCAATACATTTGTAATAATGATAATAATGTTTAAAAATATTAGACAGCAAAGCTGTTTCATAAAAAAAAAATAAAGAGGAAAGGGACTAGGAGAGAAATGGCTAAACTAACTTAGGGCTTGTGTTTGCAGTGAGATAATATATGCTTGACCAGGCACTTGAAAGATGATGCAAATGTACTGAATGGTTTGGAAAAACACAATTTGTAACCATGTGTGTACTTACACACAACTTAACCAACTCAACCTTACGATTTTCTGGTGAGTTCAACCTGACAGCGAAGGTAATGGGCTCTGTCAATAGCTCTGCTTGCACTCTTTAAATCAGCAAGTGTTTTGCAAGAGCCACTGTAGCCATAAGGTTTGGAAGAGAAGCGATGTAAAGCAATTCCTCCTCCCCCACCCTTGAAGTCCTTTCTATGCTGTCCCTCTCAGAAGGCAAGTGACAAACTAAGCTTTCCCCTCCCGGTTTTGACGCTTATACTTCAGAAAGATCCTAGTTAGACAACTCTAGTGTATTTTGTGAGATGGTTACAGATACTGTGCTTCCTGAGATGCAGACTTCCAAAACCAATTGTTCTTTGTGTACTCCTCTATCAAGTCTCAGTCATATGTTTATCAAAGGGGAAAAAAAGGTCCCATGAAGGACAGACCGAGCTGAGACAAAGGTGTCCATCAGAGACTGCCAAAGTATGGAGAGGAATTTAATTTCTATACAGAAAACTATCACATTCCCTCTTAGTTTAAATGCAGCTAAGTTGGTTAAATATAGACCACGAATCCAGAAAAAAAATTAACAACAAGATCATGAGGCTGAAAGAGGTCAAGAGGCCATCTGTGTCCTCCCCCCTCCTTTAAGGCAGGATGATCAACAGCTATCTCACTCCTAATGTATTGGTCTAACCTGTTCCTAATGATCTGTGATGAGCACATCTCAGCCTCCCAGGCAACTGCATTGCTCTATTGTTCTCGCCATTAGTTTTTCTAGTGCTTAAACAGGATTTCTTTTGCTACATTTTAGCTCTTTATCTTCTCCTCAAAACGACCATAGATACGGAAAATTTTTTTCCCTCTCGTTTTGCCAGTTCTCAATCTTAAGCAGAACTGCTGCACTGTTTCTCTTAAGTCTATTGCTAACGTGAGCAATTCCAGTTTCTTCCAGTTCTACTTTCAGGGCACGTTATGCTGGTCCCTGGTCATTCAAGACGTTATGGGGTTTCTACAGTTGGTGCAGAGAAAGGGATGCATTTTTGATACTAAGCATAGTGCAAAGTTTGAGGCCTTACTGATGCTGGAAGCATTACTTTGCCACTGCCATAATTTGCCATGCAAGCTGTATGTCCCTTTCCACATTCCAACAATTATTTTATTCCTTCCCTACCCCTCCAACTATATGGTATTGCTTAGTATTGTTCAGAGATCAGATTTACCATCCTAACTTTAGGATTCCTCAAATTTTAAAATGCAGTTTACATACATTGTATTGATGTAAAGACACGCACTACTTCAACTGAAGACCTTGAGTTTGTTAAAATGTGTGTGAGTACACATTGTAACAAGCCATTATGTAAACAAAAATTAAAGAAAGAAATCTAACAGAGGTATTTAGACCACAGATATATGTAAACTTTGGCAAAATCAAAACTCTAAATCAAAGCATAATAAAGAACAATACCACCAATGCTTGTGTGTAGATCTTCCTAGACTTTTCAAGGACAGTGCCACAAACATTATTTTCTGTACTGGCCATATTTCTACAAAGCAGGATCAGGAATAACAGAGAACTGTTAGAGAACTACAGAAAAGGCTCAATAATACCTCATTATAGTCTTAAGCCCGACATTCTAATTTGTAGGAAAAAAAACCCTGCAAGGATGGACAAAGATACTATTTATGTCTATGAAACTGAGATGGTCACATTTGTTTAGGTATTCTGTTCATAGCTATGTATTTTTTTAAACAGGTCACATAACTATAGTTTAAACAGGGCACTACACTTCTGTAGCGGAGATTAGCTCTTGAACAGGGTCCCATTTTGCTAAATACTGTTTACTTCAAAAAGATTTTCCCTGGCCAACCATTTCAAGCTAAATACCAGATAAGGAATGGGTGGACTGAAATAAAAAATAAAAAAATTAAAAACCCTAAACAAACAAAGAAAAAAACCCCCCAAAATGAAAAAACAAAAAACAAACAAAAATCCCAAAACCAAACCAACCAAACAAAAACGCAACAACCCCCCCCCCCAAAAAACGAACGAACAAACAAACAACAACAAAAAAACCCCAACCCAACCAACAATGAAAAACTGGCCAAGTACAGGATTTGGTATGATAGAGAGGTGTCCTGCTCCAGCAGCTGCTTAACTGTCGTTGAGTCACTTGGTAGAAACTAGAGCAGGGTAAACAATGCAACAATTCAAAAAATCCAGGAGACACCCTTAGGTAAGTGATTTGGCAAATATATTTAGTTTTGCTGGGGATACTCACTGAGACTACTTACATGCTTAAGCACCTTGCTAATCAGGATGCTATTTAAGCTATTTGGAGTCAGAAATTGAAATGTTTTTGTTTGTGAGAAGCTGTTGGGCCTGGTTTTACCTGGTTCTTGCAAGATAAAATCATACATGATACAATATGCATGTAGTTGAGTTTATTTGCTACCTAAATATTTTTAAGATTTTTTCATACTCTTCATTGTAGATCCATGTATTACTTTTTTTCCTGTAGAAATTATATCAATTTAAAAAAAATGAATCCATCCAACACTTCGCCATTCATTAAATACTTATGATTTTGAGGGAAAGCATGCCTGCAAACAAAAAAAGCTTTTTTTAGAAATTACTTAAATCTCTTCTTCTACCGCTTTGATAAAATCTTTCATTTTCTTTGAATAACAATGATAAAGAAGGAACTCTGGATTGTGACATGTAGAACAAGCACCGTTCAAGGAAAGCAATGTATGGTTGTGTGTAACTTCTGTGTAATTTTGTGTCGATATTCATAAATATAATAATTTTTCATGCACAAGTTTGGTTTTCCATACTGATTGTCTTACATGCAATTTTATGACAAAACGCATTTTAGTTTATAAGCTATCCCTAAGAACTGAGTAAAATATCAGACATTTCTATTAAATTGATTATATGCCTTTTCTCTGGAGGAACTTCTCATGATATTATTAAAGAATTCTATTTGATTCATTATTTTAAAGTGTGTTCAGTTCCTCAGTGTCTGTTTCTTAGGATCCTCTTCACTGACACATTGTTTGTGAATACTTGCAAATTTTAGTGGAGTACGAAAATACATTGGTTAGAGAAGCCAGATATTATATTTCTATTTCACCATAAGAAAACATATGCAACTATGTAGTAATAAATTGCAATTTACTCGTTGTGTGAACTTATTTTTCAAATACTTTCTCACTATTCTGTCTAAAACTAGAAAAAGTAAATTATAACTATAGATACCAGGGGGAGCATGAGCAAAGGGTAGTAGGTTTGCCTGCGTCTAGTAAGCCTTCCTACTTCTCATGATTCAAACAAGAAAATCAAGTGAGTTGGCAAACCCCAAACAATGGAATGAAGAAGTAATGCAAGAGTAATTCCTAATTAATGCTGTTTATTTTGTAGAAACAGACTATTTAAACATTTAGAATTTCATCTGAACACTACCTTTCAGAATATGTTGCTTTTAAAACCTATATTTATCACTTATAATATAAGGCATTGTATCTAGAAATATGCTTATATACACATTATAGACATAAAATGTCATCTATAAAATCACCAGCTGTAGTTATTCATAGCCATATTAATTAAACATGCTGAAGACAAGACAAAAAAGACAAAGTAATAGAAGTTAAAAGAGGAGAAGATAAGACCATGTGAATTTCTGAGCAGATAAAATTCTAATAAACAAGACTACTTTCAAGACATAATTTCTCCTCTTTACATGCACCGCGCCAGTTTGGTGACCACAGCAAGAAATCCTGGAAATTAAATGCAAATTAAGGTGAAACTGAAAATCAGGTTGTTTCTTAAACAAGGAAATGTGCATACATATTATATATCCCATAATCCATAACCAAATCATGACTGAATTGCTACATCAGAGCAAATGAAAAGGTTTATTAAAAATAAAAATTAAGTTCCTGAATAGTCAAAGTATGGAAATGTCTCTTTACAACTACAGCAACCTCAAGCTTCATATGTTCCTCTAAGACCTACCTACCTACCTATATTCCACATAGGAAACATATGAGAAAATACCATAGAGATTGCAATAAGGATAAAAATCTACACTGAAATATAGCTTGATTTTATTGAAAAAAGCTGCCAAAGGATACAATGTGAAGGTTCAACACTATACTGTGTTTTGTAAATGCAAGTATTATTCCAAATAGAAGCAGAAAGCAACCTCGCCCTACCTCAAATCATAGTGTCTGCAACTACCACTTACTGAAGAAAAAAAAAGAAGACGAGAACACTTTGTAGATCTTGTGTAACTGGTTCACACACAGGTAGGTAGAAATCTGCATCAAACCCCTGTGTCAGCTCTTTTTCATATGAGTGCCATGTGTTACCCTTTCCTTGCCCCGTGCAATGCTTGTCACAGTGCAAAACTGCAGCACTGATGTCTCTTGCATAAAGCAAAGTAAGTCGTACAGCATTAAAAGCAGACCACATACAGTCTTTATTTGGCTATACACTATGCTTTTCTTCCAGCAAGCAGCAGTCCTCTGTCTGCATTGTAAGCTCTTCCTATTGATACTGCTACTTATTGCTTGTTTTAAGGATAAATAATACTATGGAGAAATGATGCGATGAGCAAGGCAATGGAAACCAAACAGCTAGCAGTGTATCAGCTCCAAACTAAAGGCTTAAAATTCCTTCAATATAATATCTTTTTAACTCTCTTAAAAAGCACAGTACATCTGTACTCTTTCACAGTCAGTTGCATAGTGTGTTGTATACACCAGGAATTAAGCCCTACTGCCACATCCAAACCTGTATGTGTGTTTGGGGGTTCCAGATGTAATAGGCCTTGTAAATTGAGCAAGTCTTTAGACACTGAAAGTACTTGTAAATACTTCAGGTACTTGTAAAACTTCTGAACAAAACCATGGAAGCCAAACTTTCAAAAGTGACAAAAACTAGCAATCCCAGCATGGTTTTAAGTGGGGGGGGAGGGGGAACAAAAAACAAAAAAGCAAGCAATACAAGCATTTGACTTTCAAAAAACAAAATAACTACTTTGGACTTCTTAGACAAAACAAGGAGATATTACTTACCACTTGAACCGAGGGGCCCACTTTAGTCCAGGCCAGGACCAAGGCACAAATTTACACCTCTTGGATTTGCACCTGTACGGTTTCTAGTGGGGTACTCTTGCCCCAGCTGCATTCCTTAAAATCAACCCTTATCTCCATTAAATCTTCTCTTGGTCTTTACTTCCTCTTTCACTGAGACTGTTAAAAAATCTCCAGGCTTCATTTTTCACAGAGAAGCTGCTTTCTCTCCCATCTTGAGCAAGCATGGCCAGAGGGAAGGCATTGGCGGGGAAGGACATGATCCCAGGGATGGCTAGAGCTTGGGACTCCAGCCTCATTAGGTGCTGGCAAATGTAATGTGGTCCCCCATCTCTCCAAAGCCAATGTTCAACCTCAGCAGTCCTTCACAGGCACCAGGAAAAAGAAAATTACACTACTGTCAATTTGAAGCAATAGCTGTGTGCAGAAACAATACAAACCCAATAAACATTCTGAGGTTTATCTATTTCTTGCTTTTTAAAAAGAAACCAAATATTGCTTTTTGGGGGGAATTTCTTTTCTTGAAAGCTGGACATCAGTTAGATGTGGGGAAAATAAAATAATAAAAATAAAATAAATAAAATATAATAAAATTCCTACATGATGACAAAGGACAACCTGCTATTGTTTCCCATAGGCAGCGCATCTCATCAGAAGCTGCATGACTTTGGGTACCAGCAGCATGCCTGAGATGAGCAGCCTCAGCAGTCAGTACCAAGAAGCCCCTACTTTGACTTTTCATACATAAAAGAGAACAGGACTGAAATGAGCATAAGGAAATTGTATGTGATGCTGATGGGCCTGAAGCACAGGGATGGAGCTCACAGCTGCAAAGCTCTCTTTGTAATTTCCTCATATCTCCATAGAATACCTCCTGTAAGCAATTAATTCACTTACAAACTAATTAGAAGAGGCTCAACACCTTTAAAACTTCGACTGTCATTGATGTAAAAAATTTAAAAAGTACTGATTCTGTTTATGGAAGTGAATTTCACGCAAAGTAGTAACTGGGTTTTTTGGACTTTAATTCCTTAGTAAATGTGATTACATGGATTAAGATGTAGAACTTTCATCAAGAATATAGTTAGTTGAAGTTTCTTCAGGTTATTTTTTTTAAGGGATACAAAAATTTCTCTGTATGTAGTTTTGTTTGGGAACCTAACATTTACTGAGATAAATGCTAAGGTAATTATATTCAATACTACTGAAAGAAAATGACAGAGAACCTTATGTAATCATTCTATTTCTGCAAATCTATGTTTTTTAGTAGCTAGCCTGCAATCTGTATTTTACCCAGTAATATCCCAATTTCCTCCCTAAGACAAGCTGCAAATTGAGTTTATAGTTTATTTTAATATTTCCTGCCATCAAATTATATGGATAAGAAATCCTGTATACTCGTGCCATAATCCCATTTCTGACGAAGAAAAGAATATACAGGCCTGTAGTATAACATTGTCATGCAAATGGATTTGAGTCTCCCTATCTTAGCTTCCCCAGACTTTGAAATCTTTTAAAGCAAACAACATATATTTCTTAGGTTAGCTGGAGAATGAACTTAAAAACTTCACATGGAAAACTGAGATATCATCTTTCAAAATGAATAAAATAATGGACAGTAAAAATAACCTAACTCTGTAACATGGTTTTGCTTAGAGTCCCATTAAGAAATGAAGAACAGTTCTCTAAGCCCTTCACTGAAATACTGCAATATAACATGAGACACAAAACAGATCTTTGTTTTTTACTAAGCACAACTTTTGTGACATGAATGTTTAATTTCATTAGAAGATGAGGATGAAAGTCAAAGAAAGAATTATAGCTGCATTAAATTTCAAAAGGAAAAACACCCAAACAAATAGTCACTGTGCAGAAAGCAGCACATAATACAGGAGAGCAAGGTGTCTCTATGAGGTTGATGAAAGTCCATAAGAAAAGATGTCCTAAGGAAAAAATGTTGAAAATTGACATAAACAAGTGAAAGTAAGGGGAAACATAGTGGGACCAACATAACTCCAGTTCCTCCACAGGAGTACCAAGGTAACTCTAAAACCAGTGAAAAATACTCAATTATAGCATAAATAGGCAAGATAAAATCAATTGCGGGATGGATTTTAAACTGTTATTTACATATTTTTAACACAGTTGAAATCATTATTATAAATCAGCAAAGCACTGGAATTATACATCCATTGAAATCCCTTAAATTAGATACTTTTTACAGCAAATATATAGCAAGAGAAAACACTTGTTACTTTTAATACTAGATGATATGCAAAGTACAGAGTGCGATCTGGGGAAACGAATGCAGTAATAGTCAAGATTTAACAGCTGGTAATTTCAGGGTAGTTGAAACTTTAATGTGGTCTGTTTTCCTGTCCTCATTGCTTTTTGAAAATCAGGTCCTCTCTGATGTTTCCACAAAAACTGGGACACACAGAATAACTAGCGATTTGTTAAAACTTGGCCTGAAAATACTTTCGGGAAATAGATAACTTCACAAAGTTTGATGAATATTCTGACTGACTCCTGTGAAAATTTTGGGCAGAAGCAGAATAAAGTGTAATGTCCAACAATGAATATTAACATATAAGTCGTATCTCCTCTAAAAAAAAACTAAAATGCAGCATCTTACCTGATAAAGCGATGAAGAAAAAAGGAATCCAACTTACTTATAAGAAGAAGAAACAACCTCCCAGCGCTAACAAGCAAACCAACATCAGACATATTAAATGTTTTAGGAAAATACCAAATTAAAAGCCAGGAATGCCCAATATCTCTCAGTATGACAACCTAACCACAGCACCGTGTGACGGTAAGGAATTCCTCTCTGACCAGGTTACCACGATAAGTTGGTGCAATTAATGCTAATAATAAAGGGTGCAATAGTGCTTTGATTTCTGTAGAGCACTATAAAACTATAAAGTGCTACATGTTGTATTTTTTTTTTACTTCTTTTAAAATGTTCTTTATTTTTCAGGCAGAAAGCTGCAGTTAAGTCTTTTTAACATACCTGAGTGTATAGGATAGGCATAACACAAAATCAAGACTGTTGTCCGAAAAAGTAAGATACACTTCTTCAAAGATATTTGAATATGTACTGGAGAAAGTCAAGACCAGACAGAAAGGATATAAGGCCCTATATTTGGGTCTACTAAAAATCTTCCTTTCCCCTTATCCTTGTATCAAGTGTATTTTACAGCCCATGGTTTGGACCTGTAGTCACATGGCTGCCTATTTTCTAAATTAAAAGTCAGGAATAACTGAAGAGCATTCTGGAGAACCTTTATTCCTCCACATAACTTTTACGTACTTGTAATGAATAACTTCATAATGGAAATGCTCAAAAGCTTTGATTTTTATTGCATGGCAGCAGATCAGAAGAGAAAATGCCTTTTCCAAATAAGGTGCAGCAAGGAGCCTAATACACCAGAAAAAAATATCAATTGCTTAAAAAAAAATTGATGACAAAATTTTATTTAAAATGCTTTAAAAATGGAAGTAACACCTGTAGTCCCCAACCTGGTTGTCCTCATGAAATAATAGTGGGGCCTGTTTTGCAGGTTTGTGTGAGAGTTGGTGATGGGTCTTGTTAACCTTCCATAAAGAGTGACTTCAAGCTGTCTTATATGGCTTGAAAGCCATTTAAAACCATCTTTAAAAACCAGAAAGGTAAGCAGTGAGAATTCACTTTTATTTATCTATGAGCTTAAGGAGGTTTATAAATTGGTTTCATCTCATTTAACAGCTTCAGTAATACAGTGGCAGAGCGTGTTGTAAACAACATGCTAATCACATCACATAATGCTGAAATAAGAGGGTCTGATGGCATTAATGAGAATGGAGATAATATAAAAAAACCCCAAAACAAAAACGAGAGATGATGAAAACACTGTACGAAAATACAATAATGAGCTTTGAAAATTGCTACAGGGAGAGTACAGGCAACGTCTGTGAAGGGAAGGCCGAGCAGGTGGAAGCAGGCGTGCCCAAGCTGCCCTGTAGGTGACATTAGACAGTGACTTGGAGGAGGTTTTACATTGTGATGTAGTAGCACAAAAAGCATGTAAAATTCAGGCTGCTACTGTGGCATTTCTCTTCTAATAGAGCAGAGAAGGCCACTTTTGCTAGCTAAATCACTTTTCAATCCCAGAAGACATGCAGCATGCTGGCATAAATTGAAATGAACTGAAATGAAGGGTAGAAAGAGAGAAAAAGTCCTAAAGGTTGCAAGGAAAGCATTAAACTGTCAAGAGGTTATGAATTTTCCCCTTCACAATTGTTACAAGAGGGAAAGTTTGGAAACATTAGATAAAACATGATGGAGGAAAATGAAGGAGGGGGTTGGCAATGGATATATTTTTTGTTTGAGTCAATTTATTCCAGTCAGAAACCATTCAAAGTCTATTGCAGAAGAATGGTGGCGAATTAGAAATGGGTTGTGGTTCTCTCTGCTAGTCCCATGGAGAAGGGTTTCATTTTGCAAAGGCCTTGTGCCAAGTAGTATCTCCATCATTCACAACAAAAGAATCAAGCCGAAAGGAGAAGACAGGCAGCTTCCTTTTAGAAGAACATGTTCTCAATAATTCTTAAATTATTTCATGAACAGTATTCATCATGAGGAGCAGGAGCTCATTGTGTGCATTTTTCACAGGAATTCTGACCAACATTTTAATAATGTGTCATTCTGAAAGCTGAATCTCTAATCATATTAAGTCATCTGAACACTAAAGCCACAAACTTTGCTGTTTAGCACAGATCACTCTGGCCATCAGGCTTTGGTACTTCCTTATCCTGCCAAAGCTTCCTGCCAAAGCTTCCTTGAAATTGTGTTATCCCTGAGGCTTTCTAGCTCCTCTCTCTCAACCAATGCTTAAGGTAATGGCTACTACTGACAATTGCCTTGATAATAGACAATTTCTGGCCTAGTTTCTAATAAATATAACAACTACTACATCCCCAGTAGGGTCTCTGTGTACTCCTTCCTCACTGCTGCTGTTATTCTCTGAAACTTTGTAGTAGTCATGTTGTAATACAAACCACTCTTCTTTATGGAGAAGGAGAACCATAAAACTTCATTAATAACTTTTTTTACCCTTTCTGAAGGGCTAAAACCAAAACAATATGCTTTTCATCCTTGATTTTATGCACTCAGGTTTGAAAATGGTGACTCACCAGAATTAAAAGGTAGTGCAACTCTGTCTTTTGAGCCAAGATAGAAAGCCTCATCTGTATAAATCTTGGGATCATACCAGACAAAAATATAAAAGTGGAACTGGGCATTCTCAGTCCAGCCAGCACACAAAACAGTAGCAGAGAATGTCCACCATCACTTATCTAGGATCTCTCACTCCTCTAAGTGTCTTCCTCTGGCAGTAACCCAAGATGTTTGAAATAAGCACATGTACTTGGCTCATCCTTGCATTGCAATCAGCCTGCCTCCTGCATGGCACCTTTGCTGCTTGGCCCTGAGCAGCATCTCCAGGACTCCACCCTGCCAGGCTGTAACCCACAGAATTTCTTCTGAGCCCCGGTTTTGGGCTGTATCTAATAGGTTCTGCCCAAACACAGAAGTAGATAAAACAGCTCTGGCACTATGGCCAACAGTGTGGTCTGAAGGAGCATGAAGGCAATGAGCTATCCCACCCTTGGTCAGCTTCCTGATACCTGAGCTGGCACCCACCTGTTCACATACCTGCCTGCATGCACACACAGTGTGACACCCATTCAAAGCCAGAAAAAAAGGTGTTGGACAAGTTCTTACCCCTTTCCTCTCAAAAAGAGGACCATTTTATGCACTGCTATATGAACTAAGTTGGCAGAATCAATGGTAAGCTTCATCCTGTTTATAAATCAAAACAAGATTGTTTTCTTAATTATATTTACATCACTTTGTTTTTAAAATTTTCATCATAAACAGGGCACATATTCTGGAATGACATCACGGACATAGAAAATAGGCAGATATTTTGCAGCAATATTGATTTGTGATGCTTTGTACAATAAAAAAAAGGGTTTTTTTTAATCAGGACTCTGAACATAGGGGATTCCAAAAGAAGAGAGGAAGCAACAAGAGATTGTTTATGAGCTATAATTTTATATTCATAATCAGGGGAAAAAAATGGCAGAACAGTAGACAAAATCCAATTTTAATTAACGATCTTTACATTTCTTCCAGGTTTTTCCGACACTGGCTCAGCCTCCCCCACACTGCCTCTTCTTGCACTGAATTCTGCCTGATCACATGGCCACAAGTCAGAATGAGATCAAATGACGCAGAAAACTAAAACTGAACTTTAACCCCCACCTCCTCTCCCCAGTTATTCCCCCCTTGCACTGGCAGGAAAAAAAAAAAAAGAAAAAAATTCAGATATGAAGCAGAAGTCATTCCTCCACAAATGCTGAAATCAAACAAAAAAAATGAAAAAAAAATAAAAAGTAGGTTTAATTTGACACAAAGACTTTCCTTTTTGCAGAGTGCTGTCAGTCAGATTATCTGCAACTAGAAGTAGAGCATTTAGAATGAAGAGCAGAAATAGAAATGTAGGGGTGGGGACTGCTTGCTCAGAAGAGTCTTTTGTCTGGCGATACTGTGACTAAAGATAATCTTTGTTTATCTTGTGTGTTTAACTTGTGTCTTGTATACCCAAAGTGTTGGAAAAAAATGTGGAATTACAAGTGAGTAACTGAACAAACCCATAACACAGGGTATAATTTCCAGGCATGGAAGGCAGGAAAAACAAACTCAGCAGTTATTATACCCTATTTATTTTTTTTCTTTATAATCTCTCCCAGACTTGTGGCACAATAATGTTACAATTAAAGCATACTTTGACTAACGATTTCACATCAGAATGAAACGCATTATGTCACATTACTAATACAGCAAAGCAGAGCTGCAATGCACCCTGGCTACGCAAGTACAGCTTAAAGCTAAAACTTTGCAGAGACGAAGCAGTAAGCTCAAGGCTGATGAAAACTGAATAGGATTTAAGTATTTAGTGTCACCCAATCAGTGAAATATGATTAATGAGCCTGGAGGAGTACACTGGTTTTTAGTCTCCAAAGCAAGGCGGACATGGGGGGAAACGTATTTGAGCTCTTCAGCGATAAAAGCCCCAACAAAATTCTGCACAGCTAAACTACACGTTCAATTGCAGCTGCTTATTTCTCCTCTGTGTGATTAGAGCCTCCCATTTCCCTCATTACAGGCTTGATATTATTGAAGCAAAGCCAACAGCGAGTTAGCAAGCCAGCAGGGGATCAAATTGATTATACAGTTAGCTGTGGAAAAACTGAAATTCTTTATTATGGGGAAATGAAATACAGTTAATTTATGCTTCAGCTGAACCCCTCCCACACTATGCTTACTCTGCTGGTACTTTGAATTTTCTCTGAAGCTACAAGACAGCTGAGAAATTACAGAAGCTTTACCAATATAAAAATAAGTCAGGCTTTCAGTATTTTTTAAAGGATTTTTGTATTTCTAGTTATCATAACTCAGTGTATAGGACAACATTGCTATAAAGCTGAAAAGAAAGAAAGGTGCAAGGCATTTGGGTTTACGTAGACTAGAAGATTTGCTATCTGTCTTTAGCTGGTGTTACAGAGGTAGTCCACAAGTAGATGCAAGCATTACTTTATCAGTAAAATAGCAACTCAATTTTTGTGGTATTTCGATTAAAAATGTCTTTCCCAAAATGAAGAAATTAATCATTTGGGACTACAAGTAATTTTTTGAGAATAAGAACAGGCCTGTTACTTTATTTCTGACAAGGGCAGACCATGAGATAAAGTTTGTTTCGAAAACGAGAACTTGCAGAAGACAGCATCACATTTGGCCCATCCCAAGCGATTATATCCAAGAAATTCAGATCTTCCCTACAGAACTGAAAAGTGCTGAGACCTCACAAGCAGAAAATTCCTCCTGCCCCACAGGCCTTTGCTTTCAAGCTCCAAACATTTGTCCTCCTTGAAGCCATGATAAATAGAGCTCTGGATGGGACCCTACTGAGGAACATCCCCTCTCCAAACAGCTGTCACCTCCCATTGCTCTCAGCAATGTGGACCCTGGCCACCGGCCACCCTTCCCAAAGACAGTCACTGTTTCTCTTAATGTATTTTTCACTGTCCCTTTCCATCCGCTGGCAGTACAAGGGATACATCCTCTTCAGAAAGCAGCTTGGCTTCTGTCCCATGAGGCAAGAAGGATGCTGTAACTTGTCAAAGATTAGCAAGAGAGCCCACACAAGGGTTCCATGGAGGGAAATGCTTAACGACACTGTTTTACAGGAAGGGAAAATACCATACAATGCATCTTTAATAAAAAGTGTGACTTCGTCAGGATTCACAACCTTAATCAAGCTGCAAGAAGGAGCAGCCCTCTAACTGCTGGCCTGCCTCATGTAGAGCTTCCTGTGTTTCATTAGCCTTTCTTGTGCCTTCTCTGCATTTCTGATGCTTTGTTCATGCTGCAACATCCCTGTAATATTTTTTTTCTCCCAATCACTGACGAATGCTTTGAGATATCTCCCTGGTTTTCAGACAAAACTTCTACCAATTTTTTTACCTGTCAGTGTCTTTTTGGCTGAAAAGATTGTGCTGGTTTCGGCTGTGGTAGAATCAATTTTCTTCATTGACAGAAGAAAATTCTGGTATGGGACTGTGTTTTGGATTTGTGCTAGAAACAGTGTTGATAACATAGAGATGTTTTAGCTATTACTGATTAGTGCTTGCACAGAGTCAAGGCCTTTTCTGCTCCTCACTCCACCCCACCAGCAAGCAGGCTCAGAGTACACAAGCATTTGGGAAGGGACATAGTTGGGACAGCTGACCCCAGCTGACTACAGGTATACCCCATACCATATAACATCATGCCCAGTATACAAAATGGGGGGAAGAAGGAGTAAGGGGAGGGACATTCAGAGTAATGGTGTTTGTCTTCTCAAGTCACCATCACGTGTGATGGAGCCCAGCTTACCCGGGGATGGCTGAATATCTGCCTGCCCATGGGAAGTGCTGAATTAATTTCTTGGTTTGCTTTGCTTATATGTGTTACTTTTGCTTTACCCATTGAATTGTCTTTATCTCAACCCACGAGTTTTCTCACTTTATCCTTCCAATTCTCTCCCCAATCCCACCGTGGGGAGCGAGTGAACGGCTGCGTGGGGCTGAATTGCTGGCTGGGGTTAAAACACGACAAACATACTATGGTCTTATTAGAACAAAAGCAATCAAGCTTGATTTGTGCTACCCACTTTAGCAATATTAATACTAAAAGAGAAGTAAAAATACACATTATGCTTTTATTTCCTGTTTCCCTTCTCACTCACGAATTAATAGAATAAAAGTCTTTTTCACTTGCTGCTATAATATCCACTGACTGATCCAAGGAAGTGCTAATAAATGCAAGTGAAAGTTTGCACACAACTTAAAATGCAGAAGAGCTTATTTCACTGAAGGCTGGATGTTTACCAGGAAATGAGATGGACTCAAATTGCCCTTGTGACTGCTTGAGACATACACTCATTAAAGATACTATTGAAGTAATATGGAGGAGAAAATAAATTGTTTGAAAGGATAGTGCCAAGACTGGCAAATCTAAAATTTACTACACAGTCATACAGAAGCTATTTTGGGAGCCACAATCACCTCTTGGAAAAATAAACACATTTCCACAGAACAGCAATTCCGTATGTTGCACTTGGCCATCTTGACCGAAGCCAATAGGGTAATGACTTTTACAAGTGGCAAAACCCAGCCTCTTGGCAAAAACAATCCCTAACCTCAGGAAATACAGAAGAATTTTTTAAAAGAAAAATAAAATTGAAATTTGTTTTATGTAAATATGGAGATATATATAGTTGTTGTTTATGAGAAAACTTCTATTTGGAGAGAGACAGTAAATCTACAGTACGCAAACTCTGACACAAACAATCATTGACATAAAAATGTTGCTTTTATGCTGACAGGTGGTTTTCTAAAAGAAACCAAAAATAACTGCTTGACAAAAAATTAAGTGAGAGAGGTTTCCAAGAAATTCTGTGTCATTTTGAATAAGTTCTTTCCTGATCCATACCAGCTATCTATTTCAAACAGTACTATTTAGATATGATGCAAAAGCCCTTCAAGGAAACCAATCACCTGAACACATTGAATACATTATAGCTGTGACTGGGATGTAACCAGAAAGCCTCCAGAAAGTTATGTGTGTACATGTATATACATCTATACACTGATATATATGCATGCAGAGTCTTTTTATAGGCTTTTCTCCCACATTTTGATATGTTTCATTTTGCTTTTCCTTTGCTATGTGACTGGTTTTGACATTTATTTGTATATATATAGTTTGAGATTATACATATATATTTTATATATATATAAAATACAACTTGAAAGATATTTTGCAAAGGAAGCATGGCAAAAGATTGTAAAGGAACTAGGGCTCTTCTCAGTAACCTAAGGTAAGGCCATGAAAAATTCCTGTTGTGAAAATCCACCCTCCCATGGCTAGGGGGCTCTTTAACTAAGTGGTGTTGTATTGAGGCAAGGGCTTGAACTCTTGAGCCTGAGCATCTATTTGGAAAGCCCCCATTATTTGCAATAGAGCTGGCAGACATAGCAAATACTATGTGATTTCATAGTATATGACCAAAGAAACCCCTCCATGGTGCAGAAAAAGCACAGGGAACAGAGCTTTTCTGTTAGGAACAGGTTGTTTTTCTGGGGATACAGCTGCATACATGTAAGAGAACTGCATCGCTGAACAGATCTATCCATGTGCAACAAATCTGACATTGGGCTCTCTGTGAACAGCATGAACCTTCATCTTCAGCATGATGAAGACAACCTGATCCACTCATAGTGCATGTGTCATTTAACCATCTGAGGCCTTAGAAGCCCCTGGACTGTGGTCAAGAATTTGCAGGTCCAAGGTCTCTAAATTCCTTTAAGTGACCCTGTTACTGGTCTCAAATATGAAATAAAATACAATTAATATACTTCAAAGGTGGAAAAAACTTCTTTTGTACAATACATAACAATGAAAATTGATTGACAGTATATACTGAGTGAATGGCAGAGCCGAGCCTCTGTCCTAGCCAAGTGCTTTGTGTGTTACACAGTATTGTTTCCTAAAACTTTCACAGTTGCTTCTAATGGTTTTCTGCCAATAAGCTCCAAATGCTTTAGAAAGATTCAGACATTTCAAAAAAATAATTAATATTTTTGAGTATATTTTTCTGTGAAGCCAAGCTGAAATCCTAAGAGGAGTCTTCAAGAAGTTGGCCTGGTGGTTAGTGCAGCAGACAGGCATCTCAAAGGCAGCTGGCATCAAGAAGAGTGACAAAAATCAAGGTATTTGAAAGTCTTCTGTGAGTTTCAGAAATCTGTGGCCTGTGAGTCCTGTTTCCTGCGTCTTTAAGACATAACATATCATCGTTATGCATCAGAGAGCATCTGACTGCAGCTGAGAGCAATAGCATCACTGATACCAATCACTGCTTTACCAGGTATATAAACCTGGACTTAAATAATTTTGTCCCTAGATCATTCTTTGAGTCAGTTACAGTGCAAAGGAGAGGTGCCTTTCCATCACCTTGCTGACAGTTAAATGCTCAACAGATGCAAAGCACTCATTTTTCTCTCTACCAAAAGCGAAAACAATCCTTAACACAGAATTTCCTTGCTGTAACAAAAGTGAATGTTTCATTTTATTCCAGTTTACTAGAGTTTGAAAGGTCATAAAAGTCTACTTTTATGAATATTGTTAACATAATCTGGAATATAAACATAATATCAACACAAGTTAAAAGGATTCTAAAATGGTAGAGAGATGGAGAATAATGCTTTACCATTGTAATGCTGTTTTATTAACATCACCTCCTGAGTGATGCTGATGCACTGCACAGGAATCTGGGCTGTTTTGCTATAAGTGGAAAGTTACTTAAGTAGGGTGTCTCTACAGAGATGAAGATGCAGCAAAGAAGTGGAGATTAAAAAAGCCAGATCTGATTCTCAAAAAGAATACAGCAACATAAGAACAGGTACAGTAATATGAGGACTTTTGTTTCGCCTGCTACATTTTTGTAGCTTTTCTTCCCTGTATAGAATCAACTCTTCAGCATTTAGAGCACTAGGAGACCTGGGAAACCCTAGACAACTGGAAAACAAAACAAAAAAATAAAAACCCAAACCATCCGAAGCAGTACAGCTATGTTGATTCACTTGGAATCCTAGATAATACAACCCACCAATTCTAAGATCCTTTACAGGGACCCAAACAAGGACCCAATAGGGAAAGGAAGAAAGGTAAAAGGCAAAACAAGGGAAAGAAGAAAGTTTGATGTAGCAATAAAACATAGGTCTTTGCTAAATTCCCAGATCTACTCTGAGCAAGTTGTATTTTGAGGTACTAAAGGTTCCTGGAATGTGGAAGATGTGTAATCTCCAAGCCAATGGGGACCTAATGAAGTTTAACTCTTGCTATTTGTTTTATTGGTATAAATGTACAAAACCAGGAATGCTTGTTTGGAACAAGAAGAAAACAGACAAAATTGTCTAACACTCATATAATTTCTGTAAGCTTTTGCTTGCCTAGGACTACAGCAGAAAGCTGCTCTGTTCAGCCTGTTTTTGAACAGCAACTGGAAATGAGCTAGGATAGTCACAGAATTAAAGCATCCAGCTGACACTTGAATAACATGTCTAAAATGAGCATATCCAGAAGCACCTAGTGGCTGAGAAAAAAAATTTCCCTGCTTTTGCATACAAGTCCTATTTTTAGATCACTGGTATTTCAAAAAGGTTTTCAAGAAGTAAAAAACAGTCAGAATTTACAGAACTAGACCAAAATATGAAGTGCTGGATGACTGTGGGTGAAGGGAAAGACTTTGGCACAGGCTTTTCAGCAAGACAGCCTAGCCCAGGCTCCTGGCCAGGCTCCAGCTTTGGAAGCTGTCCTCAGACTCCTTCGAGATGACTATCGGCCCCTCTTCCTGCTCCAAGCTGTTGAGCAATAAAGCTCTGAGTTGTCAAACTGATACTGCTCTTTGAAGCAGAAGTGGCTGTGATTCAGTCTTTGGTGAAATAACCCTCCTGATACTAAAACTCCCTGAGCTCCTCTGGAATTAAAAGCACTATCATAAATACAACAAATTTGTTTTGTTAAGCTTTTTGGTGAGTATTGGTTTGTAATTATCTTTACACTTGTGATGTCTCATTAGTAAGGACTGACCACATGATATGGGAAATCCTTCACTACAAGCAGGAGTAAGGTTGTGCACTCCACAGCTGCACTTCAGTAGCATGAGCAATATTATGAAAAATGGTTTTATTCTTTCACCATGTCATTTCAGCAAAGCAAGAGGAAAGAGGAAAGCACATAAAAATCATGGGACTGGCAAAGCTGAACTTGAAAGATTCCTTCTTCCCCCATGGAAGCACTGCTCTCATCATGCCAGCATTTCTTCAGCATCCCTAAAAGTGAACCAGGGTATCCTGTGAATACTAACTCTCTCTTGCCCAACAATAACGTTTTTTTTTGTTTTGGGGGGAGTTTTTTGTGTTGTGGTTTTTTTTTTAATTTTGATTGGGTTTGTTTGTTTGTTTGTTTTGTTGCTATATTTTTGTTCGGTTGGTTGCTTGTTTGTGTGTGGGTTTTTTTTGTTTTTCAAGGAGATCAAAACTTGACACCTATAATGTTTTGTTTCCCAAACCAAATTCAAACTTCTGGTCACCACCACCTGTACCTCAGCACTGATTTCTTCTGGCTGTCTTCTCAACTATCCCACTAGAAAGCTTTTCCCCTCCATAACATTTCTTCATTTGCTAAAACATTTCTAAACCAGCATTACTCCTTTCCACGTTCTCCAAGTGATGCTGTCAGGAACTTACTATCAGTGTCTTTGTGAATCAAAGCCGGTATTTTATAGAGAAAATCAAAGAGTAAAGGCCTAGCTTGACTCCATCTTTCTTAAAACTAGCATTGTCATAAAACGAAGATGACTAACAAGACATGTGCTCCTATTTTCTTTTTCTCCTTCTTATCACTGCCTTTGCTACAAGAATGAAAGCCACACTATCATACCTGCAGCAATATTAAAGTGACCGAGGACACAGCTGCCCTGGTCCAGGGGTGCTGGAGGGGATCTGCATTTTCAGAAAGATCTCTGAGGTGCACAAACTACCATGATAATTCAGTTTCCTACAAATTGATTGTAAAAGAGAGAAAGGCAACTGAACTAAACATGCCTCGAAGTTGTGCCAAGGGAGGTTTAGAATGGATATTAGGAAAAATTCCTTCGCCAAAAGGGTTATCAAGCACTGGAACAGGCTGCTCAGGAAAGTGGTTGAGGCGCCATCCCTGGGGGGACAGATACAGCAATTAGAGGCATGATAGAGTTTAGTGTTGGGCTTGGAAGTGTTGGGTTAATGGCTGGACTTGATCTTAAGAGTCTTTTCCAACCTAAATGATTCTACGTCTCTGTTACTGAATTTACCTATAGTTACACCTATCTCTTAAGCAACAAAGCATCCATGAGACAGAAATGAGACAGAAAAAGCCAGTTAATCATCTAAACAGCTAGAAATAGAGAAAAAACTAGCTTTTGTACAAAGGGTTTTCTGACTAAGGCCAAGTTTCTTTATGTAAAGAAAAGCAGATCAAAACTACCCAGTCTTTCTGATCTAAAGCATATTTCTGGTTGTATTATAAAAATTTGTTCTTTGGGATACACCCATTGGGAAGTTCCAGCATTTTTGGTCATGTTGGCTGTCAAAAATGCATAGAGCTTTGTTGGTGGGAAGGACCATTTTCTGTTTCCAGGCTCAGACTCTTATTATAGCTTAGATCAAACCCTGTAATAAAACCCTCTAACAGCTGCCAATTTTATCGTATGCAAATACTTAAACTTCTACTGAATCCCCTAGCCTAATCAACCATCTACAGCCTTACTTACCCTGAGAACATTGCCAGAGGTGTATTTGTTCCTCATCATTCCATGTTCTAGGCATAAACACAATGCAAAATTCAATTGTTGTGTTCATCTTATGGCAGGAAAAGAACTACCATAACATCACAAGCTCGGAAGAAACAAATTCGGATATGTTGGTTTTGTCTGTAAACTGGATTTTGAACTAACAGACTCTCATAGTTTTGTTTGACCACCCCTGTGAAAGCTTGGAAAGAGCATGATGCTCTACTAGGTGCACTTGTAAGAACCCAGAAAACATCCCCCCTCCCAGACCAAGCTGGTTGCGGTCTTTCTTTGTCCCCCTCTAAAAAAAGACACGAAGTCCTCTGGAGGAAGAGGGCACTGCTGCGTGTCCAATTGCTGTACCAGGCTAGCAGGGGCTGCTGCAGCTATGCTACTGCAAAATACTTGTCATTTCTCATTTTTGCCAGAGAAGACAACTCATGAACAGTGACAAGGCTGCCATTAGGAGTGTAATGTTTCTGTGTTACACACCAGCTCTGTAGTCAGCTATGAAAAGGAAGATACAGTAAAAAAAAACCAAGCGAGATCTGTTGCATGAAAACAAAATGCAAAATGGCACATAAGGAAAAATAAAACAAAAGAATCTTTCCTTTATAACACCACCTTTAAACTTTACTTAAGCCTTATTCATTTGGTAAATCAAGGAAGCTCGCATAGACTCCAGGTGGAGCTGGGATGAGTGCATATTGACAGTAAGAGTTTTCTGTTAAGCCATGTCACTATCTACTGGCAGATCACTGAGATTTTTTTTTTATTAAGGAGGCAGCAGATAGCCTTCTAACCCAGACCTGTATTCAGAGTGTGGATACATACAGTAGCTTACAAATACCTACAAATCTGAGAATTCTTAAGAGTGACTTGAGGCTGCTTCCCAGTCTCAGGATGGCCAGCCCTTACACCTTTTCTTCTCCGGAGAGCTGCTCCCTTCCCCGCAGCAGACTGCGACTCCAGTCCTCCCTACCAGGTTCTCGCCCCAAGACCACAGGCTGAACAGCAGAAGACTTCTCATCCCTTGGCACTTCCCTGACCAGCTATTGAACCTCCTTGCTCCTCAACCCTCCTTTCCACCCTGCTCTTACTTTTGCAGTTTCAAGCTTTTTATCACCAAAAGTCCCCCCCAGCAATTAGTCACTTTCAATCTGCGGCTCCCAGTTTGCTTTATTTTATGATTGATACTGCACAACTGGATGTACGTTCCTTAGCCTGTAGCTGGTGGAGGTAACCAGACCCCCTTCTTAGCCCTTTTGCCTTCTCCTCTGAAGGTGCTTATAACCTGGCTCAGGAATCTCCAGTTTGTCCAGGACAAACTTTTTAATAGAGTAACTGTAATATTTTAGGGGAAACAAACAGAAAACCAACCAAAACCCTAAGGAAAAAAATGCACCAGCAGCCTGCAGCAGCAAAAGGCAGTCATTTGCTTTCTGAACTCATTTAATGTCTAGTAAATGATGAAATAAAATTATATTTCCAATTCCTGCCTCCAAGGGAGCAGAAGGGAATCAGAGGAGAAAGCATAGCTCTGGAGAATCAGGAGATGTGGCTGCAGTTTTCAACTCTGCTAGAGAAATCCTCTGACAGAAGCACTACCTCCACCAGGCTGTAGGCTCGGTAGTAAGTACTCAGGGTTCAGTTGATTCACTCTGCTCAAAACCACTCTGCCATTTTCAGGTGAAAGTTGACATAGTTGGAGGTTCGTAATCAAATATGTTGTGCTTTATCCTTTTACTTACATTCTTTTTATCACGCACGTCGCCAAGACACATAGGAAAACCAAGACAGAACAGTGATAAAAACTGAAAATAAAGACTTTTAACCTTGTAAATAAGTGCTAAGCCTTGCTAGTGACTGCAGCGTTCCCAGTGCAGATAAACATTGCTCCCTCGTGTGGTTAAAGCCCACTATTGCTAATTTAGCGGTACTGCAGATGTTTGCGTGAAAATTCAGGGAAGAAAGGATTACTCGCCTAGATTTGCATCTCAATGCACAGTCACATACGAGTTCATGCATGCAAAAGTATGAGTACAATAATACACCTTGCACAAAGTTCACTCGGAATAGGCAATTTCACCTCGTATCTGTGTTAAAAGGCCAAAAAAATTATCTCCCTCAAAAGGCTGATAGAAACAGAAAACAAAACTGGGATTTTATATGGAGAAATCTACAACTCCATACAAAAGAGACTGTAGGGGTTCGAGTTTTTCATATGCAAACACTGATTGAACTGTTGCTCTCTAGATAACTAATAGTTAAACTCACAGACTAGCTTGGAAATTAAAGATGTGAAACTACCTGACCCCTTGACAGGATTAACACACATCCTTAAATCTCTTCTCAGGGTGTGCTGAATCCTATACAAGACTTTCTGTGAGAATTTCAAGACTTTGGGGGGTCCAGAGACCTCATCAATTTATCTGTTAGTTCACCTGAATGGCCATTATAAATCCAACATACAGTGTAATGACAGAGTCCCTTACTGCATATAAGCATACATGTGTTATTAGTGCTCTTTAATAGAGCTGCACTACTGCATCCTAATGCCTCAGAGCCCTCTCCTTTGGCCTGGTTTCCAACTTGATAGCAAAACAGAGGATGCCTCTCATTTTGTCTCAATGCAGTGGACCCTTCTTTATGCAGTTTAGCACAATAAGGTTGCATAAACAGGTCCCCATGGACAAAAAAACCCCCTCAAAACAGTATTACTTCCAGTCAAGCTGCAATTTAATCAACAGAACAATTCATTATTTTCCATGTTTCATTGCTAACAAATCAC
The DNA here is from genome assembly GCF_003984885.1 of Neopelma chrysocephalum. Lineage (NCBI taxonomy): Eukaryota > Metazoa > Chordata > Aves > Passeriformes > Pipridae > Neopelma > Neopelma chrysocephalum. Next base: position 9,744,876 of record NW_020897689.1, on the reverse strand, counting down.
AATATATTTAAAAAGTTAAGTACATTAGAATTTTTATATGAAATATCAGTGTGCAATAGATTCCTCCCCAAAACCACTGGAGAGTAAAGATGGGAATAGAAGACTGAAATTATTGAGATTTGTATTCTCTTAAATCAATAGCAAGTTATTTGAATAAGAAAACATTATTTCATTATATAGTATGAATACTATGCTTATTCACAGGAGTAACAGCTAACAAGTATTTCCAGCTGATATCAGGAAATGTTCAAATTTATCTAAAATACATAGCTACTGTTATGTGTTGCAAAGAATGGTTGGAGATTAAGAATTAAAATACCTAGAACATAGGACATACAATGTCATTTAATCCCAGGGAAAAAAAAAGAAAAATAAAGAAGAAAATGTGCTCTCAGAGACTTTTCCATCCCACATTCTGTAAAACTCTTTCTTAATATTTGTTGCATTCAAAGTGCAAATGCCCTCGAAAGAGAAAAATAAAGAGAGCATAAAGGTGATATTTGGGGAACAAACTCCAACTACATATGTCTGTGCTTTCCAGGAATTTGCAGCTGCTTTTTTTCCCCTCAGTAGTGACTGCAGCTGATCTTGTTCTCAAAAGAAAATAGACCCATCCCTACAGGAGTTTCCCCTCAAGCAGCCTCCCTGCTCTCTCCCCTCCCATCCTTAAGGAACCATAATTCAAGCTTAAATACTTTGGAAATAAATTCATTTTCCTGCAGCAAAGGAAGACTGATGCACAAACATTAGACCAATCTAATTTTAGATCATTCAGACAATACACTGGATCCTTACACGCATTTATTTAAGGCTATTTATAGTCCTCCAGACGCTGCTGGAAGTATAGTCATCCATTGTGGAGCTACTCCGCTGTGCCCCAGTTTGGGAGGGAGAAAGGGAGGGAGGGATGGAGGAGGCAATCAAGAGTCTGATTGTTCTGGGGAACACAGGTATGGAGGTGTTGGATGAAATGTTCATTTGCAGCCTGAATGGAGATCAAAAGGTTCAGCTGCTTAGCAATTCTGCTGCTGCCAAAAACTGTAGGGGCACTGGAGAACTTGGAAGTCCCAAACCGCACCAAATTACAGACTCAGATACAAATGCTGCTCATAGCTCCAGGCATGGAAAAGGGACCATGTGCCAGAGTGGGGGGAAAAACCCTGAAAAAGTTTTTAGTCCTCTGGGGACACTTTTGGAGTAGTATAAATGGCTGTACTGTACCTCAGAGCCTGAGTGTTGAAGTCAGCAGTTCCCTCGAAGGCATGTGACTTCCAGAACAAAGTTCTTCTTTTTGTTGTAGGCACTTGCAAGCTCATCTAAACATTGGCACCCCACAGTCTCCAGGCCTTGGTTATCAGAAGGTCTCTCAAACCCAGACCTTCTTCAGTTCTTCTTTTTAATTTGTCTTAAAAGAAAAGCTCAACCAAACAAAAAACAACACAGCTTCTGGCTTCAGATTAATTTTAACAACACATCTAAGGCAACATTTCCAGTGCACACATCCAGTGGTTGAACTATAATTCATGCTCAGTTCCATGGTATCACAGAAGACTTTGGACCATCAGCTCCAGTTCTCCTGCTGTAAAATGAGAACATACTGCTTCTCCAGTTAGCGTTGTCGAATACATGGATCATCTTTTATCACATTTAGATACAAGTCCTGGGGCCACTAGCTATTCTAGAGCAGACATGCTATTTTAACTCACAGTGTCATTCAGATATCCAGGTCAAAGGATTCCCAGTTGAAAGTATGGAAAACCCTAAGCACTACAGCACAGCATCCTGTTTTCATCAGAGTATGCCTTGAGTAGGAAAATCTGCTTTTGAAGTTATTAGTGATTTTTGATAACCTTCCCCATGAAACTGGCCATGCAGAACACAAGGCCTTACTGTTTTTCTTTAGAGCAGCAACTGCAAGGCACAGCAGATAAAATACATTTGTAGGTCACAGATCCTGAAGTCAGTGTCCCAGTATCTATGTGAGCTAAATATGAACCACTATTTAAAGAGAAGCATGCAGGAAGTTTAAAATGACTATTCCAAGGCTCACAAAAAGATTGAGATCTTTGCTATCAGATCTAAGTCTGCCCTTAGAAGTATTAGCCAGATGATGTTGGGGTGATCAAACCATACTGCTTGGAACTCCGAAAGATAGCTCCTCACTGGAAGAAAACAACTTTGCATTTTATGAAATTACCATGGACAAAGATAAGATACTAGTAAAATGGGAAAAGGACAAAACAAACCAGCATAACAGCTAAAGTAGCTCTATCTTGAAGATTTTTGTTTCTAAAATTATGTATTGTAAATTAGTTATGATCCTTTAGGAATCAGCTGATCTCCAGTGAAAGAAATCCTAGCTACTCTCAGCAATGAGGGCAGGCCAGCAGCACTCCTGCTGAAAGGGGTAATTCGTTACACTGTCTTCCTTCAAGACTTCATGATCCCAGACCTTTGAAACACCCAGTGCTTGCTCCTGAAATATTGCAGAACTAAGGTATCATGGCCACTTCCAGCCATACACCTGCATATAAATGGTACTATTGAAAAACATTAGATAAATCATCTGAAAAGTGTTTTGATGGCATCAACAAGAGCAACAACAGAGAACAACCACTGCATAGGCACTACATTAGAAACAAAACCAAGAGGCCACCAGAGAGTGAGCATAGCTGAGGAAGACCAGGCTGCATTCAAGATAAAGTCTTTCACTTCTGTATTGGTAAGTTATTGTTTATTTTCCTAGTGCAGAACTATTGTATCACTGACCAAAGTCCTAAAATGAATCTTGCAGCATTCTAGGAATAGAGTTATGCAACTCAACTAATGTGTAAACTCCTGCAGCAAAACTACCTAAGACAGGATGCCATCCAGAGGAACCTGGGCAAACTTGAGAAGTGGGCTCATGGAAATCTCATGAGGTTTATCAAGACCAAGTGCAAGGTGCTGCACCTGGGTTAAGGCAACACCCTGGTGCCAATACAGGCTGGGGGATGAACAGATTGAGAGCAGCCCTGCCAAGAAGGATTTGGGGATGGTGGTGGATATTCTCAGGCAGATGATGTGACTCTTGGGGATGGTCCTGTGCAGGGCGAAGAGTTGGATCCTTGTGGGTCCCTTCCAACTCAGCATCTTCTGTGATTCTGTGGATGAAAGTCTGGACATGAGCAATGTGTGCTTGCAGCCCTGTAATGGTTTGAGAGCCCCAAAATCCAATTCCCGAGTCCAAGCCCCCCTCCCTCATCTCAACCCAGTGTGAGATGGGTTTTCCAGACACCACACAAGACTCAAAATGGGGGGAAGGGATTATATTACAATGACTTTACAAATAAATATTACAATACATCATATACAATCATAACTATCTTTTCTATGATAAAGCAGTATTTACAATGGATCAAATCTCTTTTTCCTCCAAATAAAAGTCCAGGAGGGAAGAAGGAAGAGATCCTTTCCACTCTCAGAGCAGCAGTGTCTCTAGGGCAGCAGTCTCTCTTCTTCCATGCAGCAGCTGTAGCTGGATCTCTGTCAGCACACACGAGGGGGGTCTCCAAGCCCCTCTTGGCCCTTCGACTCCAAGCGAGGGTCTTTCTCTTCCATGGACTGCGTAGCAGGGACAAGGCTCGCCTCACCACGTCATATCATGGGGTGCAAGACATCCCATGAAGGTCCCTTCCTCAGGGGATTCACCCCTGAGTCAGAACGTCTCGGGCAGCTTTCAGTTGAAGGCCTTTGCCTCGAGAGTTCTATCAGAGCTCCTGTGCTCTGTCTTAGGCTGTTGCTTGGCAGCAGCGGCGAGGGGCAAAGCCCTCCTCCAGATTCCTTTGGCCGTCCTGGTCCAGCTCCAGGAAGCCCCGAGCTTCTCAGCTCCTCTCTTTTCGGTGCTTTAGCACTCTAAGACTCTTCTCAAGTAAGAGTCCATCATCCTCCTCCTCTCTAGGAGGTCTCAGAGGGGTTTGGGGAGTTTGTTTCAGTTCTTACCCAAACTCTCTCTCTCTTCAGACAACTCTGTGTCTCTCTGATTAGCTGCATGCTTGGTTTGCTGCTTCTTCAGTTCTTATCTTCTTCTGGCTCTCTGCCACCGTTTCTCCGGTCAGTACTGCTCTGCCGCTGCTGCTCCTGCTGCTGGTCACAGTGGAGGGAAAAAAGTCCCAGCTTCTCAGCTACAGATACTGTTTTTTCCCCCACCACAAGCCCAGAAAGCCAATTGCGTCCTGGGCTGCATGAAAAGCAGCATGGGCAGCAGGTCAAGGGAGGTGATTCTACCCCTCTACTCTGCTCTCGTGAGAACCCACATGGAATACCGCATCCAGCTCTGGGGTCCCCAGCACAGGAAGGACATTGACCTGTTGGAGTGAGTCTACAGAAGGGCCACCAAGATAATTAGCAGGATGGAGCACCTCTCTTACAAGGAGAGACTGAGAGAACTGGGTTTATTCAGTCTGGAAAAAAGCAGGCTTCAGGATGACCTGATTGCAGCCTTGTAGTACCTGAAGGGAGCCTAGAGGAAAGCTGGAGAGGGACTTTTACAAGAGCGTGCAGTGACAGGTGAAATGGATTCAAGCCAAAAGAGAGTAGGTTTAGATATTAGGAAGATATTCTTTACTGTGAAGGTGGTGAGGCACTGGAATAGGCTGCCCAGAGAAGTTGTGGATGTCCCATACCCGATGTTCAAGGCCAGGCTGGATGGGGCTCTGAGCACCCATGTCTAGTGAAAGGTGTCCCCCACGACAGGGGGGTTGGAACTATATGATTTTTAAGGTCCCTTCCAATTCAAACCATTCTGTGATTCTGTGATGTGAAACGTGTGTCAGAAAAAAGTAGTTAAAAACCCCCCAAATCTAGAAGCGAATGAACTGTCGGGATCTACTTCCCAATAAACTTAAAATAAGGCTGAAAATGAAGCATTTAGGTGAACTAGAAAAGTTACATAAAAGATAGCACAGATAATCATATGTACAGAACCATTTCTGCACAAGAAAATACTAAATAGACAGGGAACCCTCAGGATTGAAACAGAGAGGTCTATGAAATCAAGCATAGTACGAGAAAGATGAAGAGGGAATGATTATTCACTATTTGAGACTCACACAAGGAAGTCATCAGGTTTAAAGCACAAGCCACAGGAAATACTTCTTTCAAACAAGGCATAGTTAAATTGTGTAACTTACTGAGTGTTGTGGATGCCAAGTATTTAAATGGGTTCAAAAGGGATTATACAAATGTGTGTAGACTACTTCCATTGGTGGCTATAAAAAATTAAAAATAAAATAAAAAAACCCCTACAGTTTTGATGCACCAGATGCTTCAGAAGTCCGTAAACTGATGACTGCCAGAAACTGAGGAGATGAAACAGCAGGACCCTTCTCACAGTTTTGCATCTCCTCCCTAAAAGGCCATGAATGCCAGACACTGGAGCACGTGGTCTTCTGGGTTTGTCCAGGATAGCGGTTCTTTGCAAGGGAGCCTTACAGCTGAGGAGACGAGAAGTCTGGCAGGGTCCCCTGTAAGAGGAACCTCCAGGGTTAACCATAGTTTCTCTTGACCTACGCTGCAGCTCATTGTCATGACTTCCCTGACTTGGGGGGCAGAGAAGGGGAAGAGGGGAGAGTGAGAGAGCAGAAGTAAAGAGCGTCAAGAGAACTATAGCACCATTCATGTTGCCTCTAGAAACCATTTCATTCACCTTCTAAAAATTTTCCTCCAGAAAGCTTCTGAGACTTTTCTTGACAAAACAGACAGTTTACAATGTCTTAAAGGTTTTTTATGATATGCTATGAACAAAATTTAAATACCAGTGCCAAGAATTAGAATGATTTACATCATTCTCTTCAGGGTCGGGCATCCTCTATCCTATACTCAGAGGTTCCTAATGTCCCCCATGGTGCTGAGCTGCATTTATTACTATAAATTAAAAAGTTTCAGTTTCAAATCTCTGAAGCTCTTGAAACAGGGCAGGCTTAGTGGTGGGGAGAGGGAGTATGTATTCAAGCCCTGAGGGAATCAACTGCTTCTAGCACAATCACAGCTCCTGGCTCCTGCTGAATTCCTGCAGGTCTTGGTGCAGCCGTTCATCTCTGAAGTGATAGCCACAGCAAGAGGAGAATGCTTGACATGGTGCCTTCTCAGTGTAAGCACCGCAAGTCTTGGGACCCATTTTCAACTGCATCTTCATAGATGTGGAGCCACACAAATTAATGCTTTGCACATTGTCTGTCTTAGAGGTCAGCGTGGCAATACTAAGCCAATGATTAGGCCAGTCAGACACTCAACCTGTCATCATCAATTTAATGAATTACAAATCAAAGCACATTCACAGCTCATGACATAATTCAGATACTTTGCCATCTCTTACCAGGACTACCCAAATCCAGATGTTCAGGAAACTTTTGCCCAGACTCCACCAAAGTCCCAGGACAATCCTGAAGGAGAGCCATATTTCTTGTTTTTCTTCCAGAGATAGATTTCCCTGCACTGCACTGCTTTCCAACAGCAGAAGCAATCCTTCCAGGATCCAGAACAGATACAGCCAGGGCAGGATTATTTTTCTGGGCAGACTAGGGTAAAACTACCCCAAAGACAACAACAAAAACTGGTGGACCAGACCATTTTCCTATGTCACACCAAAACACTTTCTTCTATATAAAAGGGGGCACATGCTAAAAGAACAAAACTCTTCCTTATTATTGTAAAAAGAAATCTGTAAACTGCAACTTTTAACTTATATTTTCTGAGAAGTTGGTTTAATTACTGTAGGCAAAGTTTTCATATGGCTCCTGCAGCATCTAAGGGAGATGTCCATAAGCAACACTCCCACCAAACAAGGGTCTCCTATTGGCAGATAAAAGCCGAAATTTCAGTGCATGAAACAGCATGAATAAGCTTCTCTAACAATAACTTTGTTTTGAAAGCATTAAAAATTAGTGGAAATACAGAGCACAGGTTTTCTATACTTTCTCCCACCCCAGGGATTAAAGCAAAGAAATCAGCATCTGCCACAGCACTGTGTACGTGTCTACAAAACTGATCACAGACGGCAGATATAATCGGAGGCTTATTTTGCACTCTCAATGCTGCTTTTAATCTAAGGCGTTGCACTTTTGGGTTAACATAAAGCTTTAATACTGGACGTCTACATCCTGTTCTCTCAACCAGAAGTGAGGAAGTAGCTTCTGGCCAAATAAGGACACCTTCCAGGCCCTGCAGAACACAACATGGCTTTTATTACTATGACAAAACTACAAGGAGTTTGGTCTAATTTAATTCAATGCTCTGTTTTCTGAGTTACAGCAGCAATGATTCTTTAAAGGCAAAAAGTAATTTTTGCCAAAAGTGCAGCAAAAACATAGGCCTCTGGAGATATTCTTGCTGGCTACCAGTCACCCAAATTCAAAAGCAGCTGTCACAGACTTTGGTGGCCTCTAGTGGCTGCTTTTCCCACATCCCAAACTCATCACATGATTTGGCTCCTAAGACTGCATCTGCTCCACCTCCCATCTGTGTTTGCTGGATCCCTCCAAAAGTGGCAGTAGAATGAAATTATGATACTGAGAGGTGCAGCAGGGGAAAGATAAGGTAGCAGTTGCTACAATCATCCAAGATGCCACTTACTTGTCAATATCTACCTGTCCTTACCACCTACAGTAGATTTAGTCACCTGGCAAGTACACACGGTGGCAAGATAGCTCTGATTCTTGAAATTATATTTTTTCCATTGATTTTCTAACAAAATTCTTTTTAAGCTGCAGTTTAAGCTATGATATCTAACAATGAAGTCAAGAACAAGATGTGTGTTCATGAAAGACTAACCTTCACTTAACATTTTCATTCAATTAGTTTGAGGATTTACAAGTTATAAATGCAGGTTTTTAAGGGTTACTTAGGTAGTTCAACAGTTCTTCAAAAGCACCAGCCTGATGTATGCTGAGCAGAACTGAATACAGAGCTCATGGGATCTGTAGTCAGCCCCTCCACCATGTATCAAATCAAACCCCTAGGAAAGTAACATTCATGGTAAAAGTTTCCAAAAAACAGCCTAACTTTTCCTAAGTTGGGTGCAGTCCTCAGGTCCCACCATGTTGTCGAGATCACCAACAGAGCAGTGTGGAGGCTCAGCTTCAGACTGGATAAAATTTTACTCTTTCTGTATCAGTGAGGCTGAAATCTATGAAGGCTTTAAAAGTTGTTTAGCTGAAGAGCGTGGAGACACTAGAATAGCAAGCTCCCAGGCCACACCAGACACTGCCCAGCACAGCTCTTGATGTTCTCCAAGTTCATGGTTACATTCTCAAGCTGGAAAGTGCTACTCAGAGGATACAAAATGCTGCACAAGCATTACAGCTAACAAACCTCACCTTCTCAAGAGGGAGGGCCAATGTGGTTTCTCAAGTTGACAGGTGAGACACTCAATCCTGAACTTCTGATAATTTTGTGCAAACTCCAGCTCCAGCCCGAGTTACATGCCATTCCTCTTCAGCCTAAGCAGATCTCACTGGTTTAAGTGAATATCCCCAAATAAAACACTGTATTTGTCTTTGACCAGTATCTCGCTGATGCTGCTGGACTGTAAGCAAGGCCAGATGCAATTTACATGCTTCCATTTTTGTAACAGACTATTCAAGCACAGTTTTAATTTGATACTCTTTATTATGATATCCAGGAAAACAATAACAAGGTGATTGCTTATTACAGCTTCCACAGACTGGGGCTCCAGACCTTATTGTCCTGGGTACACACACGCACGCACACACACACAAGACAACCCTTGCCACATGAACTTACAGTCAAAATAAACCAAACAAATATAATGATTAATCAAGAAACAAAAAGGAGAAATTACCCGCGTGAGAACACGAGTTAAGTTTTGGCTTGGTTTCTAGTCTGGAGTTCAAGAGTCAAAATTCCTACCCTGTTACAGTATTCTTATTACCATGGGCTGAATTTTTATCTGTTGATTACAGTGCAAAATGTAATCTTCAACACTTATAACCAATATATGGAGACACAAAGCTCAAGTTCTAGACCATAATTTGTCAAGTGCTATACAGCAAAACTACAGTCTAGAGATACAGAGACCTTAAGTGTCCAGTTTCTTAAATGAGAAAGGCAGTAAGAGTGAACTGCAATATGCAAAGGAAAAACATACAGGAATATCAATTTCTGCTAAACCAGTCAAGACTAATGTATTTTTTTTCAACTCAGTATATCAAATTGCTTAACACTCTTGTGTGTGGAATGAAGAAGTAACAACTGTGTTGTGCTGCATGACAATGCCTGATCTTTAATATTAACCACAATAAATACAGACAAAGAATGAATACTGAAAGACTATTGAATTATAAAGCTACACTCTAGCTGCTCTGATTCTGCAAAAAGTTTCAAACACAAAAAGAAGAAAAAGGAGTTGTTATTTCTGGCACTCATATCACATATTTGCCATCCTTGAGCAGGATAAAACTAAAGTATTTGCAGAAACCTAAAATAAAAGTGACAGGACACATAGAGATCAAACGTATTGGATTTAAAGCTAGGCTGTTTTTTTTTTTTTAAACCAGAAATAGGAGTTGTTGCCTTTTGAATTGACAACATCAAAAGAACAGTCTACTGCTGCTGGAGCCCAGCACTCCTCACCCATCGCTCACCAAAGGGAATTGACAGTGGCAGATGCTAAAAGCAGTTCCATTTCATCTACAATGGCACTTGCTCTGTGGATGTGAGCTACATCCAATATAAGTTGTATTGCAATGTATTCATCCTAAAGAGTTTCAGTTCCCATTAAGGGGGTTCTGATGACACCCAATATGTTGATGTGCTTATTTCTTGCACGTCTGATCCAGCAACAGTCCAGCCCTGCTCCTGTTTTAATTCTGAAGAGCACACAAAATTCCTTAATGTGTAGAGATCTAGGCTTATCAGACCCAAAACTGAGTAGTTCAGGGAACAGTGTGAGGAGGGGATACTCATTAAACATCCAGCACAACAACCTACGGTATATAAAACAACCCCACCAACAAACCAACAAGCATGGGCTAATCCAGTGCTCTAAAGATAATCCACAGCTAACAACAAAAGAAATTCAAATATGATGAACAGATGATAACTGACACCAGTCCTTTGAAGTCTCATTCCTTTTAAAGGATCTTCCAAATATTCCCCAAGCCTTCATTTTGTAGGACATTCTTATACTCTGCACCAGAAGTAGCCTAAATATTTGCACAACAAGATGACTATTACTACAGGCTGTGGGCATTAAACCACAGCCCCCCCTCCCCGGAACGCAGTATCTCTGTGCACAGGCTCTCACCAGCCTGCAAACGTTACAAGTAGCACGACTGTCTCTACTTTGTGTTCAAGTCCCTTCAATACTGAGATTTTCCTGAGAGAACAATTAGGACAGCAATGACCAACACTGCATAGGAAGCCTATTCAAGCTGCCAGTCTCCATCATTTACAACACAGGCCCAAAGGGCTGAGTCACAAATGGAACCAAACCCAAGTATGACCTAGGAATCAGCTGGTGAACTTCCTGAAAACAAAATAAGAGAAACCAAACAACCCTCCTCTCCATGTACCAAGACAGGTATATCATACAATTCTTGCAAAACTCTCTGGAAGATTTACTTCAATACATAAGACTTTATGCGGAAAAAAAATCCCTCACCAAAAAAGCTGTAGTTTCCTGGCTGTTAAGGAAAGTAGTTTTATTTGTTTGATCCAGGACAATCTACATTTTCAAAATTCCAGTTTGTACATAACCAGTATAATTTTGCACTGCTTGGAAACCCTGTTGACAGTTAAAAGGTATCTCAGTACAGTAAAGCACAATGACTATTTCCCCTTCCCCCACAATATCCAACAAAAATCCATTAATACTTAGTGGATTTGGCATGTAGGAGCTACCAGAGACCAATCTCCCTTCTGGTAATGATGACTGGAAGCCTTTCAAGATCTTCCAACTCACACTGTAACCTAGTGAGATATTTAAGCAACATGTCAATAGAAGGGGTAGCTGCCTTAGAACCTGATTTATCTTTTCCCTGCATCTTTTCTTCTTGCTTATACGTAACTACTCGTGAGCCTCTGGGATTACTATCAGACAACTAATCCAATGGAAAAAAATCCCAAGCAACCACCTGCACCAGCTCCCTGATCTGGCTCACCATGCAACCAGAAAGGCTTGTGCTAGCCAAGGCAAGGGACAGAACCCCAATTTTGGCAGCAATCTCCATTACTTTCAGCTTAGCATGACCATGAAAATGCTCCCTTTCCTTTAATATCAAGTTTTGCCACCGACAAAATTACCTCAGGTGCAATTACTCAGAAATCTTCAAAGAACAAAAGGACTGCAAATGTGTATTGCCCGTTTTTACAGAAGTCAATTACTTGTACCGGAGTAGTGCACTGCTCATTACAATCCTGGCTAATATAACTCCATAAACACAACTAAAATTTTCAAAGAAAGAAAGTATTTAGGAAAAATATCAAATGCTTACAGATAACTGATTTTCTATATGCATTATCCCAACATACTTAATTTGCCATCAGCATAATCTAACGTTAGCAGAAATAGCCTATGCATTTTCTCTGCTTAGCAAATTCCTTCATAATTCCTAATTTTGGACATAGGATCACCAGAAAAGCAGTATTTCCAAAGAGTATTTCCACATTCATCAGTAATTCACATAGGAGAAATCAGTCTTTGCAACTAGTCAAAGTGTCCAGATGAAAACTAAAATTATTTTCAGCTGGTCTGAGCTCCTTGTTTGTACTTTGAAGTTCAATATAATCACTTTAAAAGTAAAATAATAGTTTTGATAGTAGATTCTGGCACAGAAACCAAACACACATTTAGGGGGCAAAAAAGGCTATAAATCATCTGTTGTTAAATCTTGAAAAGTTCTGATAAGACAGGGCAAAAGGAAGGGGCTTTAAGACAAAAAACAAACCCAAAAAACCCTAACCACTGTATGTATAATTATTCAATTAAAATCCATCTATATGGAAAATCTTTCTCTTCACGGGACTTGTCAACTGACCAGGATAAATTACTGCAGCCTAGGCAAAAATTATTTTATTAGACATAGGAATAAAATGATGAACTCTTCAGCCATTTCCATTTCTATTTTTCCTGACTCCATAATTAAGAAAACATGATTAGACTTCCATCTTACTGAATCCCAGATTACAAGCAAAGAGCAAAAAATGCAATAACATTTAAAAACCAGTTTTAAGCAATTAAAAAGAAATTATCCAGCCAGACAATAATCTTATGCTAAAACAAGTAATATCAAACTGGAAACATAAGTCTCAAAATCTTCTAAGTTCATGAGTGTTTCCATTCCAAGGTAGAAAATTCTAAATCACTGCTTTTGCCTCAAACATAATAATTAGGTATTTTTAGTTATGATACAAAAGATAGAAGATACTGGCTTCCAATACTCTATCCAAATTCTAGAACAACTGTTATTATTCTATATTACTTGGCAGACAGCGACAACTCCTATAAGGCAAGGATGAAGATTAAGCCATTGTGGAAACAGAAGTGCTTTTGTTAAAAGTCCTAAGGCCAAGAATTTCTGTCCATAAGGCCAAAAGGAGACAAAAAGCAATGTCAGTATTAACAGTCAAGAATATATTCCTTCAAAGTTTTTGGAAATTAACCTGAAGTTTGCATTTCAAGACTACTGTGAACGAGGTTTACAAGAAACAGTCTGCCTTAGGGAAACAACTATTACAACTCTCCTATAAGTATTAAAGATCTCAAGAAGTACCTTAGATGTTCCCTTCATAATTTGTTCCTCCACCTGTTATGATTCTGAGAGCCCCAGTACAACTGGATATCACAACCAAACTGATTTAGAGTCAAAGTACCAGACTAGACACTTAAAATTTCCCCCCCCGGCTTAAGGTACAAGTTGAGAGCAAGGCACACAGAATTTGTGAAGGTCTTTCTAGAAACATCAGACTTGAAATGTGATTTTCAGCAGCAGGTATATAATATATACAATTCTCTCAAAATTTCTGATTTCCAATTTTCCAGTTTCATGTCAGTTTCATGGCAGATTTCCAGAATCAGAGAGATTCACAGTTCCACCACTTCAAATCAAGGCATGGCATAGCTACTTCTACTGAAGCAGACTGGGCATATTACAGGGCATGCTGCCCTAGAATTCTCAAGCCAAGCAAGTATAAGTCTGCCAAGTCCATTTCAGGAGGTGTGAACCAAATACGTGGGAATCGCGACTGTAATTAGCAGAAACATATAATAATAATTTATACTGCAATAACTCTAAATAGCACTAAACAACTGAAGAATGGATAGTTACTTATAGAGAATATTTTGTACTGGAAACGTTTATTCTGAATAGTAAGCAATTGAACTGTAGAAGATACAGAATGCAGATTTATTACTCTGTTGGGTATAAACTCAATTATAATAACAGTTTTTAATTAAAATTATTTTATTTATCAGCTTGATTGCTCATAATTATCCTCAATCAATAAGCAGTTCAATACTTTGGTTAACTTGATAGACTAATTTAGCAACTTCTTCTTAAGACTGAAATAAATCTCTCACTCGTTCTCAAGTGCAATGGGTTGAATTATATCCATTACAAAAGCGCACAGAGGAAACATTATCTGCATATTAAACTGGAAAACTAACTGGACAAAGCTTCACATTGAATACAATTTTAAAAGATAATGGAAGAATTCTTAAATTGAGATTTTTCCAGTTGTAGCAAAGGGCACAATAAATCAGTTTTAAGAAGTTGTAGCTTCTAAATATTTTTTCATAAAAACATATATAGGAGAAATCAAACTATTTCCTAACAGAGGTGAAACAAAGCAAAGCAGTTAGAATAAAGGAATGTTTCTCATAACTTGATCCATTTATTTAATTCCCTCTTCATGGAGCATTAATTGCCTCCCAAAACAAACACAACACATTGTAAGAACTTCCACCCTCTAAAATCGGCCAGACAAGTTTTTAAAGAAGGTCCAATGCACACTAATTCTCCAAGATACGTACACTTTAAAAGCACACACAGAAGTGAACAGTGCTACTCAAATCAACTCTTCCTATGATCATACACGTTCCCTTCTAATTTTCAAGTGCTAAAAGCTATATCTCAGAAAGGTTTTTTGTTCCTTGTAAGAGATTTCTAACCAACAAACAATAAGACTCTGCAACATTTCTGATTATTTCAGTTCTGTTTTAATGATATGGGGCAATTCTAAGAGCAGACATTGTGCAGCTAGTAACTACAAAATAAAGAGGTCTATTGGTGTGGTCTTGGAATCCCAATTTGAAATGTAAATTTGAGTCAAGGTAATTAACTGAAAAGCCAGAGTATCTGAAAACGCATACTAAGTTTTTACTTCAATTTTGTAATACTTCTTGAGGAACTTGGAAAAAGTGAAGTTGGTAGAACATCATATATCACCAAGATTACAAAAACTGGAGGGAAATAATACATTGCAACAGTGATCCTCATTAAGTAAGTTATTTCATCACAGTAAATGTTTAAAAAAGCGTCAATGTTTTTTAAAAAGTGTTGAATCCTCCCCTCAAGTATTTGAAGAGAGATAAACCTTTTTCCTTAGTCAAAATGGCTTTTTAAAAAAAGTTTCTCAAAACAACATCAATAATCAAAAAACATGAATTGTATTTTCCTTAATCCATAATATCTCTAGTGCTGAAGAGCCATCCATGTAAAAAGCAGATTCTTTGGGGACATTAGTCAATTAACTTAATAAACCCCAGTTTTACGAGGATTTATCCTTCCTGCTGCGAGGTGAGTCTGCTCCATTTGAGGTCACTGTTCCATTAATTCCGTTTTCTACAAAACAAAAAAACGTTTTTCAAATACAATGAGATGTTTCATATTTTTTTACATTTTTCTAGGTCCTATACAAACAGTCTTTTAACTTATTTTCTGACTTATCTTCTTCATTAAACCTCATAATTATCATCAGAATGCAACAGTATAACACAGTTTTTAGAAAGTGCAAAATTTAAAGTTTACTACAATAAATTCCACTTTGCTGATGTGGTCAGACACTGAAATATGTGCATTATATAGACCTAGACTGAAAAATCAAGACCAGTTACAATATTTTAGAAGATATTCTGTGAAAAAGTAAAACACGACCTGTAGATGACATGTTCTGTGAAATTTTGGAGACACACAGTATATACACAATTCCCTTGTATAGGTCTTAATTACTTGTCCCACCTATTTCATATTATAAATTTTTGCTAAAATTACACTCCTTCATTTACAAGTATTTCATATATATAGGAAAGCCTTTATCTACAGATGCACATACAATTTTTAAAGCATATACTTTAAAAGATGGACAGAAGGAAAACACTAGTTCAGATTTGCAATGAGTATGTGTACATGGAAAGAGTACTTGAAATAGGTGAAACACAAAGAAGTGTTTTAAACAGTTCAATTACATATATTACTCTTTCAAAAACACAGTTTTGCTGCATCCTGTGCAGGTGTTCTGAACAGATAACATTACAGGAACACTCAAAACAGAAGAATATGAAAGAACAAAGTCCTTTTCTTTCTATTTAAAATAAACAAAAAAATTCTTCAGTCTCAAGACAGGTATAGCTCAATTATTTTGTGAATTAAACCACAACTCCAATTAACTGACTTTTTCACTGTTCGTTTACCACTTGCAAGTGTCCACTGAAGTTGAATGAAAATCAGCAAATTCACCAAATTATATCAATGAAATAGATTAGGAGATTTTAAAAAGGTACTACCTTTTTGACTCACTGATGAAAACACTATTAAAGTTTATATTTTAAAATTATTTGACATAAAAGACTTCAATTAAAATAAAGAAACAACATAGTGAGTATGCAATGAACACGGAGCTCTGGTTAAATAGGACACTTCTGATTAAATGGGACATTTTCACATAGGAAACTACCTTCACTCAATTATTAAAAAAATCCCCCTGTATTTTCTGATGAAAACAAAAAATCCCAACACCATACAAAAGCCAAGTTGTGATAATTACAAATCATCTAAAGGGAGTGCAGCAATAATCTAAAGCACATCATTTTAATAAAAAAGAAACTTGGGGGAAATAAAAAAAATTACATATCATTCACCACAAATCTCCGTTCTTGATGCAAATGGTCTTCACACACACTATGTTTAATATATCAAAAAGTGGAACAGGTTGGTAATACATGATTGGGAGCAAAGGATCATGTTGAAAAAAGCTTTTTAAACAACTTCAGCAGTTTCAAAAAATCCAGAAGTTATTCCAGCTAGCAATTAAGTACACAGAAGCTTAACTGATGGTACAACAGAAATACTGAAGTATGGGGAAACTTTATTTTTAAAACAGGACGTAATTTTTCTTGGAGGAAAGAGCATTCAGTTCATCTTTCACGTCCTTTCCATAAAAAGAGTGTGACATAATCAAAAAGTGAAACCTGGAGTCATCAGTACATTTCCAAATGCTTCAACACAGGTCTAGACTAGTAAGTAGTTATTACCTCCCCTTAAACAACTATCAAATTCTATTTTTTGTAAAAAGAGTCCAACACAAGACTGAGTGGATCATCAAACCATTTCTTTCCCCTAAAACCTCAGAATTTTGTGGCAATAAACAACAAGCTTCAAATTAATTGCAAAAAAATTTTACAAATAATTATTTATGAGAACAGATCTATAATTGTGTCTGTTCCCTTTTTTAAGTGAACAAAACATAAGCATGACATATATTTTGTTCAAGAACTGAAATTAAAGATAATAAAAATATCATGTTACAAACAGTAATTCCTTCATTTGGGCAATTGGAAAATCCAAACAATATATAGTGTGTTTTTTTAAATCAACTCTCCCCACAGTAATATTCACTAATACTGCTTCTGTAACGGAGTCCTCTCACTTGCAAGGTAAATATAAAATGCTGCTTTAGCAACTCTATTAAAAAAGGCTCTGCACATCCTAAGGTTGTTTTTGAGAAGTCAAGGCAACAGAAAAACTGAAACTACAAACCTCTTTCTTTTTTGGAGGTCTTTCCTTTAGCTGATACAAACTTCTTTTTCACTGACTGAGGCTGGGAAGAAGAATGCTCTCTCCATCTCCGAAGCTGGAAATTAATGAACTTCCACATCATAAATGCTTGAGTCATGCAGATAGAGGCCAGCACGCTGATTCTAGAAACAAAACACAAGTGAAGTTTTATCAGTAAGTTTGTCACACAGAGTGATTCTTTCTAGATAACACAAATTTTTAGAAGTTCAGTTTTGTTCAGATTATTTTTTTTTTTTGGCAACTTCCACCCCTTCCTCCTAGTAACATCCATTTGCTAAGCCATGCAAGTGTTTGATCCCACAGGGCAACTGGGCTTAAGCACAGATGATCAAAACTGGATATACAGTGATAGTGAAGTCTTTGCCCATCAAAACCAGGAAGTACGAGGTTTCTTTCCTGCTGTCTTTTTCAGAATTACTCTCAAGGTATCAGCAACAGCTGAAAATGGTTTAAGAGTGTCTTGCCATTCTGAGTATCAGTTCTGCAGGGTAATGCTTACATTGCCAATGTTTCAATAACTTCCTTTTCTAGATTTAATTCATAAGAAGGCCAGGTGGTTGGCAGAACATTCTGCATCATGTTGCAACAACAGGAGCCATAACAATGACAGAGAAAGAGGCACAAATCTTCAACCAGGGCCAAGGATGCTCTGGGCATACCACCTTGACCTCTATAGATAAACTCACTGCAATTATATCTAGAATTCAATTTACTAAATCTCAAACATTTAAAATTAGTGTTTATAATTGAATATTCCTTTTAATTCTGGGTGTCTTTTGACAAAGAAGAGTAACCAGTTACAGATTTCTCAGCTGTAGACTGTAAACAATTCATTTCACTGTGGTTTAAAAGTTTCTTACATAAGCTATTCCCATTGATCCCATCGGTTGCATGAAAATACTCAATCATTCAGAATTACTGGCATTAATACCATACCATATACCATTTATATTGTGTATCTAACATAGGTTTACAGTACGTGCTTAAGAACTGTTCCAGGTTTACTATACCTAACAGCCAGGATATTAAAGTTTCCAGTACTGAAATTCAGCTGCTGATCTTCTGCTCTTGCTAGTCCAAAGCCAAAAGTGAGGACCGAGAGAATCAAGGTGAGAAGTCTTCCCAAAACAAACAGAACTGCCCATAGTGAAAATCTAGAAATAAAACCACCACAAATGCTAAATGAATTTTCCATTCAAAACACATGCACTAACAAGGCAAATGTTTACCCTTCACCATGCAAATTTGTTTGGAATATAAGAACTTACCTAAATTCATTCGCACCTATTCCACGAGTCTTGCATTATGTTCTGAAAACTAATTTCAACTCAATGAAAAGTGCTTTCCAGTACTATTAGAACATAAGCATGTTATTAAGTCCTACAGCACTGGCTGTAGGATACTGAACCTATCCTGTTCCTTTCTCTACAAAACTTAAAAAAAAAAATTTAGTACATATTGTGAGATTTTATTTCATTTTTATACTGCTACTAACATTTACTTAAATAAGCTAAAACAAGGTTAGAAAAACAGTTGTTTAAAAGATATAAGTACTACCACTATTCTGGAGAACTGTGGTCTCTAAGAAAAACTGTTTGAACTTCCTCGTAATTTTGGTTTCTGGTTAGTCAAATGCAAAAGGCTTTAAGATAGAAATTATATGAATTAAAAGATAAAGACTACTTACCCTTTCTGGTATTTTTCATCACTGAAGTAGAAAAGACGCGATATGTGGAAAAGAAATTCAACGAAGTAATGCAATACCAGAAGAACAAGTCCAAGATGGGTCAGACTATCAAAACAAACAAAACAAACATTCAGACATTTTGTTAGATGTTTAAGAAAGGGAATGAAGCCAGAAAAAGTTTACAATTGACTTACTTCAGGAGATAGGCTCCAGCAATATGAAAGAGGTAAAGTCCAATGTAGACAATCTGGCGAAAGATATCTTCCTATTAGGAAGAAAAAAACAACCATGACTTATTCACAATGTTATACAGTATGGTACAATGTTATCTATTATTACTATTCCCTAGTCTTGGAAATTCTTCTTTGTTTATCAACTACCTTAACATGGCCTGGTCTGGCCTGGCACTGAATTACTCAGCCTGGGTCATCTAATTCTACACATAACTTATTGCTTACTTAGCAATAATATTCAGAATCTTACACATATGCTACTGTGAGAAAATGCATCAAACACAAAAAAGATGCTTTTTAAAAGCACCCAGTTTTATTTGTTATGACTCCCATGAATTTGTACAAGCTATTACAATACTTATTTTGTATACATATAACTGTATCATCAGCTCCTACAGTTCCATGTTTGCTGCTTATCAGATTGTCAGATTGCTACAGAAATAAAACAGCCTACAAACCAAGATGAAAAGTTTTCCTAGTCTTGGCATTGATTTTAAAAATTCAAGAACATTCAAAATTCTGACACACTGTTGCTGGCAAATACAGAGAATATAGTTATTAACTAGTCATGCTAAACCTCATGGTCACACTTCAATTCAGGTTTTAGCCAGCCCTATTAAATTGAACACTTCATGGAGACAAAATAATAAAGAGACACACAGCACATGGAAAGCAGATTGTGCCATCTGTGAAGAGAAGAATCACTAAAGTATGCCAGATCACAATAAAAATCTGTTTTGAAGCAGTATGCAGAGTACATTCAAGTTGTGCTTAAGAAACTCCTACTTTTTGGAAAAAATCCATAAAGTTCAAAGATCTTCAGCTTTATCTGGTATACATGCAAATAAAAAAGGCCTAACATTTTAATCTTGTAATATCTATAGTATGTTATTCAATACTCAATCTCAAATCCAACAAACATCTAGAATCAAACACTTGTGACAACAGCAAACACCACGCACAAAGCACCATACAGACAAAGGGCAAGAAAAGAGATGAACAAAGACCTACTCCAAATTATCTGAAAGAAAACAAAAAAATACTTCTTTGAGAGAAATTAGGGAATAGTCAGTACAAATAGTTAGTTTCTCCAAGTACTAACAGGAGGAGCCTTTTACACTAACTTCAGAACTGAGGTAATATTTCAACAGCCTATGCTGCCTGCTTAGACAAACTGGTAGACTGAAGGTCTACTGGAATAATGCAACTGGAGACATACATGCCTATACAGAGGAAACGGAGTTAAGAAGTTCTTCCCTTGTCTGTGTCAGCAGTAAAGACAACTAGACCTGAGTAAATGCAGCCAGTTCCTTCAAGAAACGGAATAAGGCAAGGAAGCCAAGATGGCAGAGGTTAAGCCATGGTGAAAGAAATATCAACTGTGAACTTGCTAAAACAAATAAACTATCACTCTTTAAACTTAATGCAAAAGTCAGAGGCCAAAATTTCAAGTACTGACCCGAAACACTATTATTCAACATACAGCACTTAGGCCACTTGTGACAGTTTTCTTGAACTTATGTTAAAAAAAAATCTCCAGACTTGGCTATGAAGTTACATTTGAGAGGTACCATTAGCACAATATGGGAACATGAGCTGCAGGTCATCTGCAAAACAGTGTTTATACTGTATCAGACCAGCATAAAAACAATGCATCTCATTACTATTTTACTAAGCCTCTTCTAGGCTCCTAAGCAAAGACCTATGCTTACATAACACCTATGTTTCATTTTCTTGAATAAACTCTGGCAGCAGAGATACAGCCTAGTCACAGAGCAACAACAGTTACAGAATCGTTTGGGCTTGAAGAGCCATTTGTACATCATCTAGTCCAACCTTTCTACCGTGGGCAGGGACTTCTATCACTAGATCAGGTTGCTCAAAGCCCCATCTAACCTGACCTTGAACACTTCAAATGAAGGGGAACCTACAGCTTCTCTAGGCAATCTGTTCCAGTGTCTCACCATCTTCATAGTTAAGAATTTCTTTGTATCTATTCTAAAACCACCCTTTTTCAGATTAAAATCATTGCCCCTTGTCTTCTCACTAAAGGCCCTGATAAAAAGTCTCTTTGCATATTTCTTATAAGGCCAGTTCAAACAGTGTGAGGCCACAATAAGTTCTCCCTGGAGCCTTCTCTTCTCAAGGCTGAACAACCCCAACTCTTTCACCCTATCTTCACAGGGGGGTTGCTCCAGTCCTCTGTTCATCTTTGTGGCTCTTCTCTGGGCCTGCTCAAACAGATTCATACCTTTCCTGTGCTGGGGACCCCAGAGCAGGACACAGTACTCCAAGTGGGGTTTCACCAGAGTGGAGTAGAGGGGCAGATCAACCAGCTGGTCACCACTTTTTATGCAGCCCAGGTTACAACTGGCTTTCTGGGATGCAAGGGTACATTGCTAGCTCATGTCCAATTTCTCATCCCCAGTACCCCCAAGCGTTCTGCAGGGCTGTTCTCAATCCATTCATCCCCAGCCTTTATTGATGTTCGGGATTCCCATAATCCAGGTGCAGGACCTTACACTTGGCCTTGTAGAACTTCATGAGGTTCACATGGATCCAGTCCAAGCCTGTCAGGATACTCTAGATGGCACCTCTTTCCTCAAGCAAATCAACTGCAACACTCTGCCTGGTGGCTCTGCAAACTTGCTGAGGGTGCACTTGACCCCTTTGTCTGATGAAATGTCAAACAGCACTGGTTCCAGTACGGATCCTTGAAGAAAATCGCTTGTTACTAGTTTCCACTTGGACATTGACTCACTGACTGTAACTCCCTGGAAGCAGCCATCCAGCCAGCTCCTTATCCATCTAACAGTCCATCCATCAAATCCATCTCTTTCCAATTTAGAAATAAGAATGCTGTGGGGGACCCTATGAAAAGCCTTAACAGAAGTTCAGGTAGATGACATCAGCAGCTCTTCCCTCATCCGCTGATGCAGTCACTCCACCATAGAAAGCCCCTAAGTTAGTCAAGTACGATTTGCCTTTGGTGAAGCCATGTTGAAGAGGTTAAAACAGGAAAGTTTAAGCAGAAAAATGTATATGCAAAATGATCTTGAGCAAAAACATGCGAAGAGCCTACTTAAATTGGTCAGGAAGGCAAGAAGTGTGCTACAAAAAATCTGATGTGAATTCAGTGTTATGAGAAACCAAACACAGAAAACCCTCAGGGAAAAAATGCTGCTGTTAAAAACTGAGAACTGAAAAAACTATCAATACATAACTAACCAGAACTTCTGCAGAGGATAGTGGTACCTAAATCAAATCACAGACTTTAATATCACTTTGATTTATAAAATTATTCACAGCTTATATTCTACACCTATATCATGATTCATTAACTAGTTGTGATTTCAATGAGACTATTCAGACCACCAATTATGAGAAACAAAAAAAAAAGTTTGAAAAGAAAATCTCACATTCATTTCCTCAAGGGAAAATTCTTTCAGTAGATGGGAAACACTAGTAATTTTTATTTACACAACAGATATACAGCAATTTTACTGCAATTAGAAATACTGAAATAACTAAAATAAAAAAGACCCCTTTCTCACATGGACATTTGAGCACCCCACATTCCATCAAGAAAAGCAGGTAACACAAATTAGAATAGGGTAGGAAATCTAGGGTAACACACTACTCTGGAAGTTCAAAAGAAATTAACTACTCCACTGTTTGAGCTGTTTGCTCGGCAGTTCCTTCCATTTACATTTTGAACTTACTTTTTTAGTTTTCTGGAAGTACAATTCTGGAAAAGCATGAAACCAATATGCCAACTGTAAGATGTAGAAAAACTTCATTTGAAACCTGTGCAATACAGTAAGAATTGAACCACATTACTTATTATGAATAAAATTAAAACATTTCAGAAGCCTTCTAGTGAACACATTTTATCACTGTCTCTTAAAGAAAGAAAACATACAGATCCTTCCTGCCAGCCAACTTTAAACTAAGATT
Organism: Neopelma chrysocephalum; assembly: GCF_003984885.1. Lineage (NCBI taxonomy): Eukaryota > Metazoa > Chordata > Aves > Passeriformes > Pipridae > Neopelma > Neopelma chrysocephalum. The sequence goes on along the minus strand of NW_020897689.1, from coordinate 9,721,927 downwards.
TTAAAAACCAAAATCATTAATATAAAGCTTGCAAAAACTTAATTCTTTAAGTAACAGCCTACAGAAAGAGAACTTTGTATGCTACAATTGTCAAAGAATCAAGAGGCCACATAAATACGACCAAAAATGCATTAGTGACTAATATAGTTTTACAAACTACTTATTCCACACAAATTGTACGTGACACAAGTTAAGTTTAAAACATCCCCTCCTCTCGCCCAGCAATCCTCTAAGGAAGAGGCCTTACGGAATCAGAGTGTGCGGATAGTCCCTCCACAGAGAGGTTGGATCTGATATATAGTTCTCCTAAAAAGGAAAAAAAACAAACAAAACCTCCCAATAAACTCTCAGAGATATTACTTTCTAGTCAGAAATAATGACTGGACATACACGTATGCATTTATGTATATGCACGTGTGTACATACAAACACATGTGTACACATCTACATACACAAGTAAAAGCTGCAGATCTAATTTTTTTTTAAACCCAAGAAATCACAAATAAGCAGAACAAAACCCACCCAAAAAACAACTCCCCAAAACAAAAGACAGTAGTACTGGCTTAGGAAAATAAAAAACAACCAATCAAATCACGTGTTTGTTCCACATAGAATGAGATGGAAGTTATTTCAGCATCTCTACAGCCATAAGTCTTCTCATGTAAACTGCTGACAGGCTTTGAGTTTAACTAGTAGAAGGAAAGTTTTTCCAGGAGTTATTATATTAAGGGAAAAGAAAGAAGATACTCTCTCCCTTCGCATTCAGCCACTAGCTTTAACCTGAAAGGACACATTGACTTGAGACTACAGCAGTTGGCCCATATATCCATTTCCTAGGCTCCAAAATGCTACATATAGTGCTTTTTAAACATTTATTTTATGTTAATAAGCCAACACAAAAAAACTACAGAGAATTAAGTACCATAATAGTTAAATGGTTTTACCTTACTCTGTTCACAGTAAATCAACTCAAGATTGAACAACAGCAACACTACTGGACTTAATACTCGGTTATGACTACAAGCTACACAGAATTCTTAAACTTGTCCCCACTTCAAAATTAAAACCAGATAAAAACAGAAAAATAAGCCAAAACCATATTTATCACCAGTTTAAGTGAAGTTTTTGAAATCTCATAATACAAACAGAAGAGGAGGCATACTTACAGAGACAAGAATACTCGTTCCCCAAACACAGGAGAAAAGGTAGAATGCACTAAGTTGCCCAGACTCATTGAACTTGCTATGCTTTGTTTTTGAAAAGTGCATTTTCCTGTTAATTTTCTGAAATGAAAATCCATTGTTATTTATATGCTGCAGTACTTAACATTTACCTGGTAACTGTATTAGAACATCTAAAAGTTTTAATGCATGTTTTTACAGTTAAAAGTTTTAATGCAGAAGATTACTTTTAAGTTAATAGTCTTAAGGTCTAATTAAAACCTGACTATTTTCTTGATGAAAGGAATTAATATTTTGTACTTACATCCAGTACATACTCCTGAATTATAGCGTGTATGATTATTGCTACAAGCATGTAAAAGAAAATCGTAGCCAAGTCTTTGATGCCATAGTGATAGAGAGAGATTGTTTCTGCAGATTGTTCTTCTAAAAGGCAAACAGAACGAACTGTTAGGCATCAATACAGTTTAATGGCTAATAAGTTTGTTTCTCAGAGTGAAACATTTCACAGAAGTTACCTTGTAGTCAGCTGAACAAATAAAAGTCAAATTAAACTGCCACCATAAACTAGGTCACTAGATTGTTTATAGTTTTCTCCATCACATCACAAACTTGTTTTGACTCTGGAAAGAGGTACTATAAAACAAAAAACTTAAGTGCACTTAGGAAGCTTACCCAAACGCATTGAAAGCGGACAATAAAAATATGTTAAGCTATCATCCCACTTTGACTATTAAAGACTGTCACTTGCAAAGCCAAAGTAAGAATCTGTGTGAACTTATCTACCAGTCAGATAGTGTTTTAGCATTAATGATGAATATATTAGAACAGAAACATTGTCTCTAACCTAATTAATTAAAATGGAGTTTTAATAAAAATAGAGTGAAATCCTTGAAAGCTGCTTACTAGCTATTCAAATTGACAAATTCACCTACTGTCAGTCTAGAAAGCATGGCATACTAATAATGTCTGAATATACAGTCTCATAACTAACATCCTGCAAGATACATACCTGTGGCAGGAATGGTAACATTATACTGAAGTGTAACAAAAATGACAGCTGCTTTTGCTGTAATCTGAAAGAGGAAAAAAACAAATTCTCATGGAAGTAAGCTACATTAAACGGAAGACATATGCCAATACTTTTACCACCCTTGCCCAGCACATTTGTCCCCTCCCAAAAATGTTATCATGTTATCACACCACTTCACCTGACTTTTCAAAGGCAGCACACATTGCCTGGTCTCTATAGGTTTGTTTACAGAATACCAAACCTCCTGAATGAAATATCCTTGAAAATGCCACTTACAAATAGTCTTTCCTACAACATTTAAATGAAAACGTGCTACAATGCTTTCCTCAGTCCATATTGTATTATTACATTAACAGAATGTACAATATCATGGAACCCCTAGACCATGATGCATTCAGCAATTACCGACAATAAACTTTATTTAAAACTACTTTTTTTTATTTGACAAAATTTGAAAGTCAATTATCATATTCATAAAACTGTGAGTGATCTGAAAAATGTGGACAGGGAAGGAAAAAAAGCATAAAGAACAGAAAACCATTTCAGGCCAGTGGCATACCAACTCAATACAATTAGCATTCTTTTGACCTTGGGGATCCTTTGGCAAGTTGCGTAAAACAAAAGAGATTAAATTTAGCAGTAGTGGTACTACTGCTTTATGACTGGCTGTAAGAAAAAGCAGAATGAATAAAAGCAATTTGGAGGGAGGATGTTTGTCCTAATGGCTTTTTTCTGGGGGTGGAGATATTCTAAAAACCCTAGTAAATAAGCAGGAGTACAAGTTCTTATTTGTCAATAAGCATAAACCTATTTTTAACTCTAATGCATCTTAGTTGAATTCCAACATGAATCAACATGTCTTAACAGAAGGAAAAATAACTGTGCTTTACAACAATATTTGTGATCTGATAGTTTTTCATTGCTGTAAAATCCTAACGTCCTTGTGGCATTCATAGGGCTGATGAAAAAAACAAGCTCTTTTATGAATCCTGGAAGGATACATTGAGTATGTGAAAATAATTATTAGGTTACTACCAGCATTAATTATCATTCACGGGAAACAAAATTAAGTTTTAAAAGCAGCTCTTTGTCAACAAGCCCTAGATTTTCTATGAAATGCTGAATACATGGCAGATTGTTCAGTCCACGTAACTTCAGGGTATCCAAATAGTTTGCCTAAATTAGTGAGATCACCTCGGGCTTGCTATCCATCAAGGGAGCCCTCAGAGGACAATTCAAAACACTAGTCAATTCTGAACTGCCCTTTGAAGCTCTGTCAGCTACTCTCAGTACTAATTCAATTGCACAAGTCAGGCAGTATAAACACCTTACCATACCAACATCAAGCAGAGCAGGTGATTTCCAAGACCTATATCAAAGCATTAAAAAAATTGCTACAATCTTCTCAGCCACATCACATCTGTACCAACAAAGATATATGGCCTTTCTACACCAGGGTAGAAAAAACATGGGTTAAAAAAACTGGAAACAAAAGAATTCAGAACACATCCAATCCCTCCCAAAACTTCCAACCCTATCAATAATACTGTTAATACAGTAACTCTGAAGTAGGCCTAAAAGGTAAATGTTTAGGTCCACCTCTTTAATGTCATTCCCCAGAAAACCACCATACTGGTGGTGTCTTGGTGATTTCTAATAGCAAACTCAAATGTAACACCTTTGTTGGTCTGTCCTGTTTTTACTTTTTGTGTATATATATATATGTATACACATATACATAGGTATATATGTATCTAGTTTTCCTAACTCCACTGAGCAGTACCAATGGCTGGATAAAACTATTCTGAAAACCACCCATATAACAAAAAGGTCCACAGCCCTAAACAAATATCTAAAATAAACCCCAAATATATGTCTAAACAAATGTCTAAAATACCAAAAAGCCAGAAACATTTAGCCAATGAAGTGTCTTACTCTGATGATCAGTGATCTTAGTCTCAATGATCTCAGTCTCAGTGACCCCAGATCACTGACAACATTTTGGCAGTCACACAGGTAAGTCACCTTTTCAGTTCTCTCAGAAGGTAACCGAGAAGAGCCAAAAAGGCACGTTTTAAAACATCTGCATTCAACATGGGTGCCCAGAGAGCGCCTGGCCTGAGCAGGGCCGGCCCTCAGGCCGAAGGGAGGGCTCCCCTCTGCCGCTGCCAAACCTCGGCCCACTTCCGAGGCGGGAGGTGGCAGCGGGGGGTGACCAGCGCCATCCGAGCGGCGCCTCGAACCGCCTGGAGCGCCGGGATGCTCCGCGGGCAGTGCGGGGGCGCGGGCAGGGGGACCCGAGCGCTGCTGTAAGGACACGTCACCGCTGCCTTCCCTTCCCGCCGCGCCGCCCGACGGGAGCCGTAGTGCCGGCGGGGCCCGGCGGGGCCGCCACACAAAGAGAGGGGGATCGGCTGTGGCGGCCGGGCCTCGCCCCCCGCCCCCTCCTCGCCGTGCCGCGCACTCCTCCTCCCTCTCCCGTCTGCCACGTAACCCCGCCGCCCGCAGGAACTCCCCGCCGCCGCCAAGGGACGCAGCGCGCCCACCCGCTGCCCGGCCCCGCACGGCCTCCCTCCCTCCCTCCCAGGGCGGCGGGGGGAAGCGGGACTCGGGTCCTGGCGGCAGCCGCAGGCTGCGCTTCTCCGAGCCGAGCCGGGGAAGAGGGCGTTCCTCCGGCGGAGCGAGGATGCACCGCAGGGAGGGCGCCCGCGCTGGCGGTCGGGCCGTGCGGCGGGGCGGCAGTCGGCTCCTTTCCCGCGTACACCGTGGGGCGGAGGGCAGGTGCGCCGGGAGGCTGTGGCGCTGGCCCTCGCTGCATCGGAACTCCTGCGCCCTCCCGCTCACTCCCTCCCCCCCCTCTAGCACCGAGAGCCCCCGGCGGAGCAGGGGGAAGCGGGACGAGGACCCCGGGCGGGGGCGTTGGCGCCGCCTCACCTCGAACATGAGCCCCAGCAGGAAGATCATGGCCATGCAGGACACGATGTCCGCATGGTTCTGCACGATGAACTCGTGGCTCAGCACTGGCGGGTTCTTGTTGCTCTTCTTGCGGATCGCCATGGCGGGCCGGGAGCTGGGCGCCGGCGCCGCCGCCTCCCCGCTGCCAGCACAGCTCCGCTCGCCGCGGCCAGGAAGAGGGGGAGGGGGAGGAGGCGACCGCGCAGCCGGGGAATGGCACGGCCGCCGCTCCGCTTCCCCCTCCCGCAGCGCCCCTGCCGGCCGGCGGCGCCTCCGCCCGCGCTCCGCCCGCCCGGGGGCGGCAGTTCGAACCCACCAACCCGGGAGCGGCCCCGGGACGCGGCGTGGCCGGGACTCGTCAGCAGAGCTGTGCCGTGCTGTGCCACCTGGGCAGCGGTGCTGCGTCCTTGGCAGCGCGGCCGGATGCTCGCTGGCCGTAGCCCGAAGCCCTCGCTGGGCACTGGCCCAGCTTCTCTCCCGCCGGGGCAGCGGCGACATAAAATGACTGGGGATCCCGCCGGGCTCGCGACCTAACAGAGCGGGCTGGCCCCGCTTCGGGCTGTGCCACGGAGTCGGGTCGGACTCCACTCCTTCCCGGCACCCCCGCCATCCAGGTTCACTTTTTTTTTTTTTCACTCTCACCTTCCCCGAGGCTAAGCTTGGTGGTCACTAGACCCCCGCCAGCTGTAAGATGGGCTCCTGGAGGGTGCAAGGAGGACGCCCGCCGGGCTCGTTCTGGGCACGGCCGAGGCGCAGCCGCACGGTCCCGATGTCACCAGGCAGCGGCTCCCGCCGTCCCTCTGCTCACACTGTAGTGTGCAGCCAGAAATAACAAGTAACATGTAACAATAACAGTAACAAGGAATCCAAGTGCAAGAAAGGAGAGGGGAAGAAAAGCTAACCGAGGAGTACAGACGGAAGAGACATTAACAGAAGACTGGAAGTAGATTAAAAAAACAAGCCAGTCACAGGAGGCTCTTGCCTGGTTTAAACGGATGAATTAAGAGGTCTGAGAAATCAACACCGATGTAGAAGACACCCAGGCTGAATTCAGCTGTCCTTCATCCCCTCCAAAATTCATGCTCTGTTTATTTATTAAAGCTTCTGGGTGGCAGATACTCCCCGTGGATATATGGAAAAGAAAGATCAAGAAAATGACTAATTTATAGCTGAAATTTAGTGTTGTTAGAATGGCTTTTGCTGCCAGCAGCTAATGAATACAGTGTAAGAAATTAGGGTAAGAAATTAAGGTTCAACTGTTTGGTTGGTATTGCTTCTCCTTGCCAGAATTGAGAGCATGTATCAAATATATTGTATGAGCTGTTGGTAATAGGTTCATTTCTTCCTGCTGTATGGACCAGACTGATGTCCAGGTTTTTCAACTATAAAACATCTTCATCAGCTGTGTAGATGCTCAGAGGTTTCCTGTGAATTTCATAAATCATCAGACAGATATATTTGGTGTCTGGAGATGATCTAGGATACTTAAAAATACAGAAAAGGCTACAGAAAATTTCCTTGCACAGCTGTGGTTTTTTTATGATTAAACAGAAGCAGCATTCATATTTCAGTCCTAAGATGTTTTATACCCTAGAAATCCCTTAATCCCCTGGCTACACCACTATTTTGTTACTCTAAAGTAAGCAGAACACTACTTCAACAATAACAATGTGAAAGTATATCCCTGATTGCATACAGTGTAGTCATGGATGTAACATACTGCACCTATGAAACATATTGGGCTGGAATCCTTTTTGCAGTATGTTTGCATCTATGTCCCACCTCAGACTTAAAAGAAATCAGGTCATCTCATCTCCACAGAATATAACAAACAGGACTTAACTGGGACAAGACGTGCTTTCCCAAGCTATAATCAGCAAGTGCCTTGAGCATTTGGCTGGATGTCCTGTCATACAAGCACTGAGACCCTTGGTTTCAGCTTGGTTTTGTGTTTGTCCCGATGATAGTCTATATATACAGTCTATAAACTGCTATACTGAGGCAACCTGTCGCTTCATCTGAAGTTTCCACACCTTCCTTTTATCAGAAGTTCCCTCTTCTGCCCCATGAAGTTTCATATGGCTGTCTAGGCAAAGTGGGATGATCTGAAACACCAGACAGTCAGCCTTCACTCTGCTTCTTGCCAGTAGGTGGCTGGTCTATGTTTGCCAGGTTTCTTTCCAGATATCCATGTTTTGCACCACTAGGCTTCAAAATGGTCACATGATTTAGGAAAGAAGTTTCCTATCACCTGAAACAGGGGAAGCCACTAGCACCTGTGCATGTGTGTGCCCAAAACCTCACCAAGAAAATCAAATAAAGCATTTCAGGTGGCAAGACTGTGGAGACTTTGGGAGGAAGAGTATTATGGCACCTGCAGTTGTAAGACACAAACAGAACACTCTTCCTATTTGGGAATTTTTCCTGAATTCACTTGTCATCAAACATGCTTAAAGATAGAACCAAGAACAATTTTAAAAGAGGTCTAAATAAGCAAGTTAGCAAGAAACAGAATAGAAAACCTCAAAAAGGTTATAACTACCATCAAACTTCTTTCCTAGGTCTTAAACCTAATAAATGATGCAGTCTCTCAGAACAGAATCTTCACATGAGCTGGCAGGAAGGCTGGAAACACAACTTGTGCTTCCTCCAGCTTCTCACCTCAGCTGTTTAGAAAGTTAACACAGCAAATGACATCTGCCCTTCTCGCCTGTTGAGACAGAGATTGCTCCTTCTCTTGTTTTTATCTGTAACTTTTAATGCATTCTGCACAGATGAACATATTCACATAAGGGATGTGAATAGGCTAATCCCCATTTTTATACATACACAGCCTATAGCTTACATTACCACCATTTTTAAATAAACATTCCATCTGACATAATCAACAAGGAGTCTTGAGACCTTTACAACATGTCATAGCAAATGTAAGCTCCCTTTATTACATATATATCTTAGTAACAGTGCAAACTCTGCTCTTAATATTTCAAAGACACAATATACAATCATTAATGACTTGTCTGGTTAAACTGCCCTTTCCCTCATTTTCTTTTGAAGATGTCAGGCATTTGTTGCAGCACAGCACAGAACATGAAGTTCTCTGATTTGTATTCTCTTACTTTCTTTGCTGTCTGCAAGTTTCAGCAATTCTTTATTTGGATTCTAAAGCCATTTCCCTGTATTTAAAAACTTACAGTAAAACAGAAGAAAATGGTTAGGCAACATTAGATTTCTCATTTAGATCAAAAAGAGAATGAGCTATCACCTCTTCATACTGGTTTCCTACTGTCTTAGGTTTTCAGACCTCATGACAGAAAACCGTGTCATTTCACTGATATTTCTGTTTTCCTGAAGCAAAGTGATGTAAAAGCATGTGATTTTTTTTTTTTTAAAGGAAGTAGTGATAGTTATGCTTTTATTCCTAACAATGGAAAAGATAATTACAAGTTCATGAAATAGCTACATGAAAACTAATTATTAATGGCAAGAACTCCATGAGAAAACTTCTGAGTAACTATGAAGAGAGAAAGAATCCAAAAGGAATTGAAAAAAAATGTTTGTGTGGGGAAGGAATAAAAAGAGTCTGAAACGGAAAAATGCAAGTAAACAGAAAATACAAAAGAAAGGAAAACTAGGAGACCTGAAAAAGACCTCAAAACAGCACTGCACCAAAAGTTAAAAGTGAGTGCATGTCATGATGTGGCCAAAAGTCAGATCAATGAAGTCTGCAAAAAGCATCATTTTAGCAGAAAGTAATTATTTCCCTTCTGAAGGGGTCTGGCTGCTACTTTAGAATATGATTTCAGTTTTGGATGCTGTTCTCTGGAGTATTTTTGTTTTGGAGTTGTCTCATCTGATCAGAACAAATGCCATCAACTTCATAAAATAATGCTAAGTATGACGACATGCCTTTACATACCCAAACATATTCATATTTCACAAATGAGGACACAGGATTGAATGGTGAAAGGTTTTAAGGGACATATGTTTGTCCCTGGTAGTTTCAAAACATTTCATATCTGCTTTTGTTTTTTAAGGTTGAGCCAACATTAAAAGAAGTATATGTATCATTAAAAGCCACATACTTGGAACACACAAAGTAATGCAAACATTTATGCACTATTCTTCAGGTGTAAGCTACACAGAGAAGAGAACTCACAGTTTAAATTAATCATCAAACATTGTATTTTAATACACTATACAGTATCTTACAACCAAATACAACCTTTAGTTAAAATATTTGTAATTTAAGTGGATTTAACAGCAAAACTTGAAGATTGTTAGTTATGATGTCACAATCAAAGTTAACTTCATACGGTGTGTAATACGTATCTCGATTTATACAGATTTTAAATTACATTCTTGCAGAATCTGTCTTTTGACACTGGTTAGTTAAAATTATTGAATTCTTTGAATGAATTCCATAGAAATGGTGTTTCCACCAGAAAACAGAGAAGCCTGAAATTACTTCCAGTATTTGTTAAAATCTATTGCAGCAAACAACCAGCAAAGATGAGCACAGTCAGCTAAATCAGAAAAGGAACATAACCCCCATTATTTACATCTATGAACAGAAATAACTTGTTTTTTTAGAACATACAGATAACTTATTAGAAAATCACTTCTTGAGAAGCACAAGCAAATGAAAACGGGTTTAGAATAACATATTTTCTCTTCTTTCTACTGGAGTTTTTTTTAATATCTGATTTATAAAGTTTATCATATTGCTTTATGATATCATAATATTAAGTTCATAAGACCTTGCTATTTGTCTTCTGCCACTGATGATAAAACTGGGCATTTTGTAACAAAGATATGATTTGGTTCTTCACGCTCATTCCACTTTATTAACTCAGTACCTATCAGGATATTTTTAAAATCCCTATGAAGTAGAATATGAAAAACATTAGTTAACTGACTGTAACATTGCTTTAAAACTGTGTTACTGATTTTAAAAAAATAAGTAAAAATTAGTTTTTATTTTACATATAGGCTGAGCTCATCATTATACTTTTTCATACAGCAATTGTGCAGATTAAATATATTCTTGAGAAATCTTGCATAACTTATAAATTGTTTTTCCATCTGAAGCTGGGAGTTTCGTCACGTACTGTTAAGAAAAAAAAGGCCAAATTAGTCACAAACCAACATTTAAGGTTCTATTTATAAACATTAGACTATCTTAAACTTAAACCTGTACATGCACATGTATGTCTACATGTAATGTTTTATTAAAGCTATTGAAATACCTTCCTTCAGGCCAATGTTCAGTTTTCATGGAAGGTGATAAACATTAACTGTTTCACAATGTAACCTAGCAATATCAGGAGTGATTAATAAAAAGGGTTTAATAATACTCTAGTTATTTGAAGTTCAGAATATTAAACTTTCTAGATATTAAGAAATCTGAGGTAGAAGAGCCGTTGTTGTATTTTCTGAAATTTATAAACTTTAGAGGGAAAAAATGTCTGTGCTGCTAAATTAAGAACAGTCAAATTATTTTTATCTCTTCATCAGCTATGATATAATGACCAAATTATATCCAAACACGGGAGAAAGCTTTCATGCACATGTTGTGCTGTGCTCCTGTTCACAAGACATTATTTTTCTGTTTCAAGTAAGAAAAGGAGATCTGTAAAGGCAGTGTCACTCCCAACTGAAGTTATAAAAGTTATGTACTAAGAAAAACTGCAATCCCTAGTACGAAGCGGTAAATTAATGACTGCAGCAGACAGCATATGGCCATCATTTGCATTGAGTAACTCTCTTGTAAGGTTGTAATGTGCCTGTCACACTCCTTAGCAATACTGACAAGATGTTTCTTGGGAAAAATATTTTGTGAAAATTAAGCAGACAGTGTTATGTCTACAACTCAAGTCTTCCATAATGAGAACAAAACTTGAAATGCTCCAACTCTGAGTAGGTGGAAAGGACATCAAAGGACATCAAAATCAAATGAGCAAGTACCATGAGAGTACACAAGCATTGGTATGCTATGTGCCCAGAACCAACAGAATCAGTTTTCCCTAACAGATGTCCTTAATTTGAACTGAAAAATAGACAAAGGTCACATGATGTTAAGCATTTACCATAGACCTGGGCCTAAGCTTATATTTAAAAATTCAGCAACTGCAGAGATCAGCACCCCAAGTGTTATGATTGTTTTCCTCCTTCTCTGTGAGCACAAACTGAAGTTTAAAAATCAAATCAAACCAAAAAACTTCAAAGGGCGCTTCTTGTCCTTCCTGGAAAACAGGAGCATACATCTGAATCAAGGACCTCCAACTGGAGTAAGAGTCACAATTATTCTGATTAGTATCTCCTCTAGTTATTTAAACATATCAATATTTTCAAGTAATTGATTCTCTGTGAACAAATAACTGACTGTATCTGCTGTCTCTTCAAAACTGAAAAGTGATTTCTGAGGAAAACTGAGTTATTTTTGTTCAGTAAACACAGAAATGGTGTTTTTGGAAAAACAAACAAACAAACAAATAAACCCTTAAGTCTGTAGCTCGCTCAGACAAAGTAATTCCCAGACATTCAAGATGCACACAGGTTTTTGTAGGGAAGACTGCAAGTCTATCTTTCAAGGGAAAGTTAATTTATCCACTACTTGATCTAAACAGAAAATGCTGTTTCTTGAACAACTTTGGTAGTGAAAGGAAGGGATAAACCAGTCAACAGTGCCTAATGCCCTTGAGGAATCTGCTGGAGCCAACGTGTAGAAATGTGTAGGTCAATAATGTATATTAATAACCAAGAATTGAGATAATATTTAAAAGCTGGTGCAGTATCATGCTGGTAAGCTTCTATGGCATTCTGCACAAGTAAGTCTAAAGACAACATTTTCTGAACTTGAGTAATGACTGCATTTGTGTGATGCTAGTCTATTTTCTTTAAATAAAAAGAAGATTATTATTATTACAAAAATTAAGTTTCAGTTGTTCAGCTAGTATCTAGTAGCTGTTTTATCAGTAAAATAAACAGAAGGTCTAAGTTGAAAAAACCCCACTAATTTTATGTTGTTATTCAGGCTGGTAAATGCTGAAAATCTGAAACAGCTGTAAATATTTGTGTCATTATTTACTTGTAAGTAGACAGTCCTGGGTGCAGTTATGTAACGAACAGGAAGAAATATATTCCTTAGCTTCTGTCTGAATAACATTTCCATATGCACATGCCATTAGAGAAATAGAAACAGTAAACTAAATACAGTTGCTCTGCTTAGGTAGTGTACTAATCAGAAATCGTAGAAATATACACTGCTTGATTTTAAGCATCTCTAGAACACATATACACAAAAATATGCATTTCAGAAATGCGGAAACTTAAATGTAAACCCATAAAATGCTATGTACTTGCATATTTAGGTATGAATTCCAGAAAATATACAAAGCTATAAATGCTAGCATTAGGAATGTATTCTATGGTATGCTGTAAATAAAAATTTAAAGGTACATGCATTGTGCTCTAGGCAAGTAACAAATACTTCATGGAATATTGTCTAAAAGTTTGAAAATAGGGTACAACCATTTTGTATATTATTCTACTTCAAACCGAAACACAGCTACTGCAACAAATTGCATTTTTTCCCCTATAAAATAACGCACTTTAATAAAATGAGTAACAGTACACAGAACATGAAAATAAAAATGACCCTCCTTTTACCCTCCATCCACAACTTACACACTTTTCCTTCTTTTTCCAGCTTCTTCAAGTGGACTAGGAGGTTATTTTCTGCTGCTGGAAGTAAATTTTCAGGGATTTCCTAACGGGAACAAAAAATATGCATATTGTGTTTGTTTAAATATTCATCAATTATTTTTTCAATATATGGAACTCATGGTTTATTATCACATATTTTCCTCTTCTGAATTGCCATGTTGAACATTCGGTTAGTTACAGGAAACAGAGATGAGTAAATAATTTTTACACCAGTTAAACTAGCAGTCTAACAACACATTTTTGTTTACTTCGCTCATTTTTTGCATTATCCGTTTGTATGATGCAAACTTTGGCCAGCATCAAGAAGACTGTGCTCTTCTGAGCTTGGTCTGCACTGGGTTGTCAGTGTAGCTGAGTATTTTTAAAGACAAATTTAAGATGCATTTCTCCACATACACCTATCACTTCTATTCCACAACAACATTTGCATAGGTTTAAATATCCTGTAGTGATTAGTATCTGTAAATAAGTGAACAATTAAAAAATATAACAGCTTCAGGAGGACAAAACATCTCTTAAAATTTTTCAATGCTCATTAGGTAAAAAATAGTAACATCCAGATAAGCTGTGGATGCCCCATCCCTGGAAGTGTTCAAGGACAGTGTGGGTAGGGATTTTAGCAATCTGGTCTAGTGGAAGATGTCCCTGCCTGTGGCAGGGGGGTTGGAACTAGATGACCTTTAAGGTCCCTCCAACCCAAAGCATTCTATGATTCTATAACGATTGCTCAAAATCCCCCTCTCCAGCTCTATCATCCTAAAAGTAAAGCTTTTTTTTTTTGTTTTTGAAAATTAAAAAGCTCTTCTCTAAATAATATGAGCATGGTAGGAAAATTCACTAGAAAATTAGTTAAATAAATTGTGAACCTTTAAAATACTTTGAAAGCATACACTTTTCTTTGTAATATAAAGCTTTAGTAGTATTGAAAAAATTTTTATATATATAGGACAAGCGATTTGTGATTTACAGAAACATGACAATGGCTGTATACTTAAAAACTAGTTGATCAGGCTGGAAAACTGCAGAAGCTGAACTGCCACAGGTAGTGGTACATCAGCATTGCAAAACATTCAATTTGATGTACTCATTCTTTTGGAAACTGGGGGTCAGCAGAACCATGAAAAACGAGTTGTGAAGCTGTTACAGATATGTGCACAAGCCAAAGCCATTGGCAACTTTGTCATCTTCCTCCTAGAGTAAATGCTGTATCATCTCTGCTTGCTAGGAGGGGCAACCCCCACACAACAGGGATTGCAGAGGTTACATGAAGAATGATAAAGTAGCAAAAAAATACTCTTACGCCTGTTTAATGACACACACAAGCTATCCAACTTCTGAGTAGCAACATCCATCTCTGCGGAGCTGCAGTTCACCTGCAATCTCCTGCAGACTGATAAATCAGGAACTACAAGTTCTAACCAATCTTCAGGAGACTCCAAACACAGTTTGGCAAATCAGTGACTACTCGCCATGTTATACTTTCCACTTAGAACCAAGTAGTACAACTTTACTTTTGCTTCATCCTATGAAACTGTGCTTAGGGCCATCTAGGTAGTGAAATAAGAAGTTCATAAGAATCATCTGAGTCTCACTCCAAGGAAGTGCTTAAGTAATACAATTTAGATGCACTCATAAGTGAATCCTGAACAAGCAGCATTTTTTTTTCTCTCTTTTAAGAAGCCACCATGGTCTTCACTCAAAGACTTCAACTGTTACATACAATTTTATGAACATAACCTCAATTTTCTTTAGCTTGATCTAAAAACTTTGAATCAACAATTACCTTGTATACTATCTTTACAAGCTCTGAGGATGTGTATGATTTTCCAGTATTCTTCTGGAACACATTTAGAATTTGCTGTTCACGTGCAACTCGGTGAGAAATGTAGTTTTGGATTCTAGTATTTGCATCACGTACTACAGGGCCATGACCTAAAAATCAAAACACATGTACCAGAGCACTATTACTCAAATCTGGAATTAAGTATGTTATTGAATAATTGAAACATTCCTATGTAAATTCCGGTAGATTTAAGAGTCATAAGGAAGAAGCAGCACCTTTATGTATCACCCTGTCAGAGTATCCTTGATGTTAAATTGTCAGACACTCTTTGAATGATTTTGTGTGGGGGGATTTTTTTTGTTTGTTTGTTTTTTTTCTTCCCATCATATAAATAGGCCACAATTAAGTTTGAATGTCTGTATCACAGTCTGCAACTGAAAAGCATTAAGATGGAAAGGAAGAATTAGGATATGAAAAGTCTGAATGGGGAAAAGGAATACTTGAGATGGAATGAGGAAAGCAAGGGAAGACTACTTTAGGCTATTAAAAAAAAATGGAAAGGAGTTAATTGCTGAGCAGACTTTAAAATGAGATTCATGTTATTATAGTATCTGTGTTTGCCTGTCTTCCCCTCCCCAGGACATGGATATTGATGATTTAAACTGATACTGGTCTTTGAACAATAGTGGCTGGTGTAAAGGACGCAGGTACTACTGTCCTGTTGGGGACTACCTAGCAAGCACTGAGGTGGCATCTTTAATTGTGACAGGTAATTTTCCAGGACAGATCTTCAGAACTGATTCATACACTGTATTTTATTCCTTTAAAAACGTAAGTGATCATAAGTATGATAAAAAAAAATTAATAGAAGGGACAAATCAGTGAGCCAATCGGAATGTGTCAGGGCAGGAATAAACAAGGCACAGGGAAAGTTACAGGTGGGTCATTTTATGTCCAGCTGGTTAATAAAAAAAACACACATGTTTTTTCCTGGACTGATTGTGCCAGTTCAGAAATATTCAGCTTACTGACAGGTCTTTGAATCACCTTATGAAAAGGCTTAATTGGTAAAGCACTAACCTTTATGAAAATATCAAATACTGCCTCATGGTACACTAAAATGACAGACGAAAATATTCTTCAGCCATGAGAATTACATGCACAGAAATTAAACTTAATGTTTTACCTATTGAGAAATCTACTTGCATGAATAATCATCACATGCTTTTTATAGCAAGGTTTCCTATTTCTTTGCCTGTATATCTCACTGAAGTAGCAACAGCAATTTCCAGCTCTGCCAATGCAAACTCTGAGTAATTTATAAAATTAGTAGAAAAGAAAGTACTGTAAAAAACTATAGCTTTCTTTTAGAAGTTATTTAGTATCATCCAAATTGGACAGTTTCTCTTGAGATTCTTGGACTATTTAAAAAAATCACCTTATTCTTTACCTGTACTTTGGATTAACTGACTAAATGGCTTTTTAATATTAAGGCTTTTTAAATTAAAGCTCATTTTGCCTTAGGACAGGCAGCTTATAGAAAAACAGCAATTAATTTTTCATGTTTTGAATATCTGTGAACTAAAGTGTCAAAGGGATCTGTTCTTCCGTAAGTCAAAATATACACATCTCAACTTATACACTCACTTCAGCACATCTGAAATTACTAAATATAGCTTGAAGCTTACCTTGTGTAAATATAGTATCATAAATATAAGATATGTAATGTGCAAATATAAAACTATACTGTCATATGCATTTATATTTAATGATTTCAAACATATTTAATCTGAAGCTATTGTCCCTTACAAAGTAAATTACAAATATAACACTGTTACCATTTATAAAATCAAAACTTTAAACTTAGAAAAAACACATTAAGATATACAAAGCAGAGACTATAACGGTAACTGTCCATTTTCTTGCATTCTCTAAGGACAGAAGTCTCATTAAAGCAATCAAAAGTAAGGCCTGCACATGGAATCACAAGGCATCTTAAAACCTATCCCCACTCTTCCAAGTGATTTAATTGACTTAGACTACAGGACCAATGTCCGGACCTGAAACTGGAATCCATATTTTGCAAAGTTAAAGGCATTTCATATCCATTACATCATCTGATCCCTAGCTGTTGTGTATGCATATACATACATTAAAATGATGTCAGAAATCTAGGAACTAAATCCAGATGTGGATCTTTCCCATCCATCATTTTTCCAGGACAGCAATACAATTAACTTCATCCATAAATGGATTTATATCTGAATAAATGTAAAACGTTTCTGAGCACATGAAAAGCACTCTCAAAATATGACTGTACTGTCATTCCACGAATTTATATCAGACAGATTCATATTATTTTCTGGTGACACACTGTGAAATAATACAGATTCTCTTACTTTAAATTACAGCACAAAGGATAGAACAGAAGAAAACAACTGGCTCATAAAATTTTGCACAGATTCCTAACTCCAGTATCATTTTTTCTGTATTATGAAGGAATATTGTTCATTATTACAGGATGGGGAGCCCTCTGCTGACTAAAAAGCCCTTTTCTTGTCCCAAGGATTCACATCAAATACTGGCTGTAAGTAGACGTTGTGAGTATTCTGCCTGAGTCACTTCTACATTAAATTGAAAAAGAAGCACGGAAGGGGAACGATTGGCAAAATTCAGCTACTCACACCTAGCCAGCAGTCAGCTTGTTACAAAAATTCATCTAATTCTGAGGCTGCCATGTGAGTGCTAAAGCATGGATGGGGAACAGAAAAACAGTTCAAAAATTATGAAGACCTAAAACTGCAGTACAGACAAAGTACTGAACTTACATAGAATGTATAGTAAAGCAAACTACTTTCTGCTATAGTTACCCAACAGCATAAACAATTGTTCTGATTGAGCAATAACCATCTTCTACCCAACTGCACATACACTTTGTGGTGCATGGATGCAAAAAGAAAGTTAATTTTGAACCAACTCAATACTTGGCTACCCATCACTGAAAATGCATAATATCACACTGGCTTCCTAATTGTAAGTACAGTACAAGCACAGATACAACAGTAGGAAACAGTGACATATAAAAGGCACAAATATTCAGCCTGGGTGAATGTGTAATCTAGATACATAACCATTAAGAACAGAGTGAAATACAACAGATAAAATTGATAAACAAAATAGAATTTGGCATATATGGACTTTTGGAAGGCAGAAATTCAATTAGAGGAACAGACTGAAAGAGAGCAGAACATTTGAGTGAGATTCTGGAAGCTAAAATATTTTTAGTTTTAACAGAAGTTAAGTCAATAACTATGACCAAGTTGCTATTCTGTCTACATCAGCCTCCATGTCCATGGAATATCTATAATGATGTTTTTCTTAAATAGCATTTTTATGCCTAGATCTTAAAGCACTTAAAGGACACCTACTTCAAAAGAAGGCTATTTTAAGAGTGAACACAAGACAGTAGGCCAAACATAGATGGTTAATGGAGCAAGACAGGATTGAGAACGTAGACACAGTAGCTCAGAATGACAAGTTGAAGATGATGAAACAGAAAAAGTCGGAAAAAATCCTGAGATGTAGCTCTGAGAAAGCAAATGAGGAGCTTAAACCTTTGTTACATAATGAGTTCTTAAAATGCAGTCTTGTCAAATAGACACATGATTTATATGAAAAGTAAATGCATTCCCAAGGTTTGCAGGAAAGAGAGGAAAAAAATTAAAGAAAAGTCATAGACTGAGTGAATCGGCAACTTATTTTTAGAACATGTTTGCGTCTTGTTCAAATTTAACCTAAGTCATTAACTAAGACAACCATTTCACAGTTCTGCAGCTTTTCAAGATGAATTTGTGATTAATCTGTGTTGCAAGGGACAGACATCTCTCTCAAAAAACTTTACTAGGTACTCACAGTGGCAGAATATGTGGGGATGGAAAGGACCAAAAGAACAACTATTATTTTTATTTCCAGGGTATCATTAAGGCACATGGATACAGTAATATAAGAAAGCTAAATTTGCTGTATAATTTAAACAGTGAAAGATTCTGGCCTCTGGAGGCTTTGGGCACAGAAACACAAGATTCACCCTCAAATGGAGAAATTTCAGGAAGGAAAGATAACTATCACTAAAAATTTTCAAGTCTTGAAAACCACCATGCCATAAAGTCATCCTAGCGCTTATTAAGTAATGAACTTGAATTGTTACGTCAGGAATGGCGTTTGATTGTAATAAGAGTTCTCAAATTCTTAGAGGACACACTTCAAAATTACATAGTGAAAGAGAGAAATTAAAAATAGAACCACTTACCTGGATATATCAAATCTGGTTTCATTTCTAACAACCTTTTCAAAGTTTTCATGTAATCATACAGGTCTTCTATTACTGTTGTTCCTTCCCCTAAAATACAGTCACCGGAAAATACAGCATTTTCTTCTTCTAGATGTAAAATCATGTGATCATCAGTGTGTCCTGGTGTATATAAAACTCTGTTTAAGGAACAACAACAAAAAAGCATAAGTTTTTCATACAGCAAATATGCTTCATTTTTGAAGCAAGAACAAATAATAATAAAACCACACACTTACAAAGCAGCCCACAAGAATCAGAAAAAAACTGACCAAAAAAAGGCTGAAAAGTTGATATAACCAGGGTATCACTTTGTCTAATCCCAGTCCATTTCCTTATACCAGGTAGAGAACACAGATCATCATCTCTAACTTTACTTACTGACATGCTTTTACTTACATGACACATCATAATACAAGTGCATTAAGGGAGCTGACTAGCCGTGTACAATTTCTGTTTTAGAGGGCTTTACTCTGAAGCTTTCAAAAAGAAAGATTCAAATATTATTTCCAAATTGAAAAGCGTGACATTCTTGACATACACCTTGTACTTAGCAATAAGGTTAATGATGATGTCTATTCCTTTAGAAATTAATTCTAAACTTCTAAACCTGACCCAGATAAAGTTAAATCTCTCAAAATTTATTTTTCCCTGAAAGCCCCATGGCACAGAGGAGCAGAGCCATCAAATACAAAGAACCATGGTCTTTTAGCTGTTCTATGTGCAGGTCATTAAACATCTGAATGGTAATGATTAAGGACCCACATCTTGAATCAGCACTGCATTAGCAGGCCACAAAGGGACAGTAGATATGCGTGTATATATGGTAACCTGAGCTGCCAAGGAGCTGCACTGTGGTGTTCTTTCACTAGGATTTCTGAAAGGCAGAAGGCCTTACGTTGAGGCTGATGCAGACAGAGTAACACAGCTTGGATCAGCATCACTGCTGAAATTGAGCACAATCCTCCTGTTAATGGCAGATGCATCAAAGCAGCGATCAGGAACTGACAGAGCTGGTGCCAAGCGCGGCGTACAGGGAAAGGCTAAACAGCTCCCAGCCAGCGCTGGGAGACCACAAGTGCAGCACCATCCAACACAATGACTTCCAGCTCTTACTGAATACTGAGCTCAGAAGGAAGCAGGTGAGCCATCACCCTATGGAAGCAACATCAAAATCAAGATGATGGGTTGTATCTTGCCTTTGCGGGAAGTGTTATCCTCCAGTTCTTGACGAAACTTTACCAGGAAACCACTAACATGGAAAAACAACAGAAAATGAACCCAGCACTGCCTGGCTCACCTTGAAAACTTGAGGGTTGCTAACTAAAATTTAACATGCAGATACTGCTATCTTGGAACCAGTGGTGGATCTGAGAGTATCCTTAAAGAGCTTACCTGCTTTTAACCAAGCATAACGTTTGGATGCATTACCCCTGTCATGACTCCATAGGGGCTGTGATGTCTATTATAAATTCTCACCAGGCTGAACAAGGACACCAGAGCACATGACAGGGAACTCCTGTGCGTAGTGGATAACTCTGGGAACTAGTCCACTATTTAGTCCCAGAAGTGTTGGCTAACAACCCCTTAACTTTGACAACACACTTAAGCTCCCAGTCCTCACAACAAACTTCTTAAAGGTGTTGGCTAACTAGCCCTGTATTTTTACAACACACTACAACAAGCTCCCAACTCCCACAACAGCACAGCCAGCCTGTTTGAGCCCTCCAGGAAGTGAGCTGGGGTGGGGGACTGATGCAGGCATGAGTCTGAAGGCAGAAAAGGAAGTTGGCTCAGAACTGCCTCAGTGCTGCCCCAATTCTATGGGATCCTCTCTGCCAATCACAACTTTCTTGTCATGACAGTCATAATGTTTGAGACAAAACATGCTTAGGCCTGGTCCTCCACCACCTCAAACTTCAAAATGTACCTCTCTTGTCTTACTAGGATTGAAATTTAAAAAGTCAGTTTACATCTTTAAATTTTTGTCCAAACATGGGCCACTTAGGGAAGTGAAAGGTCTTCAACATGCAATATAATACTCTTTTTTTTAAATTTTTTTTTACACTAACAAAATAAAATGCTTTTGGACAAATATGTCCTAAAAATACCCTTTTTTTTTTTTTTAATGTGGCTTTTTTTTTTTCTTCCAATCAACCAACTGACATTCTGCAAGTTGGGATATAATTCCCAGCTAAACTGAGTAAAACAAGCAAACTTTGTCCTTAGAAGCATAATGCCTTGTTAATGAAAGGAGCCCAAAAAGAGAACGATCAGACCTTTTTGTTGTGTGTGTGATTCCATGAGGCAGAGTGGCTTTCTGTTTCACACTCATTCAAACTGACATTACAGGCAATATACTCCCTGGGAAGAATTTCTCCCAGACTGGCACCCTACAAGAACCTGATAGGTTCAAGGTTTAAAATTTAACATTTTAAGTATTAAATGTTTTAGTGTCTCCTTGGGAAATATTTTTAAAGTAAAGAGAAAGGCATGCTAAATAATCCATCCAGACTACCATACACTTTCACAAAAGTATCAATTTTAATAGTAACTACTTATGTAAGAGTGATAAGAAAGTATGTAAAATTTTATTTGATTTTCCCGAAGAAAATATTTTTCTAGGGAAATGTTCCTAATTTCTCTTCTGAGTCCAAAGACTAAAGGCTAATTCCTGATAATTCTTATTCATAAAACCGATTTCTTTGTATTAACGTACCTGCTGGATTATGATAGGAAGTCCACATACATAAGTGCTGAAAAGACTCGATGTATGGGTTTGCAGTCATAGAAATTAGGATACATGTACGTGTCAGAATTCTGAAGAAAAAAGAACTTGCAGAAATTGGTGTTTACCTGAGTGTGGCTCCCTCTGTCTGTATCACATCACCCTCTTTAAGATAAGAATATTTATGTCCTCCTTCTATTGTTTCTTCACAGTGAGGGACACGAGGGAGCTTACAGATGCGATATCCTGAGTCTGATACTTAAAGAAAGTAAAGAAATTGATGTTTGGAATTTGTCACTAACAAAGCTAATTCCACAGAAAGGTTACTTTTTTAATGAGTACTATTAATTATCACACACTACGAATATAAAACTAGAAACAATAAATTCTGTATAGTAACTTTATGTTTGTAAAGAATAGAGAAAACCACTGATTTTGAATACTGTACTCTGTACCAGCAACAAATTAGAAGATGAAAAAAAATCAGAAATGAAATTAAAATATCAGTAGTTATAATACTTTACAAATATTCCTTCTTGAGTCAAGAGCCACCCTGCATAAACTTTTACAACACCACTGAGATTTCTGCACTCGCATTCTCATTATGATTCAGAGAAGCATCATTCAACATTTGCCTAAAACTGGAGACTTTTTTGAGCTGCAACTTCCCTTAGCTTTTATTGTTCTGAACTGTGCATGCCTTGGCTGGAACAGCTACGGATAAGAACCCAGAAAGGCATTTATATTCCTTGCTAGTCTTTACAACCACACTCATGGGTTGACAAGCCCAAGAGGATTCAACTACTGTTTTCAGTAGTGCCCAGGCTTCTTTGCAGAAAAGTACCTAGCAGTTTTACAAAATAAAGCCTGTGACAAAGTTCATTATAAAGTTCAACAATGTTAAGAATTACTGCATTATCCATAGTGCTTATTCTCTTCCCAGGTACCAAAGCAGAAATGTCTTCTACTGTTTATCAATACGAAATACACATTTTTAGATCAGAATTTACCTGTGGACTGCCCTACCACTTTCCCCTCATGATCTGAGGCCTATGAATTTGTCAGCAATTATTAGTGGGCTCCTGTAGGAATCTCAAAGTTATGCATGTTTCTTTTTCAAAATTCAAGTTATTTGTTTTTACATAAGTGAAAATAACAATCAATTTGTCACTGCAGTCAATGTGAAAAGGAAGGATTATCAAGTTTTTCTCACATCACTTAATACCATATAAACTGCTGATGGTAATCTAAGTTCTCATTATTCACACATAAGAAAAAATCACTACGAAGGTATGCACAGGCATTGAAGAAAAACGGTAGTACTACAAGTAAAATATTCAGATTATTCATTGCTCTCATTCAATACACTGCAACAGTATCATGAAATTACATGTATCTTATATGAAGATTCCAGAAGAATAATCCAGCTGATTTGCACAGAAGCATTCAGTTAATGTTTTTTAGTTGCCACGCATCTAACATTTTCAATGTTATTATGAAATGAGATTTCAATATCTGAAACCTCTGGCCTACCATTCGGGATGTTTTTGCAGATATCAGGTATTCCACCAGTATGATCACGATGCCAGTGTGTCACTAAAATTTCTTGAATAGAGACATTGAACTCTGACAGTGCCTGCTTTAAACAGCTGATATATTCAGGAATAGCTGGCTCTCCGGTGTCAATAAGGACTCTTCTACACACGGACAAAAAAAGGGAGGGATATACAAACAGCAGAGAATTAAGAGTGTTCATCTGAAACACAAATAATAATAAAAGAAGACAACATTGCATGGAAATGTGGCAATAATTAATGTCTCCATATCCAGACGCCATCTCTTTCTTCCCGATATGCCAACCTCGTGTCAAGACAATTTAAAAAGTGAGATAAACAATAAACATAGCCCACACATTTACAACTCCGAGACAAGTAGCAGGAACCATCGTTTAGTACTGCCGGGGAGCTGCGCGGCCTGAGGCTCCCACCCGCTTCCCTCAGGGAATTCCAGGCCTCCGCCCAAGAGTCGCACGGCCGAGGCCCCACACCCCACCTGTCCAAACCACCTCCGGGCACCGGCTCCGAAAATTTAACGCTTTAGTGTTTCTTTCCTCTTTCTCACCCTAATTAAGGGACTTGTGAACAGGCCGGCAGCCACCTCTCGCTCCAGAGGCAGCGCACAGCCCCGCGGCGGGGCAGGGAAAGCGACCGGGGGCTGGGGAAAGAGAGGCGACCTCCGCCGCCACGTCCCCTTCTCCCTGCCCCGTTCCCCAGCAGGGTCGGTACCTGTGCCCGGTGCCCACAAGGTAGGTGTTGGTGCCCTGCAGAGTCATGGGCCCCGGGTTGCAGCCCAGCACCCGCACCACCCGCGACGAGAGCCGCTCGATGCGCGGCAGCAGCGACACCATCCTCGCAGCCAATCCTCCCGAATTCCCAGCTCCCCTCCCCTCCCAACGCCAGCGGGCTGGAAGGCGGAAGCCTGTATTCCCCGTGCTCCGCCTCCCGGTGCCCGATCGCGGCGCCTTCCGCCCGGCTCTGTGGCGAACCGGCCGTCAGGCGGCTCCTCCCGGCCCGCGGCCAAGGCGGGGCGGCCTCCGGTCTTCGCGTGAACCTCGGCCTCTGCCAACGAACGCCATGGTGATCCACTGGGATAAAGTTATCCCTCGTGGAGAACAGTTCTCAGTAGAATTCAGTCCTCCTTTTCCGGGTCGGTGCCTCGCTGCTGCTCAGTGAGAGGCAGGTCCAGGCTCTGCAGGATTCTTCCGGAGCAATTTGTTGTAGGGACAGCTGCACCTTCTCAATATTCCAGGAACGTGCCTACTTACAGAGTATGTAGGAGCTATATATGCTCCTGTATGGTATATAGGAGCAATTTAGGATTTAGCATTTTAAAAAAAAATGGAGAGCTACTGGAGAGTGTCCAGTGAAGGGCCAGTAAAATGATGAAGGGACTGGAGCATCTCGTCTGTTAGGAAAGGGTGAGAGAGCTGGGACTGTCCAGCCTGCAGAACAGGCCCAGGAAAATCTCGTCAGTGTATATAAAAACATAAAGGGAGGGTGCATAGGGGACAGAGCCAGGCTCTGTCACAGGGCCATTGCTGTCTGTCCTGTCATGGTGCCCAGTGCCAGAACCAGAGGCGATAGGGCACAACCCAAAACACAGGATGTTCCTTTTGAACATCAGGAAACGCTTTTTTACTGTGAGCGTGACCAGGAGCTGGCACAGGTTGCCCAAGGGGGTTGTGGAGTCTCCATTCTGGGAGATACTCAAAAGTCATCTGGACATGGTCCAGGGCAACTGGCTCTAGGTGGCTCTGCTGGAGCAGTGGCTTGGACCAGATGACCTCCAGTGATCTCACCTCAGCCATTCTGTGATTTTGTGAAATTTTCTCACTGTCAGGTAGTAATACTGTGTTTGTAAACAGCATTCGTTCTAGAGTCTGCAAGGTGCTGAAATTCACCTGTTTGGCTTTGCAGTGTCCCTTCTGAAACCCCCAATTATTTGCCTTTCAATTGACATCGTTAAAGAAATTAGGGCAGACTTGTTCTCTCCTTAAACCACCTTTAAATGAAGAATAAACATAATTTAACCTGAAATAAAAGCAGGTAATATTATTACGGGAACTTTACCAATATTAGAATTTCAAATATTATCTAATTGTTTTATATCTATATTAGATCCCATATGTTACTGATAACAAATAAATGTAAATTTCTAAGATGATCATAACAATACAAAGAACAAAAAGTGTTTGGTGGTAGCATAGTTTTTTCTTAAATGTTCTTTTCATTATGTGAAAATGAAAAGAGGTGCAACTCTTATGTGTGATCTAGAGCCATTTCTAGGATTTGCATGGGAAAACAGAACAGATTCTCACTGTCTTCTGAAGGGACAGAAATCACCAAACATAATCTTGATAGGCGAAGTTCCAAAAGACTTATTAGAAACAAAAAACTCAGTGTGCAGCATGGAACTGGAAAACAAAATTTTGTGGCTTCAACAGAACTTTGTAACTTCATGAAAATTCAAAGTTTAATTTTTTTTTAAATGTACTTAAATGCTATCGTAGGCAAGTAATACATGCAATACGTGCCAGGAGATGTGCTATTAAAAGCTTCAGATACTAACAAATGTCTGCATCTTGCCATGCATGACAAACTGGTGTTCTCCACTCTAACATTGTGTCTCTTTCCTCCTTCCCGTGCTGGGAGCTGGTTCTCAGTTTGGCACAGATCCACCTGATGCCTTTGGCTTCCTGGGCAGTGTGAGGCAGGGGATGGCACAAGGCAGGGAGGCAGCTCTGAGGTAGGTCCTGCTGCCTACCTAGCCATGCTGCACTTGCTGGTGTCGGCTCACAGCTCAGATTTTCAGCTAGCCTCAAAGGTCAGAGAACAAATGGTGCCTTTCAGCTGCTTGGCCAGACAGCAGTGATGCACCTTCACTGTCCAGAGACCAACAGCAATCTTGCTTCTAGGCTGTGTCTTCAGTGCTAATTTAGCTACATTTAAAATGCTTGCTAACCCGTCAGCTGCACTACCTTGCAGTCACCCATGCAGCCAAATAGCTTGCCTCATGATGCACAAGTGACTTGCCAGGCAGTACCTTATGCAGGCCTATATCATGCAGTAATTATAAAAATTTACTCCTGGACATGGACTTCAATTGCAGCTGTTAATTGGTTGGCATCACAAAAGCCACAGACAGAAAATGTGCCGCTGATGCTGATAATCCCTTTATTTAGGCCTTCAAGACAATTTCTTTGATTTATATCATAAACATTCACTTATTTGAGATTTAGGATATCTATTTACTTATTTGAGATATAAACCCATCGCATTTATTTTTTATTTTCAAGCTCATTAAAGCATGAACTACAGACCACAGAAAGGATGTTTCAGGTCAAAGGAAAGAAGCCTTTTTGTGTGCAGGTGTGCTGCTGAAGTAAGCAAGAAAACCCTATACAAAATATTCCAGTCTTGTCCGATATCATTTACCTCTATATTGTTTTATAAGCAACTGTGACTAGACTCGAATTTACCTAATCCTGTGGTGCCCTATTGTGCTTAATTTGTAGCTATTTGTTGGTACATTCAACCCGTTTTCAGTCTTTAGTTGCTGTGTCATTAGAAGAAGTTACTACCTAAGCCAAGGCAAATTGTGTATTTAAGTGGTTTTCTACTTTTAAGACAATTCTGAGTGTTTAGAGAAGGTTTCTGAAATTATTTATCTGAATTTTACATGTTGTTGATTACTCAGAAGTAGTAAGGTGCCAGTTAACATCACAAGACTTTTTTTTTTTTTTTCCAAATTAAGAATTGTTTGGGGATCTCTACACTTGTTCCCCGGGGAATACTTACTACTGTAACTGTCCTGCAGTAAAGCATTTTCTCATGTTAGGCAGGAGCTATGAATCTGTTTCATCTGTAGGTGGCAGCAATGGTACCTTTGGAAAACGAAGTACAAGTCCTATTATTTTCATTTCCTGCACAAGCCCATCTTTTTAAAAAGTCTGTTGTTTCTCTTCAAATACAGAAATTAATAGGCATGTAGTGAAAATCTTACTATTATGCTCTAATGTGGTACAAGAAATATGAATGTATATCCTGAAGTTCTTTTAGCTCTCTCTTTTGTTTTACATTGTTAAGACAAAATTTTGAGGCAAAAAGATGTTCTGCAGTAGATAGTGTTAGACTACCAGTAAAAAAAGAAAAAAAAGCTGAGTTTCAATAAACCTAAAAAGAGATTGTTGGTAATATACAATGTGATGTATCATGGAAGATTAATTTTGTAACAACTATGAGACACAGATTGGTATTTCTGAAAATCCCACATGTCACTGTTTGAATTTTTAGCATTCAAGAAATCTTTGAGTACTGGCACTTGGCTTTCTTCCACATTTTAGCTGTAAATGTTGAGGATAAATGCCTCTCCACTGTGGCTGTGTAATAGCTTAATAGAACTAAGCACAAGCATGTAAATCTGTAGTAGTTAGACAGAATCAACTGAATAGTAGATAGAAAATGTCTTGACGGACTTATCTTCATAGACATTGGTACATGTAAGTCTTGTTGAGAGGATTTTTAGTTGGTAGATTTTGAAGTTATTTTGATGCAATTATAGATGCTATTTATAAAAGTAAGATATGCATATATTTCTTGGTACTTGCAGAATATTTCTTTCTTTATGCTTTTTATCTGGTACAGAGATAAGTAAAGAGACCTTAAATGAAACAGAAGTGAAGAAGATTTTGCACAGAGGAAGGCCATGGGGTACAAGATTCCTGCATTAAGAGGCAACATTGTGTAGAAAATGTAAAAAGTCAGATCAGCATATTTATGGGAGATGATTAGAGGCAATGTTGAAGGGACTGGGACATCTCTGTAATGAGGAAAGGCTGAGGGAGCTGTGACTGTCCAGCCTGGAGGAGAGAAGGCTCAGGGGTTCTCATCAGTGCCTATAAATACCTGAAGGGTAGATGCAAAGAGAATGGAGTCAGGCTCTTTTCAGTGGTGCCCAGTGCCAGGACCAGAGCCAATGGGCACAAACTGCTCACAGGAGGTTCCTTCTGAACATCAGGAAACACTTCTTCAGCGTGAGGGTGACCAAGTGCTACACGGGTTACTCAGGGAGATTGTGTATTGTCCATCCTTGGAGGTATTAACAAACCGTCTGGACACAGTCCTGGGCAGCCTGTTGTAGGTGGCCCTGCTTGAGCAGGGGGGTTGGACCAGATGACCTCCAGCAGTCCCTTCCCACCTCAGCTGATCTGTGACTTTGTAAGGTTCTCCTAAAAACCTGTATGTTAATGCTGCTCAGAACATAAATACTTTTGGGTTCCCTGGGCAGGTGACCAGGAGTTCTGCTGTAGCAGGGTACCAGGAAGCTGTGATGATAGAAAACTGCTGGCAGCTTGTACAACTATACAGGAATAATTCATGAAGAAGCAGGGGAATCTATTACACTGAGATGAAGTCATCAACCAATACATTCTTTCAAGCTATGCATTTTCTCGGGTAACTTCCCTTAATATCAATGGCAAAATCACTCCTTGACTGCAAAGAAAGTATCAAAAGTAAAGACACACAATAAATCTTCAGAAATTTTTTAGGTCAGCATTTCATCCTGTGTATTTCTATGCTTATCCCAGTGAGGACCTTGGTTTCCAATGTCTGAAATAATTCAAAGATAAAATGTTCTATGTCCTGTTAACACTAATCAAAGCAGGGAGAAAAGGTCCTTCCTACCCCATTTGGAACCAAATAAAAGGATGTGTACTGAATACCAGAGGAGATCTGTCACAATTTAGAAATGTGCTTGCTTTGATGCCAAGTCTAACTAGAGAACAAATTAATTATCCAGTCTGTAATTTAGCTTATGAACTGCTTGATTTACACTCCATGAATCAGATACACAAACCTTGCCTCTCTCTCTGTTGAGACAGACAGAGTTTCTGTCATTTTTAAATTATAACAAAGGTCACAACAGTGAATTTGTGATCTGGCTGATTTAAATCTGTAGCTTAGTTATTATTTGCTTGGAAAGCCTATTACAAATTTTAAAAAGCTGTGGTGGAGCCAAAAGAATTTAAAACTATATACCAAATGCAGTATATAATGTATGTATTGCTCTGCTGCTAAATTATGTATATTTTTATAATTCAAGGAGAGCATATCAGATGACTAACATCTTTCATTCAGAAAAGAATGATATTAATAATTGACTAAGATCAATAGAGATTTTATAGGGTTTAAAAGCAACCTATGTTGTACTGGAGAGCAGGTGCTTTTCAAATTTGGCCCAGATCCAAAGAGAGGGACAGTCTTGGTAAAAGCTGCTAATTGTAAATGGTCTAGTCCAGTCAGTTTGCCACTGTCCCATCTTGTCTGCAGCTACTCTTGTAATCTCATCCATCAAGGTTCCAGTGAAGTGAATGTTGTGAAGAACCAGTGGCCAAGTCCATTCCAATGGATGTTCTGCAAGTGGAACAGTCAAGTCAGGAGTTCATGGCTAGGCTTCGCGAACGAAGATTTGGGAAGGGCTCTACCCACGTTTTTTGCAAGAGCGTTGGTGGCTAAAAAGGCCAATACGAGATAGGCATGTCCAGTTGCAAAAGGCACAGCAGAAAGACTCCTTAGGTGGTATATTCTGCAAGGCTCGATTCTTTCTGCGTTGTCTTTTCTCCTCAAGGTTGATCCTGCGTGCTTTCTCAAAAGCATCAGCAGCGTTATAGATGGTGTGTCTCCAGGCCTCCTGATTGGAGGCCAGAGGAGACCAGAGTCAGGAGTAAGCAAGACAGGATTGGCATAGTGAAACTATTTTGTTTTTCTTTGCAAATATTATGGAGATTTATGTTGGTGTCAGATGTTCAATTTGCTGCAAAAGCACGCAGTAGCCTAATCTGAGTTTAAAAGAAATATTGTTCCCAAAAGCAATATTCTGACAGAATGCTTGTATTCATTTGGCCATTTATGGGACAGAACAGGTGTCATTGTAGTTGCGGAGCTGCTTCTTCTCTGACATCCCTGGGATTTTATTGTGGAGCAATATACAACTACATTTTTAATTAGTGAATTCATGTTGCTCACAGCCATTACAAAGAGCTTGTTGGGCATGCACACAGTAGGCCTGTTATCTTTGAATCATCCCCAAGATGATTCTGCACAGGCAGAAAGGCCTCTGCTGTGTTTATTCAGAAGGCCGTTATGGCCCCACAGATGTGCTAAGGTGTTTTCCCAGTGTGTTGTCTCACTGGAATGAACCATGGGCAATTGAACCAGGAATAATGCAGTACTGTTTTGGCTTCAGGCACTGGGTTTTTTAGCTTTGGAAAAGTCACTTGATCTGTTGATTCTGTTCTTTGGGTGATGACATGAAAATAATGGTATTTCAAGCACTGCAAGGACTGCTTAGGAGTAGGATGTTTCTGACCTATAAGGGGGAAGCAGGAAGTTGGACAAGAAAAGGCAAGCATTGATATTATGTTTGCTATGAAGATAGGATTGTACCTCCTGTCCTCCTAGTCTAGAGCTATAAAAGCTATAGACTGCTCTGGCTGAGGGTGTGCATCATCATATGCAGCACAGTCATTGAGGCAGAATCACAACACTTGCACCTTGTACCCTGCAGCTATTTTAAACATGAATAAAAATTTCATGTTGAGTGCCAAGAGCTCAGCTGGAGCAGACTTGTGCAAACACCTGTAGTTTCACTAGAGAAAAACAATTTTAATCATTTGTCCTTGGAGATGTGCAGACTCTTCATGTATCATTGCACAGAAAAGCTTTTTGTACATTTTTTTAAAGTGCATTGTACTACAGCTTTTAACTATAGCAAAAAAATGTGCTTCTTTTTTTTAATTTTTATAGATTAAACTTAATTTATTGAAGGAATTTTATAATCTGTTAAGCTTAATATTAACTATAGACAGGGACTTCTAAAGTTTTTAAAATAGAATTTTTAGAATATATTCTTAAGAATGACAGTTCTTTACAGGTAGCAAATCATTAACTGTGTCACATGGTTTCCATATGAATTTAGTTTCACTTTGTGTTATATCAGTAAGCCCTTTAACATTCTTTGGATTGCAAGTCTTGTAAAGGTATGGATGGGAAACCTGCAAATATGCAAATCTACGATTTTTGAACTGAAAAAAACTCTATCCATGGCCAGTATTCAGGTAACCCTGCATTCTTTAATAGAATTTTAAATGTATAGTGAGAAAGGAAGGATTTTTCTAATCACATTTTATTGTTTCTGCTTTATTACAAAATGATTCTGTAAAAGTATTTTAGTTTTTAGAGCAGTTACATTTATGCTGACTGCCAGTCACTTTACTCTTCTTGCTCCTGTCATGTTAGATCTCATATGTTTAATAAGACTGGGGACAATATAGTTCTGAGTGATACAAGACACTCTCTCCTGTGACACTTAATTGAACCCCACCTTGTACATGAGACCATGATGCTCTTTGGAGTGCTATCATGCATAAAATATAGGGGATATTAAAGGCTGAGATCTTCAACAGAGATTTCATCTGAAAGCAGGTGCACCTGTGAGCAGGCATTGGTGCTTGCACTTGGAACTGACACTGGACATTTGTCAATACAGATTTGTGAGTCTCTGGTAGCAATTTTTAGGTTGCCGTGAGCAAAATGTAAATCCTGTGTCTTACCAGCCATTCCAAGGCTCTTTCAAGACTAGATTCCTTATTCAAGATAATTATGAGACAGTAAGCAAGCTGCCATGCCTGGTGTGGCTCTTCATTTATCTTAGCCATCTTACCTGATGGCTTCATATTACCACCAAGATGTCCAGATAGGTCTGCAGACTGCTGGTGTGGCAGCAGTTTGGACAGTAGGCTTGTCAGAGGTAGAAATCACCTGGCTCACAGCTACTTTTCTTGCTGTTGTTTCAGAGGAGTCTAGACATAGCCTATAAAACTTTCTTTTTTATATTCCTCTTTGTGAAGTGCTCAGATACAAAAGGGTGGGGAGGCTGTAAAGAGAGATGAATCTAGTTACCTTTTTTATTTATTTCAGGTGCAAAATTAGAGGCTAATCCTTGCCACTGGAATGTCTAGTACAGTATTACTCATTAAATGTGAACCTTGATATACTGCCTATTTTGGCCGTAAATTGCCTTCCAAAGAACTTTCTGTTTGAATCCAGTTATTGACTAACTAACCTTTTGCTGTTGTGCTTCCTGCAGCAGTCAGATAATGGACCTGATCAGGGATTTTTTGTTTTCTTTGTTTTGGTTTTATAGTTGGTTTTGGTTTTAATCAGTTCTAAAAGCAATGCATAATGTTCTTGTTCCAAAAAAGGGTACAGCTTGACAAAGGTGGTATGTCAACTTGCAGAATGATATGATGTTATATAGAGTAAATACCGTTTCCTTTGGAATTTTCATTAATGAACAGTAGCAATAAATTCTTGTTGGTTCCTATACAAGTTTTCAGATATAAAACATTTCAAAGAATCACAGAACAGCTGGGGTTGGATAAGACCTCTGGAGATCATCTAGTCCGACCTCCCTGTTAAAGTAGGTTCACCTGGAGCAGGTTGCACAGAATTGCATCTAGACGGGTTTTGAATATTTCCATAGAAGGACATTCCACAACCTCTCTGGACAGTCTGTTTTAGTGGTTTTTCACCCTTAAAGTCAAGTCTTACCTTATATTCAAATGGAATTTCCAGTGTTTCTGCTTGTGCTTGTTGATCCTTGTCCTGTTGCTGGGCACCACTGAAAAGAGCCTAGCTTCATCCTCTTGACACCTGGCATTAAGATATTTGTATGCATTAACAAGATCCCCTCTCAGTTCTCTCTTCTCCAGCCTGAACAAGCCCAACTCCCTCAGTTGTTCCTCCTGAAAGAGTTGCTACAGGCCCCTAATCATCTTCATAACCCTCTGCTGGACCCTCTCCAGTAGTTCCTTGTCATTGTTGAACTGGGGAGCTCAGAACTGGACTCAGTACTGCAGAAGCAGCCTCACCAAGGCAGAGTAGAAGGGTAGAATAACCTGCCTCAACCTGCTGGCCACACTCTTTGTAGTGCACCCCAGGATGCCATTGGCCACCTTGGCCACACAGACACATTGCTGGCTCATGGATAACTTGTCTGTTTGTGTTTGTAAACACAAAGTTTAGTTTATGTTGGACTTTGTAGTGAAGTCCACTTCCCAGCATCTAAATGTGAATTGGATATGAATTGCGTTAGCAATTTGAAAGACATTAGTGGTATTTTACTGTAGGGGGTAGGAAAGAACAGTGTAAGTATTCCAACTGTCCCAGCTGAAAGATCGCCTGGACCAGGACATGAAACCTAAGCAGGATATAGAATGAGAGGCTAGAAAAAGCTAAGGCCTAGATCAAAAAAAATAGTGTTTACACATTCAGCACCTTTTCAGGCTGTTATGTTCCCACTTGTCTTTATTAGGAAATTAAGAGCTTTAATTTTCTTTTTTGGGTTTGTACCTGGGTCACAGCATAGACAAGCCCAGTCAACACAAGCAAAGAATAGTCATTACCTTTGTTCATGAGTTATTAACCAATTCTCTCATTTCATTCCTCTGTGGCAGTGTGCCTGAATTCACAAAAATCCAAAGGGACCTGCCTACACATGCTCTTCTCCTGCTCCAAGATCCCTGGCGCAGCTGTTCCCCATGTGTTGTCTGCTGCTGTTTGGCACTGGCACCACCCCAAACCCAGTGGGGTTGCCATTTTCTGTATCCCATCCTTTGTTTGCTGCCAGCATCTTTTTCCTAAGATATGTAAATGAAATAAGGGATTTTGTCATTTTAATTTTCTAGCTTTGCACACTTGGACATGAACGAGACAAAGAATGTACTGCCATATAGCTTTTCTGTTTCACCTGGCAAATACCAAAGATCTACAGAGGAAAAACATGTAAGGACTACCCAAAGAAGTCACAAGAATCCTTACAGTGTTGGGCAGTGTAAATGTAGTTCAAACTGTGAATTAATTCTATTCATAGTGGACTATGTAGTTAGATCCTCTGCATGTAGCTACTTCTCACACAGCTTGGGAGGCAATTCTCAAAGAGGTGTAGACTGGTGCAGGTCAGGTCATTACAAGCCTCTTTAACAGAAGAGCTGCAATCCTATTCAGCACTTTCTTGCTGCATGTGGAAAACCAAACAGGAATGATAAAACCGCTAGATGTATGCACACAAATGCGGTAACACAGTTGGAAATTGCAGAATGATGTGTAGTCTGATACAATTGTGTGTACTCAAGACAGAAGTTTTCTTGATGTTTTGTGCTGTGTACAGTAAAGGAGAAGAGCTCAGAAGTTAAGAAAGTTCTGGAAAGGTATCAATCTTTTCCCCATAAACGGCTTTTAAAAACTTGCTTGTTTCTTAGTGTTTTGCAACTGTTAGGAATTACCTCAGCAGCTGCCTGAGTGGAGAATCACTGGTTGGGAGAGTGACCTCAGCAGGTTCAGAAATGCACCTCTCTTGGCTTGATTTTCACTGATATCTCATTACATGCTGCATTTTGTACTTGCCTATTTAAATGGTTGTGAGAATTTGAAGAATTTGTTGTATGATACTTTAAATGAGGGAGATATTGCTACTGCTAATCTTCCTTTTTTCTTCTTGTTTTTAGGAACCACTAATGAAGAATGACTCCACCAATTAAAAAGACAATTTACATTTATCTTTTCCAGAATAGATATGTATCAAGGAAGTAATTTAATATTTAGATCAAGAACATAGAAAAATGCAAGTCCCTTTGCCATAATAAAAATGCATAACTCAGCTTTCCTTTGTATAGAGCCCTATGAGCAGGTGGTATCATCAGTAAAAAGACTCTATTGTAGTAAAGCATTTGGATTCCTTTACGTGAAGTGAGGAGAGAATGATAAGTGGCAGTCTGACACATGATGAAATTTACTAAGCAGAATTTTTTTTTTTTAGTTGGCGGAATTATAATTTATGTAGTTGATATTGGAGTGGACTTTTGGGTAGCTAGTAAATATTTCTGTCAAGGACAATATTCTTGGAGTATATTGATACTGTGTTTTAGAGGTCTTTCATCATTAGTAACTCAGATATTTAGTTATGAATGGTTTAAAAATGACTGGGAAGGTACTGATACTGGGAAGTTGAAATGGATTTTTCTAGTTCATCTCTTTCACTGTGGAATTTTTATAAGGTACGTAAACCTCTAAATTTATCTTAAAATGAGAAATCATATTCCTTTAAGACAGTTATTAAGAAATGCTTAGTGTGGCTTCAGGGACAAGACCAGTTTTGGCCTTAACAATTACTATGAAAGCAAGTGGATTTTTGTCTGCTTATGCCAGGGTAAATTTTATCGGGTTTTGATGTACCTGTAGATCTTCTTTTATTTACTTGTAAGTAGTAATTTTTATCATTCACAACCCAATTCTGTTTGATTAATCAGCCTTTTGACAAGGCATATGTAATAAAACTGCTTGCTTTATAGTGTAGTACTGTTGTAACTGATAAATATAAGTTTTCAAAGTGATGTTATGCACACTAAACAGCTGAGACAGCTGAAGTAAAAGGTAATTTTTGAATCTGAGAATCTAACCATATGTAGAAAAACAACCAAAATTCAATAGAGAAATGAATAGCTGAATATAAGAACACTTGCAGCAGTACTTCTGCAGGGACTGAGTTAATTGTGATACGAATCTTTGCTTAGCTCTAAGGTAATCCACAAAACTCTTGGACTTACCTGAACTCATACCCTTTCCTGAATGAATACCTCTTACCATGAATTTCTATAACTTTTGAATCTTCTTTCCCAGAATTAGCTCCATCTTCTCTGAGTGGCTTATTACGTAGCAAACATTATTTTGTCCTTTGCACTGACAGTGTTGTCTACTTGATCGCCTATTCTTTGTTGCACAAATGATATTTTCTCCTATGCTGCCACTTACACCTGGAAAACTTCCAAGATGATACATATAAATTACAAAGTTCTTTCAACCACTCCTCACAATTCAGCAGGGTGAAAATGCATACTGTAAAGTATAAACTGATAACAGCAAGCTGGCATCTGTGCTTGTACCTTTGTGATCAGCTACTTCCTATTGTATGTGTTTTCTTCAGTGTATCAAGGTACAACTCTATCATGTGCTACCTCTTAGTCATCTGATTTATGCAGTTAATTTAGACAATGAGTCTCTCAGGTCTAAGGATACAGTCAATGGATAAAAATAGATTCTGTCATGAGTCAGGTCATACTTGTCAAGATGAGCTTTTCCAGAAGGTCATTTGGGGCAGGAACCTGAACTACAGATGAAAATGGGAGCCTCTCCAATAAATATGTCTTGGCCAGTGAATTTAGGATGCTTGAATTGGGAAGATTACCAAATTATCTTCCTTCATTTCATCCCTTCTTTCTTTGCTTCTTCCATTTTTCATATGCCTTTTACATTACTTGCTGTATCTTTGAACCAGGGAACTTAGACTCATAGAACGGTTTGATTTGGAAGGGATCTTCAAGATGATCTCACTCCAACCCCCCTGCCATGGGCAGGGACACCTTCCACTAGACCAGGTTGCTCAAAGCCCCATCCAACCTGGCCTTGAACACTTCAAGGGATGGGGCATCCACAACTTCTCTGGGCAACCTGTGCCAGTGCCTCACGACCCTCACAGGAAAGAGTTTCATTCCTAATATCTCATGCTAACCTACCATCTTTCAGTTTGAAGCCATTCTCCCTTGTTCTATCACTACATACCCTTGTACAGAGTCCCTCTCCAGCTTTCTTCTAGGCTCCCTTTAGGTACTGGTGACTTACAAGCTGGTACCCTTTAGCTACTGGACCTTTGTCATGTTTGTACAGTGCACAACACAATGGGAATCAGTTTGGTTATGTTATCACACTGCCAATGCTAAGTAATAAATATGAAAATCATATATGTGTATACATTTATGTATATACATATATATATTAAAAAAAGAAAAATTAAATAAAAATATTTCATATCTAATAAGGCTTTAGTTTCTTTTAATGAAAAGAATGTATACCTGCAATTGTATTTTATATGAAATATAAAATATTTCTCCTCTCTGCAAGGAGACCTAATTAAGTTGGTAAAGTATATATTAACTATGCTGACTACAATGATTTTCAGCCTGACCAATTGAAGTGGTTCACGCAGATGTTGGTAGAATTGAGAACAGTCTGTGACATAACAGATAACAAAACAATAACGCAGTCAGGGAATGTGGGAAAATAGGACATTTCCCTAGGGCACCATATGAATTCCTGAGCCATCTGATGTGTAGCAGTTTGCAGCATCAGTCAAGGACACACCTGTTGGAGACTAAATTTTAGCAATTCCTAACCTTTGCTGTCAGAATAGAAGGCCATACGGGCAGAAGCCGTTGTGATACTGGCAGGTGCTATTGTGCCTCTTGATGCTTAAAGGTAGCATCAGGATGCCCTGATGTTCTGAAAAGGAGCAGATGGAAGATTTTTTTGCATATTTGTAAAGATTAATTCTAAATCCATGAGGCATGAGAGTAAATGTGAGTGCTTTGCTGAATCTGAGATTATTTAATTACATGCTTTTAAAAGACAATGAGAAAAATTCAGAGCCAGGATAGATGATGTTCTGTTAATACCTGGTGCTGGGCTGCAGTGCGGACCCTGCTCTGAGTTAGTACCAGCTGGCAGCAGTGAGCACACGTGTGGGAGGTGCATCCAGGTAAAGGAACTCCTCTGCATAGTGGCAGAGCTCTGGGAGGAGGTGAGTAGGCTGAGGAGTATCAGGGAGGGGCAGACAGATGGAATCACACCTGGCCTTCCCCGAGACAGGCCCAACAGTGACAGGACATGATACGGACAATTCCCTATCCTCTCTCCCCCTGGTTGAGCACAGTAACTTAAGGCTATGGGGCAATGGCAACAAGTTCCTTCCCAGGTGTATCTCCTCTGTGACTACCTTTACAGGTGTCCTGCCACAACTGAAAGCAGGCTGTAGTGAGGTGCGGGTGAATCTCTTCTCTCAAGTAACAAGTGATAGGATGAGAGGAAAGGAAACAGCCTCAACTTGTCCCTGGAGGTTTAGATTGGATGTTAGGAAAAATTTCTTCACTGCAAGGTTTGACAAGCCTTGAAGCAGGCTGCCCAGGGAAGTGGTGACATCACCAACCATGGAGGTATTTAAAAGACGTAGATGTGGCACTTAGGGACATGGTTTGGTGGTGGACTTGGTAGTGTTAGAGCAATGGTTGGACTTGATGGTCCTAAAGTCTTTTCTAATCTAAACTATTCTATGATTCTTTGTGTTTGATCACATTTTCTTAATATATATTAACTGACCTAAGTCCTGACTTAGTTGCATCAGTTTTGTGGATTTAATCCCAGTATTTTGATACTTAGAAGGTGAAGTTTAGTATGCAACAGAGAGTTTTTTTCCTTTGATTAAGGATTTATATGATTTATATGATGCTGAATACTGTGACAGTGTGACCAGAATTTAGACAGGACAATCATTATTGCCAGGCTGCTCACACCCTGCCTGTATGAACTTCTAAATGGCACCCAAATCTTCATCAGTGTAGTGTGATGAGATGGGATGTGTAGTGTAATACTGGGATTGTGTTGCAAAGTCCTCATTGGAAATCTGAGGGGAAGCATGTGATATGGAAACATTGGCAAGGCAGCTTGCCTGTCACATGTGAAGGCTGTGAAGCTGTGAAGCAACAAAACCAAATAGCTGTCACCTCTGTGAATTCCCAGTCAGAGACAAAGCCTTCCTAATTTTACAGGAGATAAGGAGCAAATTTCATCCCTTACGAAATGATGATGAAAATGTAGGAGCATCTCAAGAACAGAGAGACGGTGGAGCTGTGTTTCCATGAGTTTTTATAACAAGCAGGAGCCCTATCATCTGTGTTCTCCACGAAGCAACGCTGCAAAGGCAGAAACCTTTTTTCCCCCTGTCAAAGCAAATATGATATTTAGAAACACTGATAATTCTTTACCATTCACATATGATGATTCCAGTTATAAAGAGATTGTGGGTTTTTTACTCTGTTAGCTTCCAAGTAGCTTATATACCTTGAATTAATGAAAAACATATTCTATGTAATGAATTTGGAGGAAGAAAAAGTAAATTATAAACCTGCATTTGTCTGTATTACTGACATACCCATTTCACCTTCAGTTTAAGATGGACATCTACTTAAAATACATAACTAATCCAATACTTTTAGTTAATGTCTTTTTATTACAGTTGAAGTACCTTTTTGGAAAGACTTTTTACGGTTTATGAATACTGAAGCACAGAGCTTCTACAGCAATAGATATATTATAGGAATATAACTATGATAGGGTCAGAGCAGGCACAGGGTTTAGGTGAGCCACGGGCATGATAAAGGAGAAAATTTGAACCTGACTTACTCTTTAGTATGGACTGAACTTTGCCTTAGGCTGGGAATGCAGTTGTCCAACACTAGGCCTAAAAGTTGGCTATGAACCCTTCCTAAAATGTCCTTCTATTGCATGCCAAATGGGCAGATGACAATGGGAGTGTAAGCTCAAGATACTTTTAAATGATGAAAAATTTCTCACAGTGAAATACAGTAAGTGACAAAGGCATGTGGAGAGAACATCAGAGAACATCACCGTGCTTAATATATAGTTAAAAAGCAATAGAAATATTTTGACTTTTCTAGAAAAAACCAATGTATTATATACAGTCAGGAGTATACTTCATGGTATACTATAGCATACCATCTTATAACAATATAAACCTAGTATACCATGCTCAGAAAGAATGCACTTTGAAAACTGACAAGTGATTTCAGGTGTGCATCCAGCTAAAATATTCCTTTTACAACATGCCCTGCATATCACCTGCCTTCTCAGCTGTGAGCTCTGCAGCTTGAAATTTGTGCAGCTGTTTTCCACTTCTTGCTGCTTGGACAAACACAGGCTCTGGTGAGTGAGTCCATGGACAACTAGCAGATCAGTCTACCCAATTGTTTTTTCTTGAAAACATTGCAAACTTTCCAGATGTTTACATCTCAGATGAGAACCAGATGTTTTGGAATACTAATTGTTTTATAAATGGAAAAAGCTATAGATGCCTTGCCAAACAGTTCAGTTCTTTACTTATGAGTGATTATTCAGAGAATACTAAGAAAAACATGCAAAAACATAAAAGTAGAAAAGAGTTTCCTTTGGGAGCAAATAATGGATCTAGAGCCAGCTCATGGAATTAGGAATCAGCCTGAATGGCAGGGATGTGGTCTATGAATCTCTGCAAGGAGAAGAGCAAAGGCTCTTCCTCTAAGGCTCTTTAATAGTAACATAGCTGCTCCACACCTATGCCTACCAATGCTTCCATGTTACAATTCTCACTTGTATGGTCAACATGCTTTAACATACCAGGGAATAAGTTATGAATCCTCTAGCATGCACTTAACCAAGCACCTGCCAATCCTAGCTATCTTGGTTGTAGCTGTGGAAGAACCCCTGACGCTGTCTTCCCTGTGGTCAAAGGATTTGGTCTCTGAAGGCCTTTAAAGGTGCTGGAGGTGTTAAAGTTACAACCCCTGAAGAAGTCAGGAATTATTCCTAGCTCCCTTTGTAAGCAGAAGGGGACTGTGATCCAGTGCTATATTGGGACAAGATAATCCTGTGAGATCTGGGTGTCTAAGGATTTGCTGCCCTCTGTTCTCTACATAGAGGAAATGCAATGGCATGGATTTCATCAGGTCCATAGTCCGTATGATCCTGTGGACGATCAGGGAATTGGGAATCTGCACTTTAGCATGAATCTTGTAATCATGTCAGAGGCAGCCTTAGGGAATGGAAGTAGCAGGCAAGCTAAGGCATAGGACCTTGCCTTTCTCAGCCTGCAATTTAGCAGGCTTGTGCAACTGCCTAAAATAACCAAGTAATGGTCTGTGGTGTTCTCCTTAATTTCTCAAGAAAATAGATCCAAATGAATGATGTAATTGTAATAATCTATTTACTAAACTAAATTATTCTTTTGAAGGGGAAAGTCTTTAGTAGTGTTCATGATACTAGAAAAATTGGCTGAATAACAGTGAATTTTCTTAAAAAAGGACTACTTCTGCTGTCCTTGCCTGCTGGTTATAGTCAGAGTGGGTTCATTGGAGAAGAATACTGGAAGCTTAAGACATCTGGGAACTAAATAGACAAAAATAGGCTTGAAAGTGGTGTCTGAAGGCTGCTATGATCAAAATCCTACTTATGTATTTACATGGATTTATATACCTATAAAGCCAAGAACTTATTATAGTGACATTCTAACAGTTGATTCCAAGAATCATTATTAGTCTAGATCTATTTATTACAGGAAAATAAAGAATACTTCTATGCATAAAAATATTCAGAAATAACAATAATAATAATAATAAAAATAATAATACAGTTAAAATTGTTATGCAAATATTTCTTATTTCCTATTCCTTTTTTCCTATGTTTTGCTCACCTTTCCTCTGCTCTTCTGGGTCTTAAGGTTGTCAGCAGTTTCATTCTGGTGCATGGTGGGGTTATGGGTGCTACCAGTGTCTGGAGTCTTGCAGGAGGAACCATGACGTTCTTTTTGATGGTTTCTTCTTCATCACTCTTAGGATTCACTTTAGGACTTTTCTTGTATGTTAGCACAGTTTCAGACTTTCCTTTCTCTTCACTTCTCTGCAGCTTCATCTTACATCCAAACTTACTATCTATGGTGCCTTTTATGCATGTTAGATACAATTACTTTGTTCTCTTTGTTACCCCTAAAATTTGTTTCATCCAGCTCCAGGTCTGTATTTTTATAACTGACTATAGGTGAGTTCTTTATAGCCATGGAGTCTCCAGTGTCAAGCCATCCCTTATCATCCCATGCATGCACTTTTCTACACTGTATTCTGTGTCTCCGTATCTCAGGATCCCAGCTGCCAAAGTAGGACTAGATTTCTCTATCCTACATCATCATATATGTCATAAATATCTCATTCAATATATGCTTGTTATTGTTACCTATATAAAACTATGACTGTAGGACACAAAAAAAAAAAAAAGTGAAATTAATTACCTGAACTACCTAATCAGTTGGAAGAAATCACCAATTTTTCAGCAGAAAATCCAAGCTAAACCAAGTAATATAATGTCATGGACAGGTCAAGAAAATTTCAGAAAGAACAATCCTGGTAAGCCTCAGTTCTGAGGCCTTGCAAAGCTTATGCCACGTTACCAGCAATGACAGTGCCTATTGCAGTGCCGCAGTCACAAGGCTTAGTCTACAACCTGCCCAGCCAGTTTTAATGACCACTTGGAAGTCAAGTCACCAGCAGAAGAGAGCAAGC
Organism: Neopelma chrysocephalum; assembly: GCF_003984885.1. NCBI lineage: Eukaryota > Metazoa > Chordata > Aves > Passeriformes > Pipridae > Neopelma > Neopelma chrysocephalum. Next base: position 9,679,338 of record NW_020897689.1, on the reverse strand, counting down.
GTTGCTTTGCTTCAAGACAGAATGTACGTGCATACTAACAGGATACTTCTCCCTGCTTTCATTTGTTTGCTAGTTCCAAAAGAGTCTTTGTTTGCTGCTGAACAGTTCCACTGGAAACAGGTCTTTAGCTGCGAAACCCACTTCTGCAATTGCCCCTTTAATTTATTACAGAAAAGAGCATTTCCTACCTTTTTGACTTCCAAAGCAGTAATGCAATGAGTCAGATCACTCACCAGGGCTGTGTGTCTCTGTGTGTCAGTCCATTAGGGGCAGTGAAATACTATAATTTCCAGCAGCTGGAGTTCTGGTCCTACATTAGGTTAGAGCCACCATCCTGTTTTTCCAAACTTAGATGTAAAGATTACCATGTACAAGAGCTAGTTTCTCCCTTAATTATCCAAAGAGTTTTTGATTAAATCTTAACCATTCTCTTCCCTCTAAGGTGCTATGTGCACCTCCAGGCCTGAAGCAAAGGTCCTGCAAATGGGAATAAAAGCTAGGTTTTATTTATCTCCAAGCAAAGCATTAGGGATATTGTTTTGCCAATCTGTTTTGCGTCACCCTTCCCCCCCCCACTCCAGTAATCAGGATGAATTTAAGGAACACAGACACAACTTTAAAGAATAAGTATATAAGTTTACTATAGTGGAAAATAGTAAAGAATTAAAAAAGAAACAGTGGAGTACGAAAGGATACACTTAGCAATGCATCTAATCATCACTACGAAGAAAGTCTTATAGTGATTAAGAGAGATCCATCACCAATTACCCTAAGTACTTGTCATCATCCAGACCGCACTTCAGCTGGGAAGGCCCCGATCACAGTGAAGGTCTGGCGAACCCCTTCCCGGTAACTGGGAAATCCTACACTGTGTGTCCACTCACAGGAGAAGCCTCCATCTTTGCTGTGAGAGGGTCCAGCTTATATAGCGTTAAACAAACCAGTTTACCTCATTCGATTGGTGTGGAAAACAATCTGGCTTTCTTCCTCCATTGGTGTTCCCCTGAAGCTTAGCCAAGGCCAAGAGAGAGACCAAGGGAGTCGATCTGGCCGATCTACTATCAAATGCTCCACAGCCTTGACTAGTCACTAAATACAGAACTTACAGCTACATTGATATCTCAAATATGAACTAGCTGCTACCATGTGAGGCCTACTGCTTTTCGCAGCCTTGGCTGCAAAAAAAAAAGGGCATATTTATAACACATACGGGCCTTACTAATTATTGATAACATGCTGTGCTAGCAAGCATAAATGTGTATTCTTAAAGCATTACTAAGGATTATATAGCATCTTGGTAAATAAGCAGATATATGGCTAAATACAATATTAGGTTGGAGAGTTCATCTTATAGGTCAACTTTGGCTGAGGGCCAATCCTTCAGGCCACAGCATTACAGATACCCTGAACAGAAAAAGTTCTTAAGTACACAGGACATACACCAGTCATGACTGACTAATTACATGTATCTTTGCATTTACTGCTCTTTTAGAGGAAGTGTTAATTTAGGCTTAAAAAAAAATAAACCAGAACTATTCTAAAAGTCAGTCAGGTGCACTCCTTTGCCAAGGCAAAGGGCTTCATCATGGAAAACCTCTTAGATTATTAACAGAATCTATCAGCCCAGGAATCCACATCTTGAAGATTGTTTTTTGAAATGAGGCTTCCTGAGTATTTAGAAAGTAACACTGTAGTGAATTTTTTTTAAAAAAGTTTGTTATATGTTTGCAATTCATCAGGGATTATACTTGGAGCTTATGGCTCTAAACTATACTTACATAGATGTGGATGTTCAGAGCTGGATACTCACTAGTACTCTCAGAAGGATACAAAAAAAGTGAATGAGTATCCCAAAGAGGGCCTGAGGAGAGATGCTAAAGGAATTTTCAGAAATGCAGTACTTTTAAAGAAATAAGAACCTAATAAAATAAAGCTTGTAATCTTTATTCAGACAAGTCTGATTCTGTTAGTTTTTATATTGCACAGTATTACTGGGCTTAAATGATTTTCTGATATCTCTGGTACCAGACAGATATCAGAAAAAATTTTAGCTTAGTAGAAGATGCTAGATTACATTCAAAGATAAATATCAGTGGAAAATGAAATGGGAAAAGTTGTTGTTAGACTATATAATTTTATTGGGTTGCTCTTCTAAAAACTGCTGTCTAATCAGTTTTGTTTTTTTAATAGGTATTGGTTTGCTTTGAAATATGGCTGCCAAGCTGCATTTAAACTAAAAAGCAGTGGAGATGCTTCAGAAACAGATCCTTCCAACTTCACTAAAAACCAAGCTATTGATGCAGTGACTGATATTAACATGCTCAGGGTGTTCAAGGCTTTTCTTGAGACCACGCCACAACTTTTTGTCCAGATTTACATCCTCATGCAACATGGCAAAACTAATTGCTATCAATGTGAGTCTTTTTTCTTAATTTGCAAGTTGAGTATCTTACTTAAAAATATAATGCATGTGATTGGATAACATTTTAAACATACCTTGGAAAACACACATTCCACAGTATAATTACCTTCATTTAATTAGATTTTCTGTCTATTGGATGGTCCATTCTGCTAATTGATGAGAAGGAAGATTTCACTATAAAAAGTCACTTAGGCAATACCTTTAAGAACCATAGGCTGGGCAGGATAACATAGGCATACCAAACAAGTATCAGATGCCTAGATTTCAGTAACTAAAGTGAGCCTTAAAATTAAGGTGACTTGTTCCAGAGCACAGAGTAAATATAAAATTGTGGTAAAGTGTTAAGAAGCATAAACTTGTCCAAAACTTCATTCAGATATTATAATGTAACATAAGTATCTTTTTCTCTGGTTTAACATTTTTCCTTGTGTTTTGTCTAGATGCTGCCATTTTTATGTCTTTTTGTGGTATCTCCTTTTCAATGGTTGATTATCAGATGTCATTACGAAAATCTCTGCCTGACAAAGGTGAATTTCGTGTGCCTTCCAAGTTCATATATCTCTTCTATAAACTGCTTACCATCACTTCTTGGGTACTCAGTATTTCACTTATCACTCTACTGAGTGTTAGAATTTCTGTAATTCTGCTGATATTTCTTTGGATCTGTGGCTTCATTTGGACTTTGAAACAAGGTACAACATTTTGCAAATCTAAGAAGATGGAATATCTGTACAGAACTGTAGTTGGAATAATTCTAATTTTTACATTTTTTAACATAAAGGAGAAAAGAACAAAAGTTTGCATTTCTATTTATTATGCTACTCACACTGTAGTAACTCTAGGTATTTTGTTTGTATATATGTTCTGGAAACCTTCCATTATCAAGGAAATACATTTTACGATTGTGATCATCTTAACTATTTTACATCTGGTGTTAGGTATTATTTTTCTTGTTGTTTATTATAGGCATTTTCATCCAACTACTTATTGTAGACCACAGGCATGTTTAGATGAAGTTGATGGAGTGGCAGGAAAAAAAGATAGAGTGAAAACGGGCAGATTTCAAAATTTTTTAATGCCGTGAATGGTGTGGATCTTTTTTTTTGTGAAGACTTCAAAGCAAATACTTGCTGGACAATCTGTTTCTCTGTCTTGTTTCTTATGTATCATCACATAAGGGACCAGAGTTATTGATTTTGAATAACTCTTTGTTTTCTGATACTGTACAAAAACTGTAACATGAATATTTACCTGCTGGTGAAAGTTACTCTTGAAAAAGAAACAATCTAACTATCCAACACGTTCCACTGTTTTAGTTTTTTTCGCAATGCAAATGTAACATAGGAAAAGCTAAAAGTTAATAAAATGAAACCTAGCATTAAAACCACATTCTATTCATTTATGTTGATTCTGTTAAAAATAAGGCTTGCTTTTTTTTCTTGCTGGAAGAAAAGAGGAGTGCATTTGAAATAACTGAGGGCAGTGATCAGTTAACTGCTTTTCCCCGTTAGTGTAAGAGCTGCAGTTCGTTTTTAGATGCACATGGTAACAAACTGTACTGCCTTCTCCCTAAACATCCCCTAAAGAAGAATAGCTTTGATTTATGGCGCAATCACTGTCTTGCAACAAGGAAATTTGGGGAGATATTTTCAAGCATTTTATCTTCTAGGTGTTTTAATGACTCCTTTGTTGTTTTTGTTCTGCTAATCTTTCACAGAATCTTCTGTATTTAGGGGTGATACCAGCTTGTTCGGGGTTATAATAGCAGCCTGAGTGATTTATGGATGGCAACAGGAGTTTTGCATATAAAGGAAGAACTATCTTCCATAAAGCTTTTGTCTCCTTTGGGCTCTAAGATGCAACACTTTCAATGCTGGTTTCCACTGAAATAGGAGGCTGTGCAAGGTATACAGTGGTGCAGAGTCTTTTGTCTTTGTCACTGGAGAAAAGAGAAAAGAGGAGTGACTTCTGCTAAATTGCACTCACAGGGACTGGGAAAAGATATAATAAGTATCTTGTCCATCAAGAATTTTTGGCGGAAGGCAGAGTGAAATTAGACGACATTTCATTGAATGCTAAAACAACAACAAAGGAAGTAAGGTTGATAGTTTCTTCAGAAATAAAATTTAAGGGGAATCATTTCAGAGCTTCCGTGTTTTAAATCTGTATTATGAAAACCTGGGGCTCTTTCCCTCCCATTTTCACTTCCAGTAAGTCACATTTGCAGTTAGAGTGGCTAAAATCAAAGGGAGGAAACAGGGGCTGAGAAAAAAAGACTAGAGATAAGAAAAACTGATAAACTTCACCAGGAACCAAATCTTTTAGCATTATTGATTGACAGCAAACTTCCCTGAAACTTTGGGGGAATGGCTCATAATAAGGTCGATAGTTAGGGTGCTCAAGAGCTGTGTCTTGTGCCTTTTGTATCAACTTCATGGACTGCAGACTGCCTTTTTCTTGTTACTCTTCCAGCCTTACCTGAGCTTAGCAAATTTTCTAGATATGATTCTTTCCTGTTCCATGTCCACATTTTCTTTACCATGCCAACCACGTACATCTCCTTAATCCTAGTCAAGGAAATGAATTTCTATGTGCATAGCTTGAACTGAATGGTCTGACTTTCTGAGACTACACATAAGAAAGTAGTGTAGTGAGAAGTGTTTTCTTCTAAAATCCCTCATTTCCACTCAGGGATAACTAAATGTGAGTCCAGAAGTTAAGACATAGAAAAGCACAATCCATGAGACTAAAGCAATAGTTTTTCTAAAGTTAATATGTAAAAGAGTATCTTCACTTCTCTCTACTCCGGAAAAGAGATTTCCAGATTTTTTTGCCCTGGAACATTCCTTCTTAGGTAAGAGGAAAAAGCCCAAGATTCCACCCTACCTCATGCACCATGATTGCCCTAAATTCTGTCTCCTTTATCGCAGAGTATTTACTACCAGTAATGGTGTCCTTGGCAGCAAAATGCTAGCCTGGTTTTAGGCTGAATATACTTTTATTTTGCTATGAAAAAAATAGGATCCTGAATAGTGAAGATGATCCTTATATTGCTTGCCACACTTGTTTGTTTATCTAAAATCCTGAGAAGGGACTAGGGTAAAATGGTGGAAAATGCAGAATATTATCTCTGTCTTGAAGAAAATGACAATTTTTGTCTACCCATTTTTTCGAGGACCACCTCAAACTTCATACATTATCTGAGAAGCAGATCTCTGGGGAAATATGGGATCCCGAGAAGTCCTAGTGTTTCAGCCCTGGGGCCTCCAGGTTGTCTGCCTGCTGAAAGAAATCTGGAGCCTGAGTTGCTCTGGAGGAAGGTTAGTTTCTGGTGAAACAAAAGAATTTGTCCTGCTGATTTTTTTTTTCTCCTTTCAATGAGCTGAGAAATTCCAAATAAAAGTATTTCATTGCCATCTCTCTGGCCAACTCCTAACACTCACTTTCTTTCATGAAAGAAAAGCTGAATATTATGCTGCCTTCTGTTCTTATGTCTCCTCTCTCCCTCTTCTGTGCCACTAAGAGGAATATTATGCTGAAGTTGAGTTGGTAAGAAAGATATCTAGGTGGCTGTTTATATCACTCTAATTCAAATATACACCAAACCCAATTACTTCAGTTTCAATCCGTATTTTATGCTTGTAAATCCTTGTTGATATAGCCATATCCTAAACCAGCGAAATGATCCTTGGGGAAATCATGTACATTGTTTCTATAAAACTTAAAGAGACCTTCAGTGTCCTGCCACCGATATATCTCCATTTTGCAGTCAGTCATAGGGCCTCAAGAGATGGGAAATCCTGGTAGCTTGTACCCTGTAGATTTTTATCTACAGAGGAATATTATGAGAATAAAAATTTTTCAACTGTAAAGTCCTCCCTCTCTTCTTGACCTTGAGTTCAAGCTTTTCACTTGATTCCCTTCATTTTCACGCATATGAAAGTGGCTTCTCATTTGTTTGGTCATTCTAACTCAGAATCACTGTGGTGGAGTGGACAAGGAAGCACATGAATTGACTCCAGACACATTTCATATCACCAGTGACCACTTCAGACAAAACAAAAAAAGCCCCACTTCACCTGGGTGTAAAGTTCAAATAATAGACTTCATACATATCCTTTCTGTTCCTGGCTACTCTTAAAATTCAGCTGCCACTCAGTTCATGCGTTATGCTTGACCTTGTCATTTTAATCTAACTGCAAATTGAAAACAAATGGGTTTTTTTCTCCCTTTTTTTTGTGTTAAGTATGCCCATTACATCTTACAAGAAGTATTTTAATAGGTAAAATAAAATTAATAAACAATTTCTTCCTGTTTTGACTACTGTCAGGCCTGGGTAAGAAGAACAACATTCAATAGAATTGTTTTAATTATTTTACTAATATTCAACGTGCCATGTGATGGCATGGGTGAGCTCACCTGATGTACCACAGATAGCATTGATTTATGAAGCCATAATTGGGTTTCCAATAAACATTTGTCAAAATAATGTATTCATTCAAACCAATGCCTTCTTTATTTATTCATATAAAAGAGCACTTAACTTTCAACAAAGAATTGCCTGCCATCAAAAACACTCCATAAACGGGGGAAATTTATGAAGATACTGTACCAAATGGTGATTGGTGGAAGACTAAAGTTCACTTTAACCCTTCAGAGTGCTGAGTTCCACCTATTGCTTGATACCGGTACTAGACATACTTCTTACTGAAAGCCCAAAACCCGAACATCAACCTTTGTATATTTACACATTGAAGTACCATCTCTTTTTTCTACCATAGAGTCTTACATCTCACAGATGGTTTCAAAACTAACATCTCTCATTTTTATTATGCAGTGTAGAAGCATGCACAGAGCTCAAATATTTTTAGGCTTACCTACATTCTGCCCACAGGTTTCACCATGTATACATTCTTCCAGGAAAAGATAAGCTTTGAAAGGTTAAACAACATATCTTGTCTGAACCTGAAGAAGTACATGTACTTGTCGTTTATTCCAAGTGAAGAATTGTCCTGTTTTACCTCTTCATGCACTTCTCTAGTTTAATTTTACAGAATTTTAGTAGAAGAATAGCAAAGTAGATGGGCTGTACCATAGATATTTGAATGGAGTGCAGCTAATCTCTTGGAGTCCATCTTCAACAAAAAAATTTTCTTCTTTTACCTCCAATTAGCTAACATATAAAAAATACAAGTCACACCAAAGATTCTCACTATGCAAGTCTTACATTCATTAGCTTAGTAAAATGTAGAGTTTGGTGGGATAGGCAGTGATGCTTCAAGCAATGTAGCCTGCTAGAACCTATTGAAAATACAAATTGCACTGGTCTTCCTATGACTGTATTCTGGTTTCCATATGTTTCTATTTTTAGCATATGGTTTTTATTTCTGACAGTGAACATGTAAATAACAGAACATCATTATCATTATCATTACTACTAGTGGCACTTTGTCGAAGTGTCTAGGATGACAATACGTAGAAGAAAATCTATCTGTTGGATCTGGAAAGCAACAAAAATTAGTAGTAAAGTTCTGTAATGCTTTATCTGAGCACTTACAAGTGATCTCAAGTCTCTCTGATTCAGCAGAGATATTTTTTAGTGGGAGCCTACAAAAGAGATAGTTAATCCTTTTGATCTGTGAGCAGTAAGTAAACTGCTGAAAATAAAGGGCCAAATGTTACTGGACAGTTCCTGGCTGCTGTGATAAAGTAAACGACAAAACTACATGTTTGCAGGTCACTTGCAAAGATGAAGGTACACAGAGAAAGGCATAGTGGGTAGAAAAAATGGGAGCTGGTGTTTTTTCCACATAACCTACTCCACACATTCAGTCTAACTTGAAGTATGTTATGCTGTACTAGAGGTGAAAGAAACCTCAAACATAATTTTCATCTTTTTTTTCCAACAGTATGACTTTTAATTACTCAAATTCAATGCACTGTAGCACAAATATTTCTGTGCAGAAGCTCTGTCTTATCTCTTCTTCCCTCTTTGAGTGTTTGGTTGCCACCCTAAAGTATAAGTTCAACTGCTGCCTTCCCTAGGGTCTGGTCTCCTTTAGAAGTTTCTTTTCATGAATATTCAGCCCATGATTGAAAACACAGCTTCTCTTCTTCAGTGGCAGGTATTTAGTCATCAGAATTTGTCTGTGTGTTCACATAGAAATTTGAGCATCTTCAGAAAATTGCCATTAGGTTTTTACAATCCTGCTATGCTTATATTTGGGGTTTTCCAAAAAACTACCTTCTACACGATGATGTGCATCTTTAGTGAACATTGCATTATTCAACTGATAGAAGAAATGCATTTGCCTGGTTGAAGTTAAGCTGAGTGGGGATACATGCCACTGTCATGATGGAGACTGAGTGCTATTGATAGTTTTGTAGGCCATCAGGTCTTTGTCTTACTGTTTGAATTGGATGAAAAGGCAGAGAGGGAAGAGAGTATTTTTGTAATCTGGGCTCTGGAAAATGGTATCATACAATAGGTACAGTGACACAGAAAGACTACGTACTACAGGTCTCTTCCATGCTGTTTGGGGCTGTATTTTGCTGGGCTATAGACATTCCTAAACTTAGCTTTAAAAGAATAAGTCTTCGTCTCCTGTCACTTGCTTTTGTCAGCACTCTCAAGCAGAAAACAGTACCTCATATAGCTCTGTGCTACTCTGTCACATTCACTAGTGTGTGGCAGTGTTACCTGAGTGGTATTGATACTTGTAGGTTGGTATTTACCTCAGATTTCTGTCATACACAATTAATTCAAATTGCATGTTAAGTTGTGTAAGGTTCTCTTTGACCAACGGAGAAAATAATTCACACCCATCCTGTCTACCCTGCCACCTATTCAGGATGTGGTAAATGTTCCTTTAGGAGGTGCCCTTTCCTTTTGACTATGGCAAAAATGTCAACAGTGTGCACTTTAGGTAGGTAGAATGAGGTTATGTAACTGACCCTTTGTGTAATAAAACTATCATATGTAGCAGAACTCCAGCAAATTATCAGCAAGAATTTTTCCTCAGGTTGTTTATATAGAGAGCAAAGGGATGTTAGTTGGCTATTTCAACCACTGAATGCTAAAAAGTGAATGGTAGGAATGCATCTTCTCTATCCTATTGACATGGACTACTCTGAGGTGTTGAGAGCCTTTGAATCTCATTTGCTTCCTGAGCATAAAGGCTTACATTTAGCATTTCAGACTACCTTATTAAAGACTTTGGACCACTTCTGAACAACATGTTGAAATAAGTAACCTTTCTCTGAAACTTGGTATTAATGTCACCTGTGCCAAAAGCAACCATCTCGAGTGCTTGAAAGATAAATGCATTATCAACTTTTATTAGGTGCAAATTGCTGATACAGCCCTATTTTCTCACTTGAGAAGAAAAGTGGAAGGAACTTACCCCTGGTGAATTCTCCCTGGATTCTCTACCACGGCCTTGAGTACACGGATTTCACTGAGTGTGACCTTATATTCTGCAGAGCTGACTGGCATAGTTACATAAACACAAGGGAAAACAGACTAGGCCACATAACATGGAAGAAGTCCCTTATAAACAACTTCTTAAATGACACTACTAGAATTTGCATAAGCTAATGATCTTGTGAATTGGCAAACAGTTACCGTAATCAACAGCATTTTAAAAAAGCTAATATAAGCGAAGTTGTATTTCAAGTTGCATGTCCATTTCTACTGTGTTCTGTTAAAAAAGAATTTTATAACAGAAATAAGCATGGCAGTTTCAAACAAGAATGACTATTGTGTGAAAAACACAAGTATAAAATTATAATTACTGATTTGACATCCATAATTATAATCAGACTTGAACAACAATTGTAGCTATCAGTAACTAATTTATGCCTTTCTTTGATGGAAGAAATGAAACCACGAAAAGCCTTTCCTCACTTATGTTCTCCAAGCCAAAGAAATAATATTTACAAGTATGTATTTAGAAGTATAATTAAAGCAGCTGGGTGTGGCCTTCTTCCATCAGAAAGAAAACCAAAACACAAAACCACAAGGGGTTTTGTTGTTGGTTTTGTTTTGGTTTTTTTTGTTTTTTTTTTTTTGCTAATGAGGGACTGCGCATGGGAGAATAGAAACTGTTAACTTGCAGGCCTTGTATAGGCAATGACTGTTTTTCCCTCACCACAGTGGGCTGGACCTCTGAGGCTCGGCAATTACCAAACACCACATGCAAAGTGGAGTGCAAACCAGCCCTTTGCTTGCTGGTTAATGACTACATACACTTGCGTGTTTTGAGAAAGGTGCTCAGCTCAGCCACTTGGGAAACAAGCAAGTGAATGCCACTAAAATACTAAGTCTTCCACTTCCAGCTTCCATTTATCAATAAAATGTTCAAATGGGTGACTGTCAAAGCAATGACTTATTCGCTGCTTACAAAAGTCACAACAATATTGTGTCAGTGGTATCTCATGTATATGTCAGACAGCCATACATCAAGCCAAAAGTTCTACATGATTTAAGATCTCCGTGTGAATTTTTGTTTTAAAAAAGAGCTTTCTCAGCAGTAGATTAGAGAGAATCTGTAGTTAGTGATACAGTTTGCTGTAGCTAATCTCAGAAAGTTAAAGGGTGTTGCTCAGCGGAATAAATGGATCAATTCAATATGGTACCATACTAAAAAAGAAAAAGGGCCTGTTTCATAAATTTTAGAAGACTGGATTCTCCTACTGCCTACTGACCTCAGCAAGTTCTCAGCAAGTGCAATTCACCATTGCTTTATCATCTGGCAGTCAGAGCACAACTTGAGAAAACAGCACATACAACATCACAAGCCATTAAAAAATAATTTCAGAAGAGACTTGCCCATACCTTGTCTCTCTCACTCCTTCATTTTCTGTGAAGGCCCACCTGGTCCTTCTTCAGCAGTGAGCTCTGCTGCTGCTGTTCAGCAAGAAGCATCTTTGTGTGACACGCAGGCAGTCTGTGCTTGGGTAGGTTAAATGGCAACAGGATTTTGGATACCACCTGAGTGAGGCTGAGGTGTAGAAGAGAGAGGAAGAAGCAGCAGGTAAGTTCCTACTCTGTTCCAGCATAAAGCCCCTGTTTCAGCTCAGTCTCCACTAGTCCCCCACTTGTGCCTGTGGAGAGGGCAGGAGCCCATCTCCTGCACAGGAGGAAAGGGGACAGCCTGGCTGTGCAGCCAGATAAGTGCCCCCAAGTGAGGCTTTTCTGATGCACCTCAGCCCTGCTGCTTATCTAAAGATAATTTGAGTGTTGCATAGTTCCCTTGCTTCTGTAGGCCTAATTATTGTACATACAAGGCCTACTTTTCCACATTTTCTTCCTTTCTGTGTCAGTGTCCCATCCACAAGTTATGATGCCATGCACCTTCTTTCAGATGAGGAGTGCTAGATAGTCCTCCTCTCTCTATACCAGAGGTTCTGTCACACCTTTTTCAGGAACTTTTTTCCAGTGTCTTTTCCACCCATCTTTTCTGTCTCCATAAGTCTGTCAGTCTCCCATTTCAGCCATTTTACTGCTTCTGTGCACATATCCTCGTTTTCTCAGGTCTTGTCCTTCTCCTTCATGCCTTTATGTGATTTCTCCATCCTCCAATGCCTACACTAATGCCATTGCTGTACTTCTGGCCTGACATAATTTTGTTACTAACTTATTACTTCTCTTTCTGCCCAGCTGTGTCACAATTACAGAACAGCTGAGGTTGGAAGGGACCTCTGGAGGTCATATGGTCCAACGCCCCTGCTCAAGAAGGGACACCTATCGGCACCTGGGTTGTTAGTTACAGAAATTCCCCAAATGCAGTCATGTTACAGTTGCAACATACAGGACATGTTCCCGGCTTGAAAATTTTGGATTGTGAGAACTTGAAAAAAGAAACACACCAAGAAAAGCTCCCAGATCCTGAATTACTGTGTCACATGAGCAGGCCACAGTTCTTTGCATTTCCAGGTAAAAAAATTGGAAAACATAACATGGACCCAATTTCCAGAAGGAGATGTGGTTTTTAAAAGACTTTCAACACCTAAATATTAATAGAAAAGCCTGATATAGTCTTCCTCATTTATATGGTTTGTGAGAAACCTCAGCTTACATGTGGTTGCTCTATCACAGGACCCTATTGCTATTCCCCTAACTTCCTATAGAGTGAGGTTGAATAGTCACATCTTCATTGTTTGTGGGTGTCCACATGAGCTGGAGATTGACCATGGTGCAAAGGCAGGGACACAGGGCCAGCTCTAAACCCCTTTGAAGGGAGGCATTAAGTGTACTGCAGTGAGCTGCTTCGTGAGCACCTTGGGCCCAGGGAGTTTTATAGAGTGGATGTGGTGCTGTGTAAGAGTGAATAAGGCCCTCTGGGCTTCAGCCAAAGTATCCCCACAGTGTTTCACTGATCCATGCAGATGGACTGGTTTTGTCCAGGACTCCAGAGTGGCTGATCTCTTGTCTATTTAACTTAACTACATGTTCCTACAGCCAGGCTTATATATGTCTGTACAATCTGCATTTATTTCATCCTAAGTATTTTACTTCTGTTACTCTAGGCAATATAGCTGACTGCAAAAAGAGCACCTATGCCAGTGATGTCTTCTGGTGTGACAAAGAGAGAAAACATGATACCAACAAAAATAGCATAATGCACCACAAAATATTCATATATATATATACATATAATGAAAACAGATGGTTGTTGCTGTGCTGGGAGGGGCAGTATTGTTTATTGTATAAGCAGCCATAAGTGTGGGGACTGATTTTCATTTTTCTAATCCTTTCTTGTCATCCTGGGTCTGTTGCCTAACAACTAATCTCCTTCATGCATAAACTATTAACTGGCAGTTCTAGCATTCATCATGCAACCAATTGTCTTTATCTAGGGACTATTTTAATCTGAAAAACAGTTTATATTAGAAACACATTCTTAGCAGAATGCTAAAAAGACTTTGTAATCTTTCAAATAGGGATCAGGGCATGGTATGGTGATTTCCTTGAATAGTGATAATGCCAGAGGTCAGTTCTGAGATTTAATTACCTAGAACATTATTGAAGAAAGGAACATAATAGAGGGATAAAAACAATTTCATAGATTAAATTTTTTAGCAACATTTTGTATTACTCCATTCTACTCTCTATTCCCCCTCTAGCTGTCAGGGTTTTCTTTTTCCCTTGGCTTACATAGATGAGAAGTTGACAGTGCCAGAGGTAAAATTTCTCTTTTTATCCACAAAAATGTGCAGCACAGGCAATGGTATGTTTTCAACCCACCCTGTCCTATCAAGTCAGGCTGTTAATTTAAGCAGTGTCTGCCTGGAAAAGGTCAGGTAGCAGGAACTTGAACATTAAATTTTTTTAGAAAAGTTGCCTTGTGGAAAAAGTGGCATCAGTGTCACTTATATCGCTTAGAGCATGGGATAAGGAATTGATAGCTTTTTTTGTTTTGATTCTGCAGTAATATTGCATCAGTTTCTCTAGACAAGAACTTTAGTGGAGCTTGCAAAAAGCCAGAGAAGTTGTAGTGAGGTACTCAACTCACTGGCTTATACACATTGGTAGCTAAGCAGAGAAGATTACGTGAATAAACACAGGTTGAGAGTTTGGACTTACCTGAAGAATTATAATTATCCTAGGATTATGTAGGAATCTCTGGATTATTAGAGAAATCTGTTTCAGTTCCCTATTAGCCAAGACTTGGTCCAACAGATCAAGGATGGATCAGCTGTTTGATTGAATTAGATAATAATTTAAGTGATGACAATTTAAGTTGTTTAAAATTCTGTTGTTATTGAAGGAATCACTTGCCTTTGTAGATGAACTGTAGGCCTGACCTTTCTTTGAGTTAGAAGAGTGCAGTCAAACTCCAAAACGAGATAACATTTTGTTTCTCAACACTTGTGTGAAGGGATTTCTTCTGCAGCAATACTGTGCCATCCTACAACTTCACAATATGCTGACCTCAAATACTGTAAGCAGTTCTTATTTTCTCATCTCAGAAAAAGAATGTAGTATGATTCCAGGTCAACCCCCAGCCTGTGCTGGTGCATAGGATTATTCTTCCCCAGGTTCAGGACCCTGCATTTGCCTTTCTTGAATTTCAGACAGTTCTTCTCTGCCCACCTCTCCAACCTGTTGAGGTTCTTCTGAAGTGCTGCACAGCCCTCTGGGGTATCAGCCACTCGTCCCAGCTTTGTGTTGTCAGTGAACTTGATGAGGAGGCAGCTGCCCCTTCATCCAAGTCATTGACGAATAAGTTAAACAATACTGGGCCCAGTATTGAACTTTGGGAGACGTCCCTTTGACAGGCCTCCAACTAGACACTGTTACACTGATTATTACTCCCTGGGATCTGCCATTCAGCCAGTTCTTCAGAATGTTAGAAATGTTAGCATTGCAGTGGGACTGCATATGCAGAGATACACATTTTAATAGTCATCCAAATCTAATTTGTTAATGATTACTTTAGACTACCAATAGGAATGGATTGCTAGTGCCCTAGCTACATTTAGGACAGATGAGTAACCACCTACCAGTGTAAAAATGACAAAACATAAAACAAATGGGAAACACAGTGATTTGAATGTTTCAGTTCCAGTCACTAAATCTGACTTTCTCGGGATCTTATTAGGGAGACAGAAATTATACAGAGCAGCAGAGGAGCAAGGATGACTACTCTAGCTCTCCTGAGAAAAAAGGCCACAGTTGCCTCACTCCCAACAGTACCTGAACAGGGTCCTGCTGCTGCTCCTGCTGTTGCTGCTGGTTTCAACTGATAGTCTCTGACAAGTCAAAGTAATGATTTAGTTCCAAAGTCCAGCCAGGGAACACCAGCCAGGCTACTGCCCAGATCTGATGTCCATGCAGGAGCTACAGTTAGAAATGGAGTTGGAGAGAAAGCTTCCTACCACACAGACCCAGTGTCTACTCAGGGTAGATATCTGGGAAAACTTCAACAACCCAAAGCCAAACATAACTGAGGCTCCTAAGGCCATGGGCAGAAGGTGTGTGTGTGGGTCCCAGGTGAGGCTGCTCAGGACCATGGAAGCCAGTAGTCGGGGCCCTGGCAGACTCTGGGGAAACATGCCCAGCAGGACCAAGCTAAGGCAACGTGTTTGGTTTGACAACTTCTGGTTTGCACAGGAAATTGGAGAAAGCTTTCTCAGTCCAACTGAAATCACTGCCCATCTTACAATATTTATATGGTCTAAACAAGCAGGCACTCCTTTAAACTTAAAAAAGAGGTTGAGTTTTGTCCAACTGAGGTCTGTAATAAAAATCCCATTGATTTCAGTGGGGTCAAGACTTTACCTCACTGTTTCTTTTCCTGAGCTGCTGTTTTGAAGTCCAATATGGTAATAAAAATGATTAGAGGAAGTGCCACAGACTCTCTTTTTCCAAGCCTTTTCTGGAAATCACGGACATCCCTCCTTTATCAGTACATTTTATACTCCCTCCTTTGACCCCTGTGTCAGGCTAATGGCTTTCTGATTAAGAGTCAGATAAACCTGCTCCAGAGCTCATCAATATCACTCCCTTTCGGCCACAGGTCTGGATCAGTGATGTGAGCATGAAATATGCCTTTCCTCCTGACCTGCTGATGGAAAAATGTTGTGCTACTGTAGGGCTTGCTGCTCTTAGTTAAAGACAGCCTAGCAAATGAATCAAGTGTGGAGTTCTTCCCCTGGAAATTCTTTATGCCCCAGTTGTTTGATCATCTTCATCACAAGGTTTTACTGCCAATACTTTTACTATTTCTGGAAATGGATGAGTATTATAAGTGTCTTCTTGCCATAGACCTGGGGTTTGTGTTTGTTTATTTTTGCTTGAGAAGAATAAATAAACTGGATCAGCGTGACTAGTAATATGCCAAGAGTTTAAACACATGAAATGACTAAGTTAGTGCTTTCAATATTTTTCTTCTCTGGGGGTCATCATTGTTTGGTGTTCAGCAAATAACTGCTCCTGAGATTATACTCTTCTCGGTTCTCACTGAGTTTGCCAAGGTAGTCAGGAGTACATGGCCATCCATCTTTTAGCTAGAAACTATGGAACTAACATAATGCACAGGATTAGGTGTCTACCTAAATTTAGCAGTGAATGCATATGTGCACTAGTTGTCTCATCCACAAACTTAGAGCTCCTTAGAGAGTTTTTCAGCTCACTATCCAGTACAGATGGGATTCAGCTGCCTAATCATGTATGTCTAGTGACATTTTGATGCTCCAGGATATTTCACCTGGCCACCATTTGCTACTCTTGAAGGGCTGAGATTTTCTGTATGTCCTGTGCCCAGCCTCCCTTGGTTCTGTCCCAAGTGTCCTAGAGCACCTCAAACAGCTCTCCACATCTCTCTTTAGGAGCGTGAATGCCTCTTTTGTTTATTTATCTTAGGATAAGGTGAAATGCTCTCCTGGCTTCACTGACTGTATTGATTAGTTCTCCATTGATTAGTCTGGAAGTTTAAGATGACCTTGGCTCACAGTAGACACTTAAATTCTGGTGACTTTCTGTCTGAAACCTAATCCTTGTGCCCCTACTAAGAGCTCCTGAGTCTTCAGGATTATAATTAGTATTTCTCAACATGGTTTAAGGAATTATTATTTATTAGTGTCAGTTTGCCCATCTAATCATAGTATCCAATGGTGCTGGTGTTTTCACATGGGGCCTTAGAAGGGATTTAAAATGTGGAGGAATTTGCACAACACACAACAGAGGTGAATTTCATATTTTGTGACTTTTCCTTTAAAATAGACTTACTGAGTCAGGAGGTTTGTTCATGCATTTGGCAACTTGCTCAATAGTAGCCTTTGGAAGACCTGCTGTGCCACTGTCAGAAGTTAGTATTTTTTTCTAATTGGGATTATCTGTTAATTCAATCATTACCTTTCCTTATAAATGCCAAAACCTCATCAAGCATTAATTTTGCTAAAAGACCTTATGATATGGTAATATGATATATAATGTAATATTCATAATCTATATGGTATTTTACAGTGTCTTCACAGTAGCAGCCTCATTATTAGACTTTGAAGTTTTATAAACTGTGTGTGTTGCTCCGTGTGGCTTATTTGTGCTAATTTGTGAAGTGCTGAGGAACTAATAGTAGTTGCACAGTCTCTGTAGGTATCAGGTGGCATTCAGTTTTGAAACTCTCAAGGAGTTAATTATTTGGGGTAGAACAAAGGAAAAATGCCTCTCCTGTTTTCCACTGAGAAGATATAAATTGATGCCTGACCATAAAAACAAGACAGAGTTTTTAATAATAATTCACATTAATTATCTCCTCATCAGACTAGCTAGTAGCTCTGTTAATGAATAGCAAGCTAGATTTATATTTATATACTGTTTTTACCCTACAGGGCAACAGAACTTTGCAGCCTTGCAAAGGAGGCCTCAGCATTTAGGTTTTATTTTTATTTTGTTTTTCCTTTCCAAAGAAGAGTTGACACACAGGCAGCAAGACTCCATTGTATGTGTATTTGTATAGGAGAATTATATATTTTTTTTAAATGCATGCTACTGCACTTCATTGTTTAGAAAATGACATATGATATCAATATCAAAGATCTCACAGCAATGCATGTACCCAGGGGACAGAGTGTAAACTACGGTGTGTAAACTTAATTTGGTCATTTCCTGACTTGTGCTTGGCTGACGCTAACCTATTCACTTTCTCATGAAGTTAGTATTTATAGAGAGCATGTGAAACATAGACTATATTTCATTCAATTTTTGTTTTAGTTATTTTGTATTGTGGTGCATCTTTTTCTACTGAAATCCTTTTGTCGTAATTGATTAATGTTCAAAAAATTAAATGTCTTATTTTTCTTTAAGAAAAATTTTCCATTAAGAAATCTAACCTTTGCTTATACCCTACAGATTTAGTAAACTAGAGCAAATAAAGGCATTCCAATGGCTGCAATGACTGCATGAAAGGTTCTTGTTTGCATGCATTTGGGGGTGGCAGCAGTGGAACCATTTGCAGATATCAACACCCATGGTAGCCTTTGGTACCAGTCTTTTAGAACTGAAGTTGATTTGAATTCCAAGAAAAGACAGACACTGTTAGTTGATGTTGATGCTGTATGACACCTGGAATGTTTTGTATGTTTTTTACCAATTTTACATCCCATTTCTGCCTGTTCAGCAATGAGCCAGTCAGAACCACTCCTATAATTTTAATGCTGCACTAGCTATTGGAAAGGGTATTGTATGCCCTCTGCTCCCTCCTCCAGCTCCAGGTTGGAATTTCCAGAAAAAATGAAATATCAGGCTTCATTTTCTACCCTTTTTGTCTGCTTTCTCTGCTTTCTTTTTGACATAGGACTAATTCTGCTTGAACTTTATGCCAACTGTCTGATAGAGGATATTGGACTTTCCGGTAACTTTATGAGTAAAAGTTTTCTAGTTGTTTTCCTGTGCAATTCATGAAACCAGCTGGAGTAGCAGATACATGCCTAGCATCCAAACAAGGCCTGTATTATGCTTCTACAAGAACTGGAATAGCCTTCTGACATCACTGGAGTTCAGCCTCTTGAGCAAAACCTAGTCTTTTGGTGGCAGAATTCTCCCTTTGGTGGTACACATAGTTTCTTCCTAACTTCTAAGAGAATTCACTTTCAAGCTCATGACAGCTAATTCTAACCTTAATATTTTTTATTAGAATTTTGGACAACAGCTGTGAAGTAATAATATCAAGAGCTGTGTTTCAGATGGTGAGGGTTAGTTTCTGCACATGGTTGAGTGGGAAGCGCAAGGCGTAAGAGAACATGAAGCATTTTCTTTTGGATAGTAGCATACATGAGTCCCTCCCTAGCATTCAGCCTCTCCTACCTTTTAAACTGATGTTTTTTCTTAACTCCATACGTAAGCATGTGCTTTGCGAAGTTGAGCAATGGATTTAAATGCTCAGTGGCACTGCAGCCTAAAAGATCAACATAACTTCTACGTGCATTTAAAAATATAATTCTCTGATTTGTTTCAAGGCAGAAATGGTTAACTGGGAAAACACAGCCCGGCACCACAGGCTCTCTATGTGCAAGGGCTTTAATGACCCCCAACTTTTAAAAATTTGTCAGACATAAAAGCAGTACTAATCTGATTAGTAACTGTGATTGAGTAAATCTACTGTAAAAATGGACCGTGCCCTGTTTTGAACATGATACCATGCTGGTCATTTGAGAACTGCCACTGTGAAACATAAAAGTCTCTTTGATGGAATATTTGTTTTATGAGTTGAAAAAAAGGGATAATATAATATTGTTTGTTTTCAAAATCACTTGTAAAATTTTATTAGCCAAGGAGCCAATATTCAAAACAGTCAAGAAAAGGCATGCTGTTCAGTACCAGAGATGAAAACTCATCAGAGAGGAAATCAAGTGGTTAAGTACAAGAGTTGCTCACTCTAATTCTTTTTGCTGCAGCACCCCTTATGAATAAAAAGAAGACAAGTCTTTCAGAAAACCGTATCTGCTAAGTTGAAAAAGTCAGCACTTGGTTGTGGGGCCTTGAAAACCCTCACTGAGCTTTCTATCTGCCCTCCAGAACATTTCTGCATGTCCCTTTGGCAGACACAACTACTAATTTTAAAGCAGAGAAATGTCTTCATTCCTTGGTGCTCACGTGCACTGCAATTAGTCTTATTACAAAATGCCAAAAAATCTCTGGCAGCTAAAATAAAGTCCAGATAAATGTCCACACCACTGATGAATTAGTTCCTTGAAAAGAAGTAGGGGTGGGCACGAGCCACGACATTTGGATCTTGATCCAGGTCTGGAAAACCTGAGGCTTGTGTTTTGGCTCAGCCCACTATATACATATATAGAAGGAGGTCAGCAGCAGCATTTGCATCCAGATTTCATTAACTGTTTATTTTAAGGGCATGCCTGTGTACACACACGCATGGTTTACAATTGTTATCCAAACTTCAAATAGAACAATAAATAATATTGCATATAAAATGTCTCATTTTACATTCGCCCACACGTAGAGGTATTTCCTTTCTGGTCAGAGCGTCTAAGAGGCTGTCCTGAGTCAAGAATGCTTTGACCGGCCTCTCTTGCTCCAACATTAATGTTCTATTTACCTAATTAAATATTAGCTCAAGCTGTTTGTATGGTAGAACATGCCAGCTACTGAGAGAGAAAAAACCCAGTATCCTAAGGCAAAAAGTGCATTTTTTAGACATGAGATGCAACTTATCACCCCCGCTTAAAAGCTTTTAATTTTCTAAAAGAGAAATAATTTCACCTTGTAATAAAGGACTTTTACTTTGTTCAATAAAGTGAAAAAAAAAAATTTTTAGGATATATGGAAATCCTAATTTGTCCTGCAACAAGTCTCTTGCTTCATGTTCAGTTTGTCTGCACTTTTGTACAGAAGGAAACATTTTAGAGCACATACAGAAGAAACTACCGGGACATTGCTCCTGCTTTTCCCTCTGCACCAGAGCATTTGCAGTCATGGGTGACTGGAGCCCAGACCTCCCTCTGCTCCTGCAGTCCTGGACCTGTGCCTTTCGTTGCCCAGGGAAGTTTCCAAACCATCACAATACGATACAGTAGTTCCCATTAGAAAGCGAGGACATGTCCTGCTCCTTACATGGAGCAATGGAGGATTTTTGGTGATACCGAGGGACTTGTGCCAACAGGGCAGGTTGTGGGTTCCATGCACAGCAGGTGACTGCCAGGGACTGGACAGGAGAGCCACAGAGCTTACTGCCCAAAACCCTGCTGCTGCACTCTCCTTGGGAGACCAGCTTCAAATTGTGCCCATGCCTGAAAGATCTTGCCATAAAACTCTTTGCTCCTGGATCCAGATAGTTATTGAGCACTTGTGGGAGAAATCGCAGGTGCAAAGTCCTGGCACTTTAGTTGGGGCAGCAGGGGAGGTCCTGAGCACTGCCAGTGTTCACAAGCGAGGCTTTAAACTCTGGCTGTAAGACGACCCTGTGCAATGAGTTTTGTTGAACACTTCCTGTTAAATCTGCATTTTTTTGAACAAAGGTCTTGAACCTAAAACTGTTTGAAACAACATTTTTTAGTGATTCACTTGTAATAAATACAGATGAATTAAAATTTCCTCTCCATAGGCTGTGTTCTGCTCATTGAGGAGAAAGAAAAATAGACATTTTTCAGACTTTTTAACCTGTGATTCAAGCTCTTCATATTTGTGTTTTAGTATGTATAGATACATACATATATTTTAAAGATCTTTTCATAAAGTGTGCCTCCTATAAAGACAGATCTGTGAAAATTAAATAGGAAGCTAAAGGATTTATCTAGGCTGGGGGAAGCTTTCTGAAGTGTAAAGATCAGTGGTCTTTGTTCCAAACCCAACAACCTGCATCTGTGACATACATTATTTTTCTATTTTGAATCTTAACTGAATTTTTGTCAACATTTCCATGGGGGCAAACTCTAAAAAAAGTCACCAGAATGGCTTATTTTGATAATTTTCTGCATCAGATTTCCGCTGTAATAAAGGCACTGTAGAGATGGTCAGCTTATGACTATGAAGTAAGGTAGAAAGTAATTTCCTAGGCTTGAAAGAATGAGTCATAAAAAGGAAGATGAGCATCTGGGACAGTTTCTGTGCTGCTCATAAGACCACAAATAAAGATCCAGTACAATCATGTTCTTTCAACTATCCTGTGATCCACTCTGTATAAAAAACCCATAAGTAACAGTGACCACAGCACACACCTATTGTGATTCTAAAATGAATCTTTGTTCTTCAGATAGTTAATTTATGACATAAATTAATTATATACATGCACAAGGACAAGGAGTAATAAATATATAATATTTTAGTGTGTGGTAACTACAGTGGAGTCAAGTCTGGAAATCTGAAGGAGAGTGTAAAATAGTTCCATTGAATGAAATGAAACTTTATGTCCTGAAAAAGGGGACTCAAATCAGGACTGTTTAAAACGCAATATGGATTTTCTCACCAACATTCTGACAGAAACTGAACTTGATCCACTATTCTTTTATACTTTCAGCATATTCTATTCCAGTATATTTCAAAATCAGTCTATTTGCTAGAAAAAACTCTGTTTGTATTGAAACACAGGAGTCACATACTTTCATCCCTCTGAATTAGGAAATTCCAAATGTATGGGGTCCCAGGCTGCTTGTTAGGGATGATGGTTTGTGTAGAACAAACGATGAACAACTCTTTGTTTCAATCCCAAACAGTTTTATAAATAGAGCTCACTTATAACCTCATAAACTTCATTCTATCCCGAGGCCTTTCTGCAGAACTTCATTTACACACTCACAAATTGAGCATTTAAGAGGTTTACTTTAGTTTGATAATGATCTATTAGAACTGATTATATACATATAAAAATTGGGTATCTAGTACAAACATTCTTTCACATAAACAATGCATCACCTCATTTCACTGTGATCTCATTTCTGGATGGGGTATCAAGTTCATGACATTATGCTAGGGCAAAGTGACTTGCTCTCGTAATAGTGCTTTGGAGCTTGTACTCTTTCAAAAACACAGAGCACCAGACCTTCAGCATTTTTGGGAAGTTCCTTCTTAACAGAGGTCATTGAAAATCGGGTGAGATTTTACATGTATGTATGAGATTTTATGGGAGGCATGTATATGTGCATATGCGGAGAGGGGGGAACAGAGGTGGAAGGACGGTATTAGTAGTAGGAACTTACAATATTCTGGTCACTTAGAAAGGGCATTCGGCATGTCACTGGTTATTATTGAGGCTTCTTTGTTTTCAATTTCTAAAATATCTCAAATAGCAATTCCTGAACCCTGGCCCACATCCTTTTCTTTCAAATTCCTTCCTAGGCTTCTGTCTTATGAAATGTTATACATCTTCCCAAACTTCCACATGAAGCAAATGGCATTCCCTCTGGCATGGCCCTGGTTTCATGACTGCAGTTTGGAGGGTGCCCTGTGCAGAGCAGTGGAGGGAGTGAATGTGACCACTGCCACGGCATTGCTGTTCCCCAGCAGGATGAGTTATTCTGGGGAGAGAAACTGGGAATGAATAGATGAGGACAATTCTGGTTGCTGCCCTTACACCAGCATCTGAGGTTATCCATCAGAGACAGTGAGGAGGAGGTAAGAGGAACATGCCAGATAGGAATAAGTATATCCCAGACGCTCCATCTGCTGTCAGTGCTAGTGCTGCCACCTAGAAAAGGGCTGTCATGATGGTGGTGGCTTAAATTGGCTGGAAGGAGTCCAAGGGAGCAGCAAAATTTACCAGGGAAGAGATTGCTGCAAGGAAAAAAGGAGAAGGACTTCTGGAAAATCTTTTTCTCCTCCAAAATATGCCAAATATCACGTTATTGCTAAAATTCTCTGTAAACAGTGTCCCAAAGCTATTCTTCAGCAAAGGAACAAAAGGAAAATCTGGTCACCCACCAGTGCCTTGGTGCACTTAACAGTTCTATCAACCAGTCAAACAGTGAAAATATTGATGTCTCTTCAAACTGTGCCTGACTTATTTCATATAGGCTGACAGCCCAATATCAGCAACATCTCAAGTGCCAAAAAAATTAATGCCATATTACATCTTCTCAAGTGAAAACACAAATGAGCATGTAACCGTTTTTCTCATCTCTCTGTGACTGTTAGCAGAGCAGGCCTCAGTGGCTGGTTTTCCTCTGGAGAATCCATGAGACCAACAATGTAACTGAAATAACTGGAGAAAACACAGACACAACAATTTTAGTTTTAATGCCAAATCCAGATAATTTAATTTTTTTTTCTTTTTTACCAAGATTTTTGCTCAGAATTTATTTCAGGTATGATACTGCAGTTTTCTGTTTCTACAAGGAATCCACAAGAATATTGCCATTGATAGGTTAATTCATTGATAGGCAATCATATGTATTTATAAACCGCACAAATAATTATGGCTGAGAATATGCAGCCAAAAAAGTAAAAAGGAAGGGTAAAAATAATTTTTAAATCCTCTCTAGATTCACTTATTTTTTTCTTCTGAAGGATTTTTTTTTCCAGGCAGGCATTCCCAGAGAAGGCTGCAATGGTTTACTGTCAGAAAATGTCTGATTCTTTGTTAACTGTTTACATTTGGTGAGCTCTACAATATCCTTACACGTAACATCAAAGACTGAGTCAGTCCCTGCATTCAGTTTGTTCCCACACTTGAAATGAATACTGCCTGAAGAAAGCTGTAGTTCACCACTGTCAAAGGAGCCAACCCATGGATACAGACAGCAATAGGACTCTGCTGTGGATAAAGACGTGGTTGAGGCACAACTTTGTTTTCTGATGAATCTACAGTGATCATTAGCTCTAAATATCACTAAGTATTGTCAACCCTAAATATCTCCTGATTTCTGAGAGAGACTATTTACAAGAGCATTTAGTGACAGGACAAGGGGGAGTGGATTCAAACTGGAGTGTAGATTTAGATCAAATGTTAGAAAGAAATTTTTTACTGTGAGGGAGGCAAGGCACTGGAACAGGTTGTCCAGAGAAACTGTGTTTGTTCCATCCCTGGAAGTGTTAAAGGCCAGGCTGGATGGAGCTCTGAGCAACCTGGTCTAGTGGAAGGTGTCCTTGCCCATGGCAGGGGGGCTGGAAACGAGACAATCTTTAAGGTCTCTTCCAACCCAGGCCATTGATGCTTGTTTGCTGAAATCCAAATTAGTTGATCATCAGTTCAAGCACAGGAAAACGCTTCTCACAGCATTCTTTTTGTTGGAGAAGAATGTTGGAAGAAATACAGGAACTTTTTAGATTTTATTATTTTTTTGGGTAGTAACCAGCTCTTTTTTTTGTCATTTTGTATTTCTGAAGGGACTGTATGACCACTTGGAGTACTGATAAGACTAGGATGGTCTACCTGCTTGCAATACTGAAAAAACATGCTAAGAAAGCGGGAATAAAATAACAAAGATTAAACTTGTAAATCAACCAACACTGAAGTTAAAGATGTCTCCTCAGTACTTTACGGAGAGTATAATTCACAAAAGCATATAAACCTAGGTATTGACCTAATTTTGTGGTTGCAATCTGTAAATTCAACCCTCTTAGTCAGTGGGACCCTCAATTCATAAACCAGCACTATCTTAATTTCTCTGCCGATGCAACTGATTTGTTCTTACACGTTTCCTCTTGGAGGCCAGATGCTCCCCTCGGTTTCCCCCTCCTACGCCGTTTGTGTCTACCTGATCCAGCGACAACGGAGCTGCTCTCCCTGCAGCAGCGTGGGAAATTGTGCAGGGGCCCGTTTTATCCTTTCCGGCCCGTCCCGTTATGTCCCGAAGGAAGGTGGCACCTCTCGGTCGGGGTTTTCCGAGCTCTCCCCTCGGAGCCGCGGGGCCGGTTCCGCCGGCAGATGGCGCTGCCTCCACACGAACTCACCGCCTCCCGGCGCCGCTCCGCGGGACTCCGGCAGGTTTGGATTGGGCATAAGGAATAAATTCTTCGCTGTGAGGGTGGTGAGGCGCTGGAACAGGTTGCCCAGAGAAATTGTGGATGCCCCATCCCTGGGATTGTTCAAGGTCAGTCTGGATGGAGCTCTGAGCAACCTGGTCTAGCGGAAGGTGACCCTGCCCAAGGCAGGGGGGCTGGAACTAGATGATCTTTGAAGTCCCTTCCAACCAGAATAAGTCTGTGATCTTATGAGGTTGATTTTTTTTAAATTAATATATTTTATACTTTAGCAGCTGATGCAGCTGTCCATCCATCAGACTGAATCTAGCAACAAAGATTTTTTTAAAAGGAATCTACAGACATTACTTACAAAAGTGAAAAAGCAGCAGACTGTCAATTTTTTACAGAAATAATGTCTATTGTGGCAAAATTTTCATATTTCTGGAAATTGTTACTTGACAATTTAAAGCTAAAAAAAAAAGACTGGCAATTTTAAGGCGTTCCAATTTTCAGAATTAAAATATTCAGCATTTTCTGAAAAATCAAGCATATGGTGTTTCAAACTGAGAACCCCAAATTGCTGGTTACTTTTCAAAAACTAAACCTGTTAAGTGCTGAACCTCTTACTGCTACTGTACTCACTGATAAAAGTGAAGTAGCTCATATTGCTATCTGAAATATTTTGGCCTTCAGAGCAGACGCAGTTACGCTGTCTCATGAGATCACAGCCAAGTCAACAGTGTTTGTTCAAACCTTTGTTTTTTGCTGGCCAATGCTCAAAGGATCTGTGTTTAGTTTCAACTGTTATCAAGCACCCAGCTGGAAAGCAACATAAGAAATGGTGCTCAAATACTTGGTTTCATAGTCGAACACCATCAGAGCTTGAGGAGGAAGAAGAAAAGAAAGGTGATTTGGGCATGGGTTTGATTCAACCCTTTGTATATACAGGGTCCATTAAAATATTTGGATCTGAATCTAAGTGTGTATGAAATGCGGGAACTTTCAGATCCACGCTCTTGGTTTGATTTGGATCTACTTCTCTGCTTTGAATTGTTTGGGTGTTTGCTTGAAGCTTGCCCAACTTGTCCATATTTTTTAAATCTGGAAAAACTGAGCTGAAAATGTGACCAGCTGCCTCTTTTTTTGTTATTTGGCAATTTCAGTTCTCAACAGAAACTAGAAATGAAACCTGCATGTTTTAAAACTTCCAGCACTTCAGCTGACAATTAGTGTTGGGTGGTAACAAGGACAAAGAGATGCAGATGTGAGATGCTTGAATGATCCTGGATGTCCCTTCTTCTTTCCTGGACTCAGACTATCAATAGTGTGAAATTATCTTATATGAAAAATTATTTTAGAAGGGGCAATGTTAACACAGCACATCCCCACAGATACTTCAGTAAGAAAGAGATTTCCCTACTCCTTGATTCACACACCATTTCCGTTTTGAATAAGAAAGTTAGATGAGATATATGAAACAGAAAACTGCTTCTGTTATGTGTGCCTCTTGTTTTCTGCAGTTCTGGGCACTTGAAATAGAACCCCACAGGCTTCAGAAAGGTTTCTAATGTTTCTGTATTTAAAATTACCTGAATTTTAATGCATCATTTGTTCCTCATTCACCACTTTAAAAATACAATTAAGTAAAAATAATCAGAGCATCTGCACTGGCCCTTATTTTATAATCATTTCATAATTACACATTATTTTTATTTGAATTCTTACTCTGTGTTATTTTTCCTACTGTGATAGTGCTCATAATGAGCGAAACATGATTGCGAAAATAGCTGGTGGTCTGGTATCATTTGAATGTTTAATAAAAATCTACCTGTATTAATTGTATGATTTCATGTGGCCCTTGTCATTTCACCTCCTACATACTCTGAGTTTTCCTAATTTATTACAAGCCTATTTGTGTCCACAGATCCATTCAAATCTGCTTTCTAGCAGTAGGAATCCACTGTGTTTCCTTAAAATTGCACTGAAGCAAATATTTGCTAAACTCGAAACTGAAGTCTATGCAGGTTTTCCTTATGTAATTTGTAAAGCAAGTTAGGGGTAAAAAACGAAAACTCAAATGTTTTTACTGTACTAAGAAAACTTAGTGTATCAGCTGGGCCATGGGTGCAAGCCAGGGTGGGAAATGACATACGCTGATGCTACCTATAGTAATGATGCTCTGTCATTTTTTGCGTACCTGTGTTCAATAGTGGCATAGGAAGTTAATTTTACAAAAGCCTCCCAGAATTAATCTCTGTAGCAAATCTCTGCGATCTGCACTTTCTGATGTCAAAGAGCAGGTAGTTCAGCATCTTTCTTTTTGACTTGCAAGCTAAGTACTGAAAAGCTTTCCCGGAACTTTTCCGTGTTACTGATGGTGCCTCTTACAAAGTGGATGAACGATGACTATAATAAGTCAAAGATAGTAGCTAGAAATATAAGAAACAGGGTCACAGCTTATTTCTCTTCTAAAACAGAATAAATTGCTTGATGTTTCAGGGTGAAGAGCTTTAAATTTGCAGAGTGGATTTGCTTGATCTGACAGTCTTTGAAGAGCTTGACCTGTAACTTGTATGCTCCTGTTCCACTGGAGCCCAGCCCCATAACTCACCCTGAGAGAGAGTGACAGCGTCACCTATAAAATTATGTCCTCTCCTCACTGGTGAGCTCAGGATTAGTCTCTTTGAAAATGCTAACTGAGGTTTGAAGGTATCACGTAGCTGCTCGAGACAGCAGTGGTGATGTTTGTGGAACCATTCTCTGTCTCAGGGCTAATCTCCAGGATAATTTAAATTAACCTTACAGATCTCTGGAAACCCCATTCCCCATGATGGACTATCTCTATTATACCCAGTCTCAATCTTAAAAGTTTAACCCCAGCTGACATCATGATGTTATATCAAAAGCTTTAAACTGATATATATCTAAATAACCTTCCAACCTTCCTCGATTATACTTTATGTTTTGCTTTAAAGTCTGTTCACCCCCTCACGTAAACACCATATCTACTGTGAATAATGCTAACCAGAGAAAGCAGGACATCTTGACGTCTTCTTGTGTTTACTTTGTCACAAGACAGATTGCTGTGGCAAATAGATGTGATGTATCAAAGAACTCCCACTCCTCAGGTTCGGGAAGGTTTTGAAATTGATCAGCCCAGGGTGGGAAGGGAGCAGGGTTTTTTACCTTAGTAAAGGTACCTCAGGGGCAGACTCTGGCTTCTGGTCTGGGAAGCAAAATTATTCTCTGTTAGTAAAAGTTTTTATAGTCATCATTACAACTTTGACTGTGGAGTACACTGCCAAAAGCCACTAGAAGCATAGAGAAACACGAACTAAAAGTGCAGTTTCAGTCCAAAGCTGGAGTAAAAGAAATAAATCATCCTTTGTAGAATTATTAAAAAAAAATTAGCCTGTCAAAAATTATGCAAACAGCTTTTTTTTTTTTTTCTTTTTGAAAAGGCGCTTTGCGACCAGGAGAAAGGAGTTTATGTCTCAGGGATTTTTGCATAGCAGCCAGGGTAATTCTCACAATGCACCTCCTGCTGAGGTGGCTGCCACCCGCTGCACTGCCCAGCCCTGATGTCTCTCCCCAGCCTAAGGCATGTCAGAAAGATGCTGCAGCAAAGAAAGCCAGCAAGGTCTCAGGAGTGTTTGGGTCAGGAGAGACTCTTCTTACCTATGGACTTATTTCTAATGACTCGTCTGACCTGGCCTGCACCACCTGAGCTTTCTCACTTCTCCCTGAGTGTTCACCACCAACAGACTCAGAATAAAGAGTCTGGACAGAGTTGTTCTCCTGCTTTCTGTTATGTGTATGGAAAATCTCAAATATTTAATGAGGGGAGGAAAAGAACTGTGTGGGGTGTAATCACCTTTTTAGTCAGGTGCCTCCTGCCCTTTTCTGTGGGTGTGTTACATTGGATCACACAATAGAAAAGCTAAAACCCTTCTAAAAATAAAAGACTACTCAATTCCTTGGCAGCATTCAAGCTGTTCATGTTCTCCCTGGGCCATGGCAGAGAAGTTTTTACTTCTTGGCAATTTCAAGCAGGTTGAAGACTAGTTAAAGGATTAAGGAAAAAAATATGAACCTGAGTAAGGTTCATCAACCACCATGTTTTTCAGCAAATGTGAAAGTTTTTACTTCCAGCCTAATTTTGGACTTCTAGTGTCAATGATGGAGCAATAAAAGCAGCTGCAAAATAATGATGCAAAGAGGACATGTGTCTTATGGTTTATATGCAAGACAGAAGCTGACAGAACATTAAAGACTCTAACTGTCTCAGAGGCACCAGCCTTGGGAGAACATTTTTTCCCCATTTCCATGTTGGTTATGCCCTGGGGAGTACTCATGGGATTGTTTCTCTGGTGTCTGTGATTTCACAATTATGCAATCTACCTCCAGGGATACGATCTGTTGACTCAAAAAATAAAACAAAGATCTAAATAAAAATGAGAACGAAGGTACAACAGGAAAATGGATTTAGGGAGAAAACATGGAAATTTCCAAGCATTCCTACAAAGGTGGATAAACTAAACCACACATTTCTTCTACTTAAATATAGAGCAAAGGTGAAGTAGACACCAATGTGATCCCTAGGCCTTGTGAAGCTGTTCTGGTGGCTCTAAGCAGATTTAAGCACAACCTTGGTGGATTTCTGGGGCAAAATCCTCTGGTGTAAGAATCTTCATCTCTTTTTGCTTGTGCCCTCTAAATCCTAGGGAGCACTGACCTGTGGTGTATTTGACCTAGGAATCCTCCAAGTACTTTAACTTCCCTATAATATTCTCCTTAGACATGCCTACTGTGCTTACTCACCCAGGCGCTGCATCTGCCCTGGTATTAGCTGTACCTTTATCTTTCTATGCCAATGCAAAACCACTGGCAAACTGCTCTAAGGAGCAGCTACAGATTCCTTCAAGTAAGCTGATCTAAAATTTTGTCTTTTTGGCTTGCTGGTAGCTCACAATCTGAGGAGCATCAAGTCAGGTCAGCTCCTGCTCTCACTCTAGCACCTAGCAGATGCTTCCAGGGCAAATGGAGATCCATATTCTCTCTCCATCTATGGGGACAACCTCTGTCTAATTAAATATCAACTCTTTGAGGGACTGGGTGGCCTGCTTCTTCATTCAGACACCAGGTGACTTAATGGCCCAAAATAAAAGGTCCTTTAAAAGTTAAAATGTTTGGTGCATGTGTTTCATAGGCTGGCACAGTATTCTGAATGCCAAGAACACAATCTCTCTCACACGCATCCCAGATAATGTAAAACAATATGAAGTCTTTCAGTGTGAAATGGAATGGGAAGAGATTGTAGGAGAGTCCTTCTAAGTGTTTTTTTTTTCTTTTTCATGTCAAAAGGGGAGGTTGTCCCAAGAGTATTAAGTACAACTTGCATGAATCAGACAAGACCCTGGGATCTTGCTACGTTCAGCTCTGGGGTCCCCAGTACAGGAAGGACATTGACCTGTTGAGGTAAGTCCACAGTAGGGCCACCAAGGTGATTAGAGGGGTGAAGCACCTCTCCTATGAGGAAAGGCTGAGAGAAGTGGGTTTGATCAGCCTGGTAAAGAGAAGGCTTAGCTGTGATCTAATTGTGGCCTTCTAGTACCTGAAGGGAGCCTACCAGAAAGATGCAGAGGGACTTTTTACAAGAACATGTAGTGACAGGACAAGGGGAAATGGATTCAAACTAAAAGACAATAGGTTTAGATTAGATATTAGGAAAAAATTTTTTACTGTAAGGCTGGTGAGGCACTAGAACAGGTTGCCCAGAGAAGCTGGGGATGCCCCATCCCTGGAAATGTTCAAGGACAGGCTGGATGAACTCTGGGCAACCTGGTCTAGTGGAAGGTGTCCTTGCCCATGACAGGGGGATTGGAACTAGATGATCTTTAAGATCGCTTCCAATTCAACCCATTCTATAATTATATTATTATATGATTCTATGATCTTGTACAAGATGAGTGACCTGAACAGTTAATGAGGTTGTTTCCTTCGGCTCTTTTACAAAAATATTCTTATATCAGGAAGCACTGACAATTTTCTTTCCCTGTGTTTCAAATTCAACTCCTGACAATACAGGTACTAAAAAAACAACTAGTCACTTAAAAGACAAAAATTCTATTTAATCTTGGTATCATTATAAATAAAGTGATAAATTTAACAGTCAGTATAACTGACTTAGTTTCTAACTGCACTTGCAAGCATCCTTCCTACAACCTGCCCCAGGGATTCTCACTGCGGTGCAAGTCATCTAACAACCATTTCCTTCAGTCGGTGGTGGATTTGGCCTAAATTTCAATTACATTTCTGGTTTTTGTCCTGGAATCACTAATAGTGAGTCAAGAAATCAGTTCAAATGCTGTGATTTATGTGAGAGTTAAATGCCACTGAAAGGCAAAGCAACTGCTTCTCAAGACTGATTGCTGTTGCAATGTTTGGTGTTTTTCTTAAAAGTCCCAGGGAGAGTTTCGTGAGAATCCAGTTACTTTAAATTTAAACTAACCCCCAACAAATTTATAGGTACTCAAAAATTGTGAAGGAAACACTAAAACAGAGGCTTTTTAATGGCTTAGAAGCCAAAGAACCAAATAGTTAAGCCAAGGAATTGAATGTTCAACATTCGAAAGAGGATTTAAAACCCATTGCTGCTGCTTTTAAGATAATGATTTATGAATGATTGCTTTGGTGATGCTGAACAAAGCCCTGGGCCCTGAGGCTGTATATCCTCTGTGCTTGCTTTGGCATTCAGGAAATACAATTTTACTCAAGGGTGTAGAGACTTGGAAGGGCTTCATCTCATCTGACTTTGGTGATTAAATAGCTGTCTATGTGTAACATAGATGTCCATTGTAGTTGTCAACCTGAATAACTATTGAATGACTGCAGCCTATTGCAGAATGGGAAAGGGCTGTTGAAAAAGTGTCCTTATTGTGTACAAGAGGAAAGGACTCATAACAGTCACTGACAAGCTGAAGCCCTAGGCACTAGGACAGAAAGCAGTTAAGGTAGGATGCTCAAGCAATGGGGTCAAAGGGGCTGTCAGGAAGGATGGCATGGGTCCTATGGCTGCAGACTTCCAAGATGGGCACATGGCTCATGGGGTCATCCTGGGGGCAAACTGTAGGCATGGCACATGCTAAATGTGTGTGTTTGGAGTGGCTGTGGTAGGCAGCCTGTGACAGGGCTTGCAGATGGTCTAGGGGATTCACTGCCTGTGCTGACAGCAAAATTGCTCTGGGGAACAGTCCCTTTAAAAATTGTAAAGCTGTATCCCTGGAGTCAAGGGCAGGAAGAACTAAGTCTGACAATGATGGCCAAAGTACAGACAACTGCAAGCTCAATACAATAATACAAAGGAGTTGAAGCACCTGAGGAGCTATTTTGTCCCTGCTGGGGTGAAAAGGAGCAGTTTGGTTTGGCTTGGTTTCACAAAGCAGGCCCTGAGAGGGAGATTCCTGCATCAAGTCACCTGCTGTGTGGTGTGTGAATACCTCTGGGGCTCGTCAGAGTGAAATCCAAGGCACGGCAGCAGATGCTGCCTGAGGCAGGTGTGATGCACCATCAACACTTGTACATCAGCAGTTACAGGAGCGTGGTTCTGCGACAGAAGAACGTTTCTTCAACGTTTCTTGCGTTTCTTCAACTTAGCCTGCTTGAGCAGCTGCTCTTCATTGAATAAGAAGCAAGAAGAAACAACTCAGATCAACCGCAGTCAAGGCCACACATTTACTGTCTGCCTTTAACAGTTTAGAGCAAATGAAAAATTTATTTTGTAAGAAACACGCTTTATGTCTTGACCCAAGTCACATAAAATAGATGTGGTTGTAGAGTATGAAACAGTCCAAGCTGAAGTGGTGAATCCAGCTGTTATTTGCAGGTCATGTCACCCATGTGTTTTGAGTGCTCAGACAGCGTAAAAGGCCATAACTCTCAAAACTAAGGCATTTCACCATAATTGATTAATCTTTTGGCACAGACCTTTTTAAGTGCTTTATTCTCTGGGTGCTATTTTTCACATTTTGTCTCCTTATTAAAATCTACAGACATCCAATCAGGTCTCAGAAACAATGACCTATGACTCATGTAACCATTGACAGACTGTTTTGGAACAACTCACAAAAAGCTGAAATGCATTAAACTATTCAGCTAATACATAAATAGAATACAGGGTCAGTTTGCAAGCCATTTGTTAATAGACTAAAGGGCTTCCTTCCCACGAAAATAATTTAAAACATGATTTATCCAGCTTCTTCCAGAACAATTAATTCTTTCCAGAGTCTCCTCGATCCAAGTTACAGATGTAAAGGCTAGTTTGGCTATAGCTGTCAAGGACAACCTTTTTGTAGATTTTGGATTGTTTCTCATTCCTTATATGCTGGCAAAAGCCTAGCTGGCTGTGGTAACCCGATCTGCAGATAAATTTCAAGAGTCTTTTTTACTCTTGGGTTGACAGAGAAGTCCCCTTAATTTTGAAGTATTTGGCATTTTCTCTTTACAGGGGAGCTTCTGGAAATTTGTGGTGATCCTGGTTGAGCAACCTGATAAAGTAGAGAGGAAGTACTTCATCTAAATAGGCCAAATGCTGAGGCTGTGATCAAGAAGCTGCCCAAAGAATTGGATTTGACGGAAAGAGGATTGGAAATGAATTTCTCCACATTTAGTTATGTTGAAAAATCTTTTGTTGTTCTGAATATGTGCCAGATGTCACTGTAGAATAGTGGAAATGCCACCTAACCACTAAACTAGTCGGTCCTCCAATTTTTCCTGCAGCGCAATTAAGAATATATATCAGTATATAGATATCAAGGAGAATAGAGGCTGATTTAGTCCACTGTTCTGTTTTCATTAGCATCTAATGGCAAATGCTTACAGAAATGTAAGAGAGAAGAGCAAATGGATAGTTGAAAAGTTCAGCGCCTGTTTGCAGCTCAAGGTCTTGCTTACTTAGACAAACTATCTGATTTTCTGGTAGCCCTCAACGGAGCTTTTTTTTGTGAGTTTGTACTGTCAGTGCTTGAACCCTTGTAATGTCTCAGCATCCATTACGTTTGAGGGTCTTACCAGGGGTAGCGGTAAACTTCTTTTATTAATTTTGAATATAATTCCAAATATTTTTAATTGATGCCACCTACTTTTAGAATACTGTGTGACAGCAGTGACTTCCCATTCAACTTCATACCATGCAGCATTTTATCGATTGCCATCTTTACTGCCTTGATTGCCACTTCTTCAGACTAAGCATTTTAATCCATGCTGAAGACATCTGATTGGTCATATATATCTTTCCATCTCAAATTCTAATATAGACATTATGTCTCATTACTGGTGCATGTAGCTGAATGTGCCAAAAAACATCACCCTCTGTAAGTTTGAATTATTGCAACTATCTGATAAAGCTGGTTGCCAAACCAAAAACTTATTTGTCGTATTTCTGGATCTGATTGTGGATCTCCAAGGCTGCAATGCTCCCACCCTCTCCACAGCAGCAGAGTACTGCAGTGCAGCCTGTGCTGCTTCCCTCTACACCAGGCTCTTAAATGTGACACACATTACGCTGGCAGTCTCTCAATACACTCTGCCACACATTTACAGCCAAAATAGGAGCTAAGCATAACTTTGCACCTGTCTGTCTACAGGATTCAAATTCTTTTAATCATTGCTGCCCCATCTCCTGCCCTACCACAGCAGCCGCTGGACTGGCAGAGAGCTTCAGCAGCATTCCCTGACCACATGCTCTGGAGAAACTCCCTGTTCAGCAGCAGGGTAGGGCTCAGTCAGCTCTGCTGCCTTGGAGCTCCTCTTGAGTCATTTCCACACTGAGGAGAGCCAGTGGGCTGCTGGCACATACAGACTGGGGGGCCATGGGTTATCCAAAGTGCAGATGTGGTTAGGTGCAAACTCCAGCACACTTCGGAGAGGACGGATGTGACCGGATAGGTGGAATACACACATGGCATTATGTCAGTGAGAACAGCTGGGCTTGACTACATGGTCATAATTTTGCATATAATTACATAGGTTCTTTCTGGCCTTACAAGGCTTTTCTTTTAAAGGTCAATCATGTCGTCCAGATATGTTTTTCCAATGCTTTAGTATTTTATTATGATATTATAGAAACATAAATGATGTACTACTGGATTACCTATCAGCATCCATTCTAAATGATCCACATTGTATAAAGCAATATATTTTGAAATGAAATATAAGTCTAAAAAAAGCAATCAGGTTTTGAAAGAAATACATTACCTTTTTTTTTAAAAGGCAAAGGAAGTTATAAAGATTCATTATTTTTCACACATGGTTGTGCTTTAAAAGGCATCAGATGGACAGAGCCAAGTTTCACAGCCAGAAGAAAGTCAATGGCATCCTCTATAAATCAAGATTTCCTTTCTTTTACTCTCCTGAGCCAGGTGCTCCAAAGGGTTACCACTAGGAGTCAAATCTTTCCAATTGGGAAAAATA
This sequence comes from Neopelma chrysocephalum, assembly GCF_003984885.1. Lineage (NCBI taxonomy): Eukaryota > Metazoa > Chordata > Aves > Passeriformes > Pipridae > Neopelma > Neopelma chrysocephalum. The sequence continues at coordinate 9,643,084 of NW_020897689.1, read as the reverse complement.
GCAGTACATAAAAACATGTAACTTGCAAAAAGAGAAAATATGTCAAACTTTTGCCTTTGAAAACATGTCAAATAAAGCCAAAGTTAATGCTTTTTGTTCAAACTGTAAGCTGTGAGCTTTCTGGGAGCACAGAGATTCCTAGTCAAGACAGAGGATCTCTAAAAATTTCCTGAAAAGAAAGTAGGAAAAAACAGAAGCGGATGAGCATATTTTTGAATGATAGTAGTAAAATTCAATTCCTTATTGAGATAATCTGTTATTGTGGGTATCCCTGTGGGTGCAGCTGCACTCTCCTGCAACATTCCCACATTTGGTTGATAGGAAATTTGAATGAAAGAAGGTGTTGTAATTCCTCGTCCCAGAGATATGACTTGCTCTTTTTCAGCATATGAAAAGAGTTAGTCACTGATCAATTATAAACATTACATGTATCCTCAGTCCTAACAAGTTATCTAATTCAGGCAAGATGGAGAAAGTAGGAGCACTAAATATAAGTATTCACAGGGAGAGTGACATTAGAAAGGTATAGGAGGCTGCTTTTTATCACATGTAAATAAATTTGATTATACATACCTGTAAAGATACATATATTAAATGAATCTATATATTCATATGTATAAAAACAGGTATCTTATAACACATGTGAAAGCTTATATACCTACTTCTTCCAATCTTAAATTTTAAGGGTTATCAATTCTAAAACTCAAAGGTAGCCCATCTGGTTTTATAAGTTAGGAAATTACGTAGCCTAACAAGGGACTACAGTTAATCCACTATTTGAATCTGAGTCCTGTCATGAGGTAAATATCTTTCTAATCAGACTTTGGAAGAAAAAGAAGTGGGAGACATTTTCCTTATGGGAAGGTTTTAGGACAAGCTAGAAAACATGGCTTGAGCCTTGTTTAGATCATCCTCCTTTGACTGGGAGGAAGGGGGCAGACTGTCATCTGTGTCATGTTTTCTGGGAAGGTCATAAATTGGGAGTATATAATCATGTTAATATTTTCTGAGGGAAAATAGAGAGGAGGTGACTAATTTTTTAGCTGATAGCATTACATATAAAACTATGCTGTGGGCTAGACTTATTTCCAAACTATTGTTATTACCTGTAAGGAAATCTGCAGCATGGTTTGCTGGAGATCAGTAGACACAATGGGAACCTGTTTAATGCTGAAAGGGTGTCATGAAGTGAAGAAACAGCAACTTCTTTATCTGCAAAAGCAATTAGATAGCAGTCTCACAAATTAAGTGGTTGCTGAGTGGTGCTCAGAGAAACATGCTGCCTTCTCTTCACACCTGTCCTGTGTGGCATCTGACAAACAGTAGTGAGCTATTAGCAGTTATTGACATTTGTCAACCCTCTGGTTTTCTAGCAGGAAAACGGAAATGGCAGCAATCATGCCCAATTTAGTTTCTCATGATGTCAGGACTTCGTGGACTCACACACACATCAAGAAGCACCCAGAAAAGGTTTACAGATGTGCAGAAGGCAGTCAGCTATGACAGTGATGTTGCCAATGTTGCACATGGATCAACTAACGATTAAGATATCAAAAGCGATCACTGTGGCTTACTGACAGCAAGCTCAATTGTTTGCACCTGTTTCCCCTGCATTACACATGAGTCTGGAATGGATTACCCTGCCTTATGCTAGACACATTTCACCTTTCCACACTATGATATACTCCAGCAACATCTCTGCTAAAGATCAGGCAACTCACTTTACCATAAGGACCATGAAAAAGGATGGGACAATTTGTTGCTTGTTTTATCTTTGGTGAAAGATTTCAATTGCTACAGTGATTTAAAAAAACATATGGGCTTAAACAAGAACTTATTGCTTCTTCTCTGCAGAATCAGGTACTGACTGCAAGCCACACAGTCAGACATCATCCCGACTACTTAAATCCAGAAACAGACTTGAACTTCATCTCCTATGAATTAGAAGTACCTCTTCTTCTTACCACAGTATTTGTAAAGAAACTCCAAATACTTTGTTGTTCAGGGGACCTTCTGATCAACCACTTTTGAGAAAACCAACTCTAGCACCAACAGAAGTAAAGATACAGCAGTTCAGATCCTTTCCTTAAGGGGAGCCCATAAATCTCGTAGCAGTACAATTTTCTTGAACTTGGCTTCCTGGGTTACCCAAACTAGTTAAATCTAACCTGCCACAGGTATGTCTGGTCATGATGCCTTCTGCCCCCTCTTGTAATATAGGTACAATTTTCATATCAGACTGTAAGCAAACTGCTACAATCTGGCAACTGGACTCCTGCAGAGATTTTTTTTCAGTGTTTATAGTGCAGAATTATCAACCAGGAGTTATGGCTGATTTGTCCAGCAATTCTTATCAAAAATACATTGTTGGTAGAGGGCTGGTGAGAAGACTGGGTTTGGGGATCTGAATTTTAGTCGAAACCATTCAGAAATAAGAAAGATATCTTCAGGGAAAGCCAGTCAAAATTCAGAAATGGTTTTCTAAGAAAACAGGCTAAATTTATTAAGAACATTCAGAACAAATAGTCCAACTGTGTGTCATGTACAAAAAGTAGGGACTGACATGCAAGTTAGTAACACAGCTTTTGCATGAAGTCTGCAATGAAAAGTCATAAACCAAGCACAAAGAATTTCACAATTAATGGATCATAAGTATCACATTATTTTCTTGAGTAATACCAAAGTAAATAGCTTAATGGAATTTCTAATAGTTTGTGTTTTTTCTTCTACATGATGTTGCCATCCATCACAGACTGGTACATGTTTAAAATTAGCTACTTCTTCATTTTAGGAGGTGTGATTGACCTGAATGAAATAAAATAAAATTAGAGCATTAGGACATTTCAACTTTTGTTTCATCAATACATTTAGCTGACTATGATTAACACATATTTCTGTTCTGTTTCTTTACTTTGTAGTGTTTTGTCTTCATTTTGTAGATACCACAGGAAAGGGATGGGACATTTAAATGACAGGGAATTCAAATGAAAATTGAATTATTTTCACTTGTGCTCTTATGGCTTTAAAGTGTGCAAATATCAGCACAGGGATTCTTTGAACACAGAGGAAACGCAATATCCTCTTTGAAAACAGATCAGCTTTTCTTAGACTGAGCTTCATCTCTTATTAGGCTGAGGATTTTTTCATCATACATGCTATAGATATCCATGGTTGGCAAATGCCACCCTCAATTGCTCTGGCTGTTCATATCATGTTGACCTGATGAACAAGGCACCTAATTTGGACTCGGAGAAGATGGATGCTATTCCTGATAGTGCTGCAGGCTGGCTGGTATTTTTCATTATAGATCACAGTTTTCCAACCTATACATTGAAGGGAAAACTATTAATTTATTACATAATAGGGGAAGAACTGATGAAAAGCCTTACAAATGTCTGTAATTCTGTCAACTTTTATAGAATCACAGAATGACTGATGTGGAAAAAGGCCTCTGGAGGTCACCTGGTCCAACCCCCTGCTCAGTCAGGGCCACTAGAGACAGTTGCCCAGGACCAGTAGGCTTTTGAATATCTCTTAAGGATGGAGACTCCACAACCACCCAGGCAACCTGTGCTAGTGCTCAGTCATCCTCACTCGGAAGAAGTGTTTCCTGATGTTCAGAGGGAACATTCTGTGTTTTGCCTTGTGCCCATTGCCTCTGGTCTGGCACTGGGCATCACTGGAAAGAGTCCTCTTTGCACCCTTCCTTCAGGTATTTATACACATTAATGAGATCCACTAAGCCTTTCTCTTCTCCAGGCTGAACAGTCTCCGCTCTCTGTCTCCTCACAGGAGACATGCTCCAGCACCTTCATCATTTTTGTGGCCTTGTGTTGGACTTTCTCCACTAAGTCTGTATCTTTCTTGTACTGGGGAGCCCAGAACTGGAACCAACACCCCAGAAGAATGTCACCAGTGCTGAGTGGAGAGGAGTCTTGGCGTGGTGAGAACTTTCTGACTAACACATCTCAGGAGGCTTTTGGCTACCTTTTCCATAAGGATGTGCTGCTGTCTTGCGCTGAATCCGGTGTCCACCTGGACCCTCAGGTCCCTTTCTGCCAAGTTTCTTTCCAGCTGAGTGTTCTACAGCCTGTACTGGTGCACAGTGTTTTTCCTCCCCTGGTGCAGAACTTTACAATTCTTTTTGATCTTCAGAAGAGGCCAATTGTCCAGCCTGTCAGGGATCATCTGAATGGTGACATCTGGTTAATAGCTAGTTTATATGCTTACTATTTATCAATCTTTTTCAAAATGGACTCAAGACTTCTCTGCTCTACGTAATGAAAGTTTAAATAAATTAACAAAAAAATTTCAAAATTTAGCAGTATGCTTAGTCTATGTAACTCCCTATTCAGATGTACTCGTCAGAACATTTTCTCAAAAATTATTCCTCAGACATGAAAGTCTTTAAGGTAACCCTTTGTAATCAGTGAAACACTGAATTTTGAGGAGAATAGAGCAATAGCTATTTAAGATCAAAGCACATTCTGTAGGTCATGTTTATAATCTAACATGTCCCAGAGCTTATATTATTAAAATTGTAGTCCTTTTTTTTTAGATTAGACATCACCATGAACTAGAAAGTGATACCTTAAGGAACAAACAACACCCCCCTCCCCCATTTTACTTGTGTTGTAAGATGTCTCTGAACCGGAAAGATTTAATTCCAATGTCATAGGTACACTTCAAGTGCAGAAGTCTGCACATACCACCTTGTGAAATCAGCTACTATGTCTGAGTGAATAAGAGGTATTTTACAAGATTCTCTGGTGTGTATAAAGAAACAGATAAACTTACTTTATTTTCCCCTTAAGACAACTAATTTGAATCTCTTCTGATGTTACTACTAGTACTACTACTAATGCATTAAATATTATTGATTTCCCAATATTTTGTTAATGCTTTTATTTCTGTTTAACCTGTAAGATGCTGGCCAGACCCAGAGTTGTCTGAAAGACAGACAACAACTGGACTACAAGGGAGATGGTCAAAAAAATTAACCACGTGTTTAGAGTTTGGGGCTGTTTGTTGCAGGCAAACATGGTTAAGAAGATGTCACATAGAAAAGTCAAGAACGTTCCCCTCAATAAAAACATCAGAACGTAGTAACTAGAAAGCAGCATAATAGTATAGTAGCTCTTCTGTATTTCTGTATTTCCTAATAAAATAAAATAATTTTTTGCTTCATTTTTTGCATCTATTTATTTTTTGCATGTATTAAACAAAGACTGTATTTTAAGAGGCAATACAAAGGATATAATTTAAAGGTCTCTCAAATACAAAATGAATTCCTTTAGCGTACATGGTATCACAACATCTAGCCCTTGGCCCTTAGGAATAAAATAAACCAATAGGAAACTTCTATAGGGTTTTCTTTTTTTAAAAAAGAAGTCATTTATATGCAACTGCTGCTGATCGTTACCTAAAGTCATTATTTTACAAACATCAGTAAAGTAAGTGGGTCACAGAAACGGGACAGACATTAACTGAAGTACATGGTCAGATTACACAGATAAAGTGACATGTAAGAAGGCCTCAGACTATTGGGCCATAGTTCTAGGAAATATTTTTTTACAATTTAGAAAGATGAGGCCACTATTAGGGTATAAAGAATTCCCTTTATGCCATGCCACAGGCAAAACAGAAAGAAAAATGCACAATCCAAGTTGAAGTATATTTATTTGGATGTTAAGAATTAGACTAGAATCTGGGTCACTAGCTTTCATACAGGCAAAATTAGTGGTTATGTCAATGACTTTAAAGAGAGTAAAGAGACTAAAAGCTATATTTTTATTACTGAGATATATATAAACATAATATATAATGGGAAATGGATGACCCTCCTCACAGAGAAATGAAAATATTAACAGTCTCCCTTATAAATGGGTCCTACAAAACATTTTCTCGTAGTGACAGGGGAAAGGAATAATGCATATCTGACATAAACAAAATTTTTTTTAAAGAACTGGCATGGAGAGTTTAGCAGATCAAGGTATTTGCAATGCATAAAGAATTTATTGGTTCTTTATATTCAGAAATTACACATCATTCACTATTATTATTAATAATTAGCAGAATCAAGACCTTCCCATTAATTTAATTTTTGAGGTGAAAGGGAAGGTACCACACTATGCTAGCAAATTGGCATGGCTCAGCAGTGCAGCTAATAGCTAAAGCATAATCTAACATAACTACATAAAACCTAGCAAAAAGGGAAAAAAAACCCTGAGAAACTGCTACAAATATTTTGTGAGATCTGTGGAAGAGTCCCTGGGATCCAAGGGCTTCACTTAAATCCTGAGTAAGCTCTTACCTTTAATTACGTGTGAGAGAAGGGACTTCCAAAGTTTAGCTATTTGTTGTGCATGTGCATCTATATACGTTTTGTCTGCCTTAAACCTGCCACCTACTAATTTCATTTCATGCCTCTTAGACTGTGGTTAGGAAGAGACAAGGAGCAGTTGATCTGTATCTGTCATGCTACTTTTTGTATTGCAGACCCCTTTCCCAATCTCCCTCAGATGCCTTTTCCAGGCAGAAAAGCCCTCATTGGTTCCTGCCTGAGCACTTTCCTGTCCCTTTGATTATCCTTGTTGCTTTTCTCTGAACCTGTTGCCATTCTACAGTATCCTTCCTGAGAAGGGGAAAGATATGGGCAAACTGTTCATGTAGCTGTATGATGGTGAGCAGACCTTGCTGCCCCTTGTCTACGAGTGACACCGAGTGACACCTGCTTCTGTACAGAGCCCTGTGAAATCCCCTGGTGACCTTCTTTGCTGTGAAAGTGACTTTTTAGTCCTAACTTCTGATTCTATTACTTACTCTTGCTTATGTGAATGTTATGTCTCTCATTTGAAGTGCTGCAATAGTTCTTTTGATCCATGACTTGCCTTTATAGAACCTTGTGCTCACTCTTCTCTGGTACCTCTTATTCCAGGATTTTGTGATACTGACTGAGTGCAGAAAGTGGTGACACCTCTCAAGAATGTGCCCAAACGTATCCTGCACATATGCAGAATGTTTGCATCTTACACAGGCAAATATGGAGATGGGTTTTAGCTCTCCACAGAGGGTAAGACTTGAGAGAGAGTAAAAAGCCAAATTTTACAAAACTTGGATGTTGCAAAATTTACTGTATATATTTAGATAAATTAAATTACACTTTAGGTATATAGTGATTGTAACACACACAAATGTTTGTTTATATATGCTCACTATCTAAAAAATATATATATAAAAGTCAACCACATCTATAAAATCTCTCTATTACAAGTGGTTAAGGAAGTGTCCTTGAAATCATAATCCTGCAAAATCTATACTTTTGAACCTCCAAACCCTTGGACTTTGTATTTGTTCTCATTTATTTTCTGTCAGTTTTCTAAGATGAGATCCAGACTATATGAATGAAGCTTCCTTTGCTATAGCTGGATATCTGTTTCATATGTGGGGAACTGAGGCAGAAAAAGAACAAATGAATTACTGAAGGTCACACAGGCCATGCAGAGCAGCAGGCGAGGAAGGGGGTTCACATTTTCAGGTTCAGGTTAACACTAAGCACAGAATCATGCTGCTTGCCCAAGTTAGCGCTAATTCAAGCTAAAGTATTGGTAACAAAGGGGACAAAGACATTTCAAAAGGGTAATTATTCCTCTACAGTTCTAGTCAAACTAGCTTTGTGAGCACAGTCTTGTGATTGTGAGCATTCACAGTGCTTCACTGCTGCTGAGGAAAAAAATGTTGTTTGCCTTGGGGCTATTTGAGCAGAAAGAGAAATGCCTCACAGTGTTAGGAAACAGTCTATCTTAGTCAAATGAATCACTCATATACAGCCATAAGCAGTACAGATGTGTTGTAATCACTGCTTAATAATTGCTTTCAGGTCAAATAATGTTCAAGAGATTACCACATCTGTAAGATGCTCTGAAAAAAAGTACAGGACATTTTGTACAGACTGATTTAGAAAAGCAGGCTGTTATTTTTAGGGATGGCAACTTTTTGTGTTATATTACTGATGCACAGTGAGGGAGGATCTATATTTTAAGAACAAAAGGAATATAAATAAACTCAGTGCTCTCATGATTTTAATATTATTAGCTGGGCTTTTCTTCAATATGATCTTTCATTTAGAAAGCACCAGTAAAACTGTGCATTTTTTTGATCCTCCCCTGTTCCTTTTGGATGCTGTTTATCATTCTGCATGTGTGCTATGAGCACGAGTTGAATTATTTCCCCTGATTGTCTGAAAGCATCTAATCATAGTCCAGACTCAAATTAAGCATATTGCATGCACTAATTTCTGTGAAACTCATATTGAGTTTGGGGACTAACCAGCTACAAAAGCACCTACAGAGTAACCAGAGGATCAGTAGGTTTCAGCTCAGTGACCATTAGGCTTGTTTTGTTTTTGTTCCCCTCTCTCCCCCGCTCTTTAGAAACAGGTGGTATTTATCTAAGCAGCCTGCACTGGGCAGCTGGCTGATGGGTCCCTCCAGCTGGACATCTTCTCTACATTTAGTTCAACCACACCTGCTTCAGATAGCAAAAAAGAAGTGTTTTTATCTCCCGTATCTGGAGGAAAAGTTGAGCAGGGGTCGTGAGGAAGAGGAAAATGGAAAATCCTGGGCCAATCACATTTCTTTCAGCTGTAATATTTTGCAAAGTTTGTACAACCCATCTGGTCTTGTACCAGAGAAAAAAAGAGTGAAGTTCAAGAACTTTTTCTTTTGCTCTGTTATACTGCTCTTTTTAACACAGTTATTTCATTATCTCTTGCTATCATTTGATCAGATTTATCTTCCATTGAAACTTCCTTTCCCTTGAAGTAGACAGTGACATGAGAATGCATGCCTTTCCAAGCTTTTATTGTTCTGAATTAAGAAATGGTAGAATAGTCTCATGAAAGATTAATGACTTCCCCTAAGCATCTTTGTACCTGAGGACAAGCAATTACAAAAATATGTCCAAAAGAAAACAAGAAAGGATATTAGACTGTATTGGCCAGGTATTTCTTGGCAGACAGTGAGCTTAGCTTGTTACATTGCCAGGATATTTAGAGCTAAGACAACTTCTGTCTTGACCCCATGTATCGTGTTTTGTTTTGTACATTAAGAGCAATGTTGTCTTTGCAAGAAAAACTGACACTCTACAGGTATTTTCCTTGATGCTTCACTGTACTTAAGTTCCCATTTCTGTCCCACTGCCTTCTTTGAGAGGTAGTTCTACTCAAAGCTGACACTTTAGGACTGAGAAAAAAAAATATTTGTAAGCTATTTCATGCTTATCAATTTTTGGTTTCTTTCCTATTTTCTTTTAATTATTTTTTTCCTCGTGCAGGGATTTTTCATAAGGTTTGCTTTTGGTTCACTAAGAGAGTTAAAGCAAGAATCTGTAAAAAGTAGTCCCTAATACTGTAAATACTGAAGTAAGCATTCACCATTTGATAGGCTGTCTGTCACAGTCTTTGAGAGAGGCTGGAAACCAAAGAGCCTCTTGTTTCTCTAGTAAGTGCACTGACACTGCAGTGTGTACTGATTGTTGCTTCTCCATTTATCCCACTGGTATGTTGCAATTAAATGGAAATACTGATGGCAAAATATTGTGGAGGATCAGAGTTAAACTTATATAAAATCCATCAGAGTGGAAATTCTGACCGTGACACACCATCTCAGGAAGGGCAGTGTAGATGCCCATAGGATCACCTCCGTGACCGTCACATAAAGTATTAGACATGCACAACCTTTACATCTGGCTTTGTTGGAACTGCTGAAATGCAGAGACTTCTGTAAAATATCCACTGGTGGGTCAGCTTGTAATTATATTGGATCTATTTCCTACAGTTAAAGTGCAATCCTACAACTTGCCTAAAAATGTGAGGTTTGACTGAAATTAGCCATGATACACTTGATTTTCCTGTCCAGTTCCTCAACATTATGTTTATTTTAGCATAGATGTCTAATCTGTGTAAAATTACTAAATTTCATCCTTTTCCCAGTGAAGCAGGTAAGTGGGTGTTTACTGATTTTGAGAGCTTACCTGGAAACCTGTATAAACGCATTCCTTAGAAACACATTTTTCAGTAAGTCTGAAGTTCTTCATTGGACTGTGCTATGAAATCTCTCCTTTGGAGAAGGTGCTATTCCATGCCCTCAAATGGCTGTAATATAGTCTATTGTAAACGTATAGGAAAATGCTGTTCATATTGGACCAGTATAATGCATTCTATTTTGACAGCAAAGCAGTTTTAGTGGTGAGTGGAAAAGATACAAAAAGGCTGTAACTAAGGAGACAGTAAAGGTGTGTTGCAATCACTTTTGTAATACCAGCATAACAAACCAGGATGAGCAAAAGCCGTACAAGTGCATTATTCATTTTTATTCAAGTAGAGTTCCTTAAGTAAAAACATAACCTGCACTTAATGTACTCTACAGGAACAAGATTATTGTAGCAAAACTATCTTTTGTTTCAATGGGTGAGTTTTTTGTTTATGCCAATTGCCCTGCAGTTGCACTGCTAAAATCTGAGACTGAAGGGTACATATCTTTGAAAATGCAGCAGGCATGTGGGGATACATTAGCTTCTAAAATCTAAAGATTGTTCTGTGCTATGGTCATAAGAGGATGCTTCTACTTCATCAAGAATTTAGGAGATTTTTCTCCTGACCTGTGAAAGCTATATTAGATGGGCTCACTACATGATTCTGAAAGTGACATACCTGAATAAGGTAAAATGACTAAATGACAAAGACATTAAAATAATGAGAAAAGCATTTATAAAGGCATTTATAAATTAAACCACCATTTTGACCCTAGTTGTGGACCAATTATTTTAACCACTAATAATTCCTACATAGGATGGCCTTATAAAACCTGCCATTATCCCTAACTGGGTTAGTGACTTTTTTCACTGCCAGTTTTCTACAATGAAATTATGTGAATAAGAAACTTCTTTCCTTAGAATAAGATCATGCAGTCATCACCCACAAATGTAAGCACAGGAAGGCAGACATGCAGGAGACTACAAAATTAAGGGGTAAGCAGAGGGATGGCGTAGTCAAGCGGAAGCAACATGTGCTGTCAAATGTTCAGGTGGGAGAGCAATTGCGGGATATGAGACCTTGGCTAGCCTGGAGAATACACCCTTATGCAACAGTATATTGACTTCACGATGCTGGTTTTGGAGATGCTGGTCTCTAATCTTATCTTGGTGGTCTGTGAAATATGCTGAGAGCTCAGGGGGTGTCAGCTGCTCCAGAAGAGTGGCAATGCTATTAAAAGAAATTCCTACTTCTACGACTTCATGTCATGTCTTTGTAAAATAAGCATGGATAGAGTTCCGACTAATCTTAATTTTTGAAGCAAAAAGGCAAGCATTACTAAATGCTCACAGATAATCTGTTTTTATATAATGCATTTCTTTCTATGGGATCTTACTGACTTCTCTTTTATTCACTTACTATTTTGTTTGGCAGTTTCTTTGCTTCATGCTACATTTTCTTCATTGCAGTTATCATAATTCTCACAACTGTTTAGTTTGGGATTTTGTTTGTTAGTTTGTTTTGGGTTTTTTGTTTAGTTTTTTGGGCTTGTTTGTTTGTTTTAAAAATATGTTTCTGGCAGGAAAAAACAAGCCAAATCAGTTCTCTTCCTCCTGAGTTCAAGTCCTATAGCCTGGAGAACTATAATGATACTGGATAGAATGATTTCCCATATAACTTTTGGTGTATCAAAAAATCTGTGAAAGCCAAGGCAGAAATTAACTGCAGTATATACAGCAAACATGAGGAACAGCTCTTCTTCATGCAAGATCATTTACAGAATGCTGGGACAAGCCTGAGCCAGTTATTGGCTTATCCATTATGATGTCCGGTGAAGGTAAAATTAATATGGACACAAATACATTAAAAATGTGAATGTTTAAAGTTACTGTTTGAAGAGAAAGCATGACAATATCTTCAGTTTCTAACTACTGCATTCATTGTTACTGCAATGGAAGTGTGGCACGCTCCAGCCAGTAGCTCTGATTGACGGAAATACTCATATTGAGCCTTGACTGACTGCATGTAGGTCTTTCAACAATGGGATTTAACATTCTGACCTAACATTTAATGTATTAATCCTAATTTTATGCTGATACTAAGACTCTCTGCTGTATTAAATCAACCTAGGTTAATTCAAAATTACATCTCTCCCACCCACTATCAATAGGTCCACTGTTTGGTTCCACAGAACTGACCACCCACTTTTATGAGAATCTGCAGTGAATTAGAAAATCTGTCATTGCTGGAGGAGCCGGACAGCTAGGATATGGCCTGTCATTCCTTCCGTACAATACACACCCTTTGTCCGCTATCTCTTAAACTAACCTGACATAACTTAGCCTCCTGGTCAATGGCATCTTTATTCTCTCCCAAGGAATGCTTCATTCACCAGCATTATTAAGAAATTTCTGGACAATGTTTAGTAGCTGCGCAATCATCCAAGGTTCTATTAAAAAGCCATCTGGGTAATTAATAGCACATTTGTTCTCAGCCTCCTCCCAATTTGTCCATTAGTGGAATAAAAGCACAGGACAAAGGGTAATGTGGTTCAGTTATATTTTACAAGAATTCTTCAGGAAGTTGAAAACACATGATAGTTTTCCAAAGATACATACGTTTATGGGGACTCTACAAGAGCTGCAAAACTGCACAAACCAGGGGCTCTTAATCAGGCTTCTCCTCTGTAGATAGCAGATCAACTATTGACTGTAGGCTGCTTTGTGCTGATGCTCTCCAGCCTGAGATGGGGAGGGTGTGTGAATTGTCTCCTTCATCTCAATTCAATTACAGCTGATAAAACCAATTCCAAGATCCACGTCAGGGCACCACATCAAACACAGCACGAATGACTTTTATACTCTTTCACCTGATATTTGAAGGCTTTTCTGAGGTTTCTTTTAATGTCTCCTCTTGAAAGCAGAATTACAGCCTCAGGCTGCACTCTGTGAGGTGGTTTTATTATTTCCCTTTAATTTGTTCTTTCTTTTTCTTCTCTCTTGAAAGCACCTGAAGAAGAAATACTTTAAGATATCATAAGTTTGTTGAAAAAATTAAGAAATACTCCTCTTAAGTTGTGATTTTAGTCCCTTTATTCTTTTTTTTAACTCCTGTGAAATGAACTATTGCTAAATAGCTATGCTTCAGCAGCAGGGATCTCTCTTGCACCACAGAAAATTAAAACTAATGTTTGTGTGTACTCAGTTATACTTGAGCGTAGGGCTGAGCTGGTAAACTCAGTGATGAGCTCAATAGGACTGTGATGATTTATGCCATGAGTGGATCTGGCCTCTCAAGAAAATAAGCCTGAAATTCATCACCCAGAGAGATTTTTCACATAAATTCTGTTGACGAAAAGTTGGATTGTGAATGAAACGTGATTTTTCATTAAAAAAGTCTCTGCTTTCTGTGAAAATTTTTTGTTTCTTGGGATTGAAAAATGAAATTTCTGAAAACCAAGACATTTATTTGCCTATATTGCCTCAGAGACTCATGAGGATTATATTTCTGTTGTTTTATTTGTCTTAGTGGGCTGTGCACTGCAGGGAAAAATGGAGTTCTCAAATGAATCATGATATGACAGTGTCGTGGTTCACCATCTCATACAGATTGCAGAATAGATTCAGATAGCCTGTCTAGGCAGCCCGTTGTGTCCATGCTTTGCACATGCTGTCCAGAGAACCATGACAGTGTTTCGGAAACCACCAGCCTTCCACTTTTTTTGATTTTAATTTTCTTAATTAAATAAAGGTGAGGATGCTGGATTGCTTTTCTGTTTTGTCCTGTTTTAGTCTTAGCAGATTCCCTGGGAGGTGCAGCTACTCAGTGTTATTTGAGCTTTTTTGGATCATACTTTCCTTTCTTACTGGTTCTTTGTTTTCCACACTAAGAGCAACTCTCCTTTGTCTTGTATTTTGGTGGATAATTGTGGATCACTAACAAGCACTGTGCGAAATTAACATTTTCACCATATCTGGTGCATTTTTGCAGCTAATGGAATTTCCACCCAGGTGGCAAGGAGCCATTCTTTATAATTCTTTTCTCCAAGCAGCAAATAGAGCTGTTTATTTATATGACTTTCTTTGTGAAAGAGTTTTCCATTGAAAAATGGAAAAAAAAAATCCTGTTTTCTATTCAGATCTAGTCTAGGAGATAAAAGACCAAGTCCCAGAGACAGCTTTTCCCCACCTTCGTGGAGAGTGTTGGGATTTCAGTCTGGATTTGAGCCAAAGCAAAGAGAGTGCACAGCACAGAAACAACACAACACACACATTGGGTTTTTAATGTACTTTGCACTCCAAAGCTTCCCCTCACACTTGTGTGAAGGAGCTCTTTCCACAGCACTATAAATATTTGTTGACACTTCACAGCCTCAAGTGCCTGTAAGAACACTGTGTTTATAAAGTAAGTGCTCTGTAAATACTTAAAGGACTTAAGGTCAGTATGTCTGACTGTGCAGCACCCATATTTAAGCTTTGTTGGCATGCTGTAGACCTACCAACTTAAGCAATGCTCTCAGTAAAAGTCACCAAAGCCCTTCAAGTTTAACTTTAATTCTGAGAGTAATCTCATTAAAATTAACAATGCACTCATAATTCTGCAGATTCCAGTGGACATGCGGCTGCCTGGCTATTGCCACACCAGGCCAGGAGGCTTGCCAAACTTTTTTTTTGGCATGACATGACTTCTTCTACACAAAATGTTCCTTAGTGTCTTCATTCTGTACATCACACTGATATATTCTTTAGCGCCATATTGGGTAACAGTGCCTCTCTGGGTGATATTTCTGTTGCCCGTGCTGTAGAAAGAGGAGCAACTCACCCCCACACAGGGCACTGGGAACCTGAGCATATTTTCTGATTTCCTTGTGTGAAAGAATGTGCACACCTCTTCATACATCCTAAATGAAAAGGGACAGGAAGACCTTGTGGATGAAGAAAGGACAATGGTACCAATGAATTGTGTTAAAAGTCTAAAATCACTCAGGTGCAAGGCACATGTGGTAGAGAAACATTTAAGAAAGGTTTCCACCACAGTCCCTCAGCTCACAGATTCCACAGATCCCAGATATCACACTCACAGCCTTGGGAACCTTCCGGGCAGTTAGTCTGTCCAGAGTTGCCAATGACACTCAATCAGTCAATCATCATTTGCACGTGCCCCAATTTATGTCTACATCAGCCTATAAAAGAGAAGCTTGCTGTCTTAGAATAGTATTTAGGTCTATGTCTGTGCATGCTATTGGTGTAAAAAACACCTAAATCTCTAAATCTATAAGCAATGCTGATTGTATCTGGTGCTTACTAAAATGACTGAACCCGTTTTGTCTAAAATTTGCGCTATTATTATTGTTCACACCTTCTCTTTGGGTTTCACTTTTTCACTGTCTCTCATATGAAGGCTTCCCTCCAAGGGATTTACAGGGCTCAACTGAGATGCACAAAATAATTTAAAGACTTGTTTTAAATCCGTGTTCAAAGTGTACTGATGTTTTAAGTGTTAGGGAACTTCTCCAGCTTGCTCTACAAGCTCAGACAGAAGACTTTTTAGAGAAACTGGAATTTCTCTGGTTCAGAGGCGAGACAGGCTGTGTTTCAGCGAGGAGAGTGGGGCATTTCTTACGTCTTGGCTGAACTGACTTGAAGAAATTGGCTCGCTTGCACCTGAAGTTTTTAACTGAGTTCAGGAACTTTTGATTGCAGGGGTGCACTAGATACAAGACAAAAATGACTGGTTTTGCAGATCACATAGCAGGACATTTTCATTCCATACCTCTATTTTACCTACACCATCATTTTCCACAACAGAAAATTTTTTCTTTGCTTTTGTGTTTGGGACTATCTGCATACTGAAAGAAGACTGATCCTAAGCTACTTACATTGGATATTTTTGTCCCATCGACTTTCTGACAAATG
The DNA here is from genome assembly GCF_003984885.1 of Neopelma chrysocephalum. Lineage (NCBI taxonomy): Eukaryota > Metazoa > Chordata > Aves > Passeriformes > Pipridae > Neopelma > Neopelma chrysocephalum. Next base: position 9,627,136 of record NW_020897689.1, on the reverse strand, counting down.
AGAGCTGCTTTCTATAAAACTTAAAAGCACTGCAAGCTGAACTGTTTCTGACCTGTACTTGACCTACTCAGCTTCATGTACTCTTGACAGACCTTTCAACAGCAAGCTCACAAAACTCTCTTTTTTTACATTACTCTTGAATAAAGCTGTTAGGCTATTTTTTTCCTTCACTATTTTAGTTTCATTGACCTTTGCATTTCACTATTTCTACTAGCTCCTTCCTCCTCATCTTGTAAGAAAAGCACAGAGAATGTTTTATTTTGCTACTCATGCCAGAGTGCATTTCCAAATGGTGTGAGTGCACTGAGAGATGCACACGAAAGGGTTGAACAATTTAGCAAAAACACCCTTCTAATCACTTCATAGTTATTCTAGCTGAAAATCTGCATATGGTGAGCTAAAAATGCTCTGTGGGGTTCTCAGTCATTAGAGGTGGTTAAACTGAGAAGGAAAAAATCCCGCAATTTCCTCTCTTATGCTTTTCTGTTTGTATCTCTCAAAACAAAGTGTTTCATAGTCCACATAACTTCATTTTAAGTAATTCCATTTTTAGTTTTCTGAGTCCAGTTTTGTGACGTATTAAGTATATCCTGTGAGGTGCTGAATATACTGAAAGCAGTAAACACTAAGCATTCCCTTGAAAGCTTCTCAGTGACAGAAAAAGTATAAGTAAAGTAATTTTTCTTCATTGTCCTGTTCATCAAAAAAAAACTAAGTTAGGCCAAGATGATTAAGCTACTATTTTGGTTTGCTTTCAAACAATTTTCAGTTTATGGGGTGAAAAATAATTAATTTTTCTTAACATGATATATCTTTTGCATAAAAAAAATATACATGGGAATTTATCTATTTTCTGCTTTGTACAGGCAATTACAAATTAGGATAAATAGATTATATGGAGTCACTGAAGGGATCACTGAAGGAAATGCCGTACACTTGAGAACACTTTTATTTGCTCAGTAAGACAACAGCAAAAATCATCATGCTGTACCAGACCACTGTAATAACTTCTTCCAGTGATTAAAGACAAAAGTCTGCTATATGGAAATCAACTTGGTTTGTCCCTGTTAAGGTAAGCTCATTAGATAAAACAGAATAGAAGCATATGGACTACATTCAAACAAATAGATTAGGGACTAAATTTACCTTATAGATCTACATTACCCTGTTCCACACTCATGAACTTCAGTGCTTGAATGTGATACACAAGGAAATCAAGAGGTCCATGCTTCAAGGAATATTTCCTATTTTGATGTAGTACATTGTCTTCTAGTTTCTGCTTGTGCTTTTCATACCTTTCCTACTCTCTGTGGAAGAGGTGGTCTCAGCACAGGCTCTGAAATGACAACAAAGTAACTTTTCTAAAGAATTCCATGCAAAGGAGAGAGGAAAAAGGAAAGCTTATGCCTGCCTTACCCTTCTTTTGTGCTGTCTGGGACAATAAAATATGTACTACTGTGTCCTATGTCTCTGTCCAGTGGAAGACTTCAAATCCATTCTAGGCACAAATACAACTTTTTTTCCTTAGGATAAATAGTAAATTTGATAATATATTTTTCTGCTCCATCTTCCTTTTTGTAATCTAGTTTTCCTGTGAATACAATGTCTCTCTTACACAGGGATTCTAGAGCCATCAGTGCAACGAATGTTATGTTGAAACACAGCATATGCACAGTCATCATCCTTGATGATGTCATCAAGCAGGTCTTAGTAGGCGTAGTGTAGTGTTGTGTTTTCTGCTGTGTGTAGAAACAGAAGATATTATGGCTATGCCCTATTCACCAGCGAAAGCCTTCCATTTTTTGCCTGTGTTCCATAAAGATTGTTGTCAGAAAAGGAAGGACTACAGGGAGACCTGGAATTCCGGAGTCTGAGATGATAACTGAGTTAGATTTGTAAATAGCAAACAGATGATGATGAAGAAATTTTTTCATTGACTAATAATGAAAGCCAACTGAAAAGTGCAAAGATTAAATAATAATGTGTCTGGAAGCCATACATCGTAATTAATCTACTTGTCCTGTTCATTTAGACTCCTACTGAAGGGCCTTTGCCAGAATGTAGTAATTAAGAAAAGGACATAGCTAATTCCCTATATCCCTACAGATTGATTTCCTGATTGAAAGTTTTCAACCTGATCTCTTCTTGAGTTAGGTTGCTAAAGACGCTTTATAGCACTAGTTATTTCTGGTTTACAATGCACTGTAGTTTATAATGTCAATTGTTAAAAAAAAGATCGAACATGTTATTCCTAAAACAGTTATATGAAAATTATTAAAAACTATTCAGATGTTTTTCTGGTTTTGAGCTTTCCTATGTGGTCTTGTCATTGATTTTGTTTTTCTAAGTCTGAAAAATTCAGATTTTAATGCATATATAAAAATGTGCCCTTCCCATCTGGCTGTTTGTTGAAGACTTCATTTTTCTACCCTAAGACTCTGATGTAAGATATACAGTTCCCATAATCTATCAATTTGCTGTTATCTTCTTCTGCTTCTCTTCACATCCTTCCTTGCTCTGATCCAAGTCTCCTGCTCCCATCTGATCTCTGTTTGAGCCAGCCCCACATTTCCTTTCAGAACCTCCTCGCCTCTCTCACTCTCGCAGTTTGCTTTTTCAATGTTCCCCTGGTCCTTGGGATTTCCACTGCTTGTATCTTTATGTCCCCTTCAGCAATTTCCCCATTCTAGGTAGTTTTGTACCTCATATGAACCTTTTTATATTAAGAAATTCAACCTGCTTTCAAAGAGAAAAAAACACCACTTCCTGATGTTGTAAATATGAGCTCACAGCTCTAGAAGTGATGTTAATTGTTTTCAATTTCTCTCTTGCCTCTCAGGATTATTGTTAGCTTAAAAGTATAATGTGGATAACACGTGGCTTCTGTACAAGTGATGTTCACACCTTCTGCTACACTTCCTAATTATTTCAGATGAATCATCATAGGAGAAACTATTTACACATCCGGAAAAAAATTCAAGAATCAGAATTTTGTTCCTACCCATAAAACAACTGTGGAAAAGTTTGCCTAATTAGGAAGTCTACAGTCCACTTCATTTTTGCAGTTCACCAAAGCAAGGAGATTCCTGCATACTCGCTTGGAAAAAAGAAAATGCTTGCTTACATTTGGTTTATTAGCAACCATTTCTTCACATGTTCCTTCTCTTCTTTATCCTGGAAGTTGAGCAGCTTTTTTCCTCGTTCCTCCTTTAATTCACAATGTGTTGGACTATACATAGCTTTTCTGGTGATGTAGCTGACGGATTTTGTGCTTGTGTGAATGAGGAATCCCTGGCAGAACTGTGCATTCTGATCTACCATAAAACCCTTCCTGAAAATTGTTGCCTTGGGAGACTAAACAAAAAATGAATACAAAATTGGAAAGATCCTTTTTTCCATGGATGGTTCCTCATAATCTAAGTATTGTCATACAGTTCTTACAAGGTTATCTGCTTCCACAGATTTATTTGGAAAGGCAGAGGGAGAGGATGGGTAAGGTTAAATGCTAGGGTATTTCAAGATGTGTGATTATAGTTTCAGATGCTAGTCTTGTGCGTAAGGTTTCCCTTAATAGTCTGTAGAAGCTTTGTATAAATCACTCAAAAATTATGTTGGATCTTGGGAACTGAAGTGCAGAAGCTATCCACAGCTCTGTGTAAGTGCAGTTACAACAGAAATTTGAAAGAGAAAAGCGTGACTGCAGCCAGGAAGTAAAAGAATATTTTGCATATCTGAGCAAGTTTACCTTTTGTGGCTAAAGGACTTCAGAGAACCTGTTGTAGCTAGAATACGGAGTGGTGTAGTCTCAATATGAAAGAGGTTATCTTGGGGTAGAAATCCTTATTTTCTTCTGAGTCCTTAAACATATACCTGTTTGAACATCAGCATGAATTGCCATCACATATTGGACTGCTTTTAACATAACTCACTAACATAACACAAAAGTAATTTCCCTGGTTGCGCCTGTCAACGTCATTCAACCTGAAAGATTTCACTGCACGAAATGGATGCTTTATGTGTAACATTCTGGAGAATTGTGAATGAATCAAGCTTAACCTTAGGGCCCTAGGAAGATACAGGAACACTCTCTTAAACAAAACAAAACTGTAAGCAATAAAGGAATGAGAAATATTAATAAAAATGTAATAAGTTATAATACGATGAAAAACAGTCAGAACAGATTGCCAAAAACAGTTTGAGCCAAAGCTAGTTCCAAATTTAATTTTCTTCTTTGCTGAATAGGTAGTGTGATGGATAGACAGGAAACAATAATAGTGACATATTTTGCCTCTAGGAAAGTTTTTAAAAATATGAGCTCCATGTGCCATATCCATAACTTATGGGAAAATAGTATTCTGGCTTTCTTGGGTCAAAGTTAGGTCAAGATCAGTAGATGCAGAATTGCTTGAAAACTTGTACCTAAACAGTAGCTATTTCTGATTCTCTGTTACGCATATAAGTAGGATTCTGGAAGGGCATCTTCAGCCAGTATCGTTCAACACTTTCAGTATTGACTTGGTTGATTAGAGATTAGAGAACATGTTTACAAAATAGACAAATAGTAAAAGTCTGTGAAGGGTTACCAGTAGACTAGAAGAAAGAATCAGCATTTAAAACATCTTTGAAAACTTGAGAAGTCAAAAATCAATTAATTGGATTAATTGAATTAATTGAATTCCATGGAGAAAAATGCAAAGGAAAGAAAAAATTAGACCTCTTCAATGTGCAGGATAATTGGTTGAGGTAGTAATAAACAAGTTAAAAAAATAAGGTAGTAATAATTAAAGGGAAAAATAAGAACCTAAGGGAAACATGGTTCTGGTTTTTAGTAAAAACCATTCTATCTAAAATTCAAGAAAAAATATTTTATTTGTTTTTTTATTAGGCTTTATCTGGACCATCATTTCCTTATTGGCATACCTCCTTTCAAAAAAAGATGCAGATCAATGGCAATAGCGAAACAGCTTTATGAAATGTAACCCACAGGAGACATTAAATTAATTATTAAAGATTCATCTGGGAGATATGAAAAAATTAACTATACCTGAGAAAGTCCAAGTGTCACCCGCTGGGGATGACCTAGACAATGTTTTGAGGCCTCTCCATTTCTGTGTTACATGGTTATAGAGATGGACTCAGTTCACTTTGCAGTGACATTTGTCATGTTTTCCTTTTTCATGCTTTTTGAGCTGGTGATTCAGGAAGCTGGGGCAGGTCCAGACATGCATTAGAGTTAATGGATGTTTACACAAGGAACAATGTCTTTGCATTTGAGGTATTTAAAAACAGATGAAATCAGAAAAAGGACCTCAGTGGTGCTAAACGAATTGGGATGCATGTCTGTGTACTGTGAAAGCTGCCAGATCTTCCCTAACATGCCAAAGCCACAAGCTAGGATTATTATTTATCCATATACCAGTCAATTCAATTAAGTGCCAAAGGTGTTACCTTGCCCATATTGCTGCAGGTTTTGGCACACTTTCAGGACACAAGAACATCATTTCTATGAACAACCTGATGCAGAGTCTAGCAGTAGATCAAGTTGTTGCCAGACTCATCTTTATTTCTGTGGAGTTACGGAGGGGTGGACTGAGATATCCACTTACAATTTCTGCCGACATTGGAAACGTGGCTACTTACAGAATCATAGAATCATAGAATCATAGAATAGGTAGGGTTGGAAGAGACCTCTAAGATCATCAAGTCCAACCCCTGATCCAACTCCAATTACTATATCATGGCACTAAGGGCCACGTCCAATCTCTTTTTAAAAACCTCCAGGGATGGTGAATCCACCACCTCTCTGGGTAGGTTGTTCCAAAGCCTGATAACCCTCTCTGTAAAGAATTTCTTCCTAACATCTAACCTAAACCTCCCCTGGCAGAGCTAGAGCCCATGTCCCCTTGTCCTATTGTTGGTTGCCTGGGAGAAGAGACCAACCCCCACCTGGCTATAACCACCCTTCAGGTAGTTGAAGAGAGTGATGAGGTCGCCTCTAAGCCTTCTCTTCTCCAGACTAAACAACCCCAGCTCCCTCAGCCTCTCCTCATAGGACTTGTGCTCAAGTCCCTTCACCAGTCTCGTTGCTCTTCTCTGGACCCGCTCCAGCACCTCAATGTCCTTCCTGAACTGAGGGGCCCAGAGCTGAACACAATACTCAAGGTGTGGCCTCACCAATGCAGAGTACAGGGGAAGGATCACTTCCCTGCTCCTGCTGGCCACACTGTTCCTGATGCAGGCCAGGATGCCATTGGCCTTCTTGGCTACCTGAGCACACTGCTGGCTCATGTTCAACCTCCTGTCGATCAGCACCCCCAAGTCCCTTTCTGCCTGGCTGCTCTCCAGCCACTCTGTCCCCAGCCTGTAGCGCTGCAGGGGGTTGTTGTGGCCAAAGTGCAGGACCCGGCACTTGGCCTTGTTGAACTTCATTCCATTGGAGTTTGCCCATCTCTCCAGTCTATCCAGATCCCTCTGCACAGCCCTCCTGCCTTCCGGTAGGTCGACACTCCCTCCCAACTTGGTGTCATCTGCAAATTTGCTGATGATGGACTCAATCCCCTCATCTAAATCATCGATAAAGATGTTAAAAAGGACTGGGCCCAGCACTGACCCCTGGGGGACACCACTGGTGACCGGCTGCCAACTGGATGCAGCTCCGTTCACCAGCACTCTCTGGGCACGGCCCTCGAGCCAGTTCCTGACCCAGCAGAGAGTGCCCTTGTCCAAGCCGTGGGCTGCCAGCTTTTCCAGGAGTATGCTGTGGGAGACAGTGTCAAAGGCTTTGCTGAAGTCCAGATAGACCACATCCACAGCCTTTCCCTCGTCCATCAGGTTGGTCAAACAGGATCTGCCCCTCCTAAACCCATGTTGGCTGGGTCTGATCCCTTGTCCGTCCTGTAGCTGCCGTGTGATTTCACACAGGATAATCTGCTCCATAACTCTGCCAGGCACCGAGGTCAGGCTGACAGGCCTGTAGTTACCCGGGTCAGCCTTGCAGCCTACATGTGTGGACACTGTGGTACGGGCTACCAGGTGGGTGGACAAGTCTTGGGCCACATGAAGTTTGTCGTGTCAAAAGTGTCCATAAGGTGAGCTGACAGGAACTGCAGAAGTGAGAGAACTGCAGCATTTCCAGCGTGGTGCTGGCTTGCTGTTTTTCTGTGCTCATGCATATGGACCTCTTGCACAATGAACCTGATTTTTTTGAGGATGAAGGAAGTAATTTGTTGGGTACTGGGTCTGACATTTGGCTCGGGGTCCTCAGGGCAATCTTGAGAGAAACTTTTCTGAATTATGGGTTATGTGATGAAGACCATGTAACTCCTTAATACCTCATTTGTGATGGTGGAGAACACAGGGTAAATGACACAAAAGAAGCACAGAACTGTGACCTGATTCTTAAACTGATCTCCGTGTCTGTTGTCACAGCGTATCTTGATGGATGGACAAAAGCAGCCTTGTCCAGTTTGGTTCTGCTAAAGGAAGTGCACAATATGGTATTTGTGTGGCTGCAGAAATACTGGGCTTTTTTTTTTCTTTCTTATTCTAGTTAGTTTGATACTCCCCCTTTTTTTTTAATTAAAAAAATAAGAGCAACAACCAAAAAAAGATAAGCATGTTGGATTTTATTTTAAAGGTGCTGTCTTCTTCAGTGAAGTTAGCCATTTCACTAATGATGAAAATACTCACCAGAACTTGCTACATCGGTATTGAGATCAAAGTATTAGTTGAATAATTGATTGCCAGAAAATACACATACATTTTCAGACAAACACTTTATACCTTCCCCCTACCTTACTCAGAGTAAAGTAATAAAAGGCATGGACAAAAAGTTGTGGTACCTATTTGTCACTCAACTCATTTTGTTTCAAAAATAAAAATTGCCAAGTCACTTCATTAACTTATATCTTGTTCTAAAGTCAGCTACCAGTGTGATCTTGTGTTATTCATGTGTCGCTGAAGAGTATAAATAGGATATATCAGGTCTTTTGCAGTATCTTAGAGGGTTTCCATCTCTTCAACTTTATTAATTTATTTTGTTTTCATGCTGACGTCCAGGCGTCCTTGTCCTCAGCAGCCAGAAATAGCTGCTCAGTGCAGACATATCTGGCTCACACTTACCCTGCTGCCTACATGTCCCTGGCACAATCCCCTTCTCTCCCACACAGTCCCATCGTGTTCAACAGCAAATGCGAAGCCTCTAGTTTAAAAAATCCCTGAGCTTTAAAAGCTTTAAAAACTACGTGCACCCTTGAAAGAGATCAGAATTCACTGAGAGTTTTGTCAATGCACCAGGCTGTTCTTATTGGAAAGGAATTTATTTGATGAAGTTATCTGTGAAGACCATTTCCTAGGATAATTCCTCAGAACTGCCCCCATCCTTAGAGAACTGCAAACTCCCTTTCCCCTGCATAATCCTCAGCAGTTTTTGCCAGTCTTTTCTGGAAAAAAAATCTTTCAGTTTTAGTCACAGGGCCTAAGTTGATCCCTTTCCCAAAGATTTTGTGTTCAGGTACTGAATAAAATGCCTCTGCTATTAGTGATTACTTTTATCAACACAATGCTAGGACAGATGATTAAACATTTAACCATATGCAGTAATTATTCACATTAGTGCACTAGGCAGAATCCTTAGTGAAGTGTTAAATAGATTACTATGGCACATTGCACTTTACTGTGATAAAAAAAGATAAAGTAATAAAGATTTGTGAACAAAATAATGTGTAATTTGTAGGGAACAAGACAAGAGGCCACAGTACACAGAGGCCTGATTTCCAAATCATTTTTGTATGTCCTAGGATAATATTGGCTTTCAATGTCTTTCAAGACATACCTTTTACTTAAAATTTTTGAGGTTTTACAATTTACAATTTTTTTTCAAGTTTGACATTTTACTTATAATTTCCAGATGGGTCCCTATTGTCACTCCAAATCTTCAAAATCATACTTCTTATGTCCTCCACATCCCAACCCCTTCAAAATGGTAAGTGTGGTTTTGCATAAAACAGATGCTTCCCTTTAAAAAAAGTTTGTTACAAGAGAATAGACTTCAGGATCAAGGGAATTAGGTAAGCCGTGCAATTACCAGAAAATACATGCTCCAGTGCAACTGGAAAGCACCATCTGGGATGTTTCAGACTGTAGCAGTTCTGCAAAAATCTACTTGTTGAAAGAAATAGACACTGCAAGGGCATTTAATCATCTCACTTTCTTATATAAAAGGAAATCCCTGAACTCCTTTAGAATATCAGCTTTGGGTATAATTAGCCTGGTGATGATAATGTGCTTCACAGAGAGAGGTGGATTTTTTGAAAGATTTCAAGTATCTGAGAAACACATTTATTAGCTGATGTTATCTGTTGTCACCATCACCCAGTGATTTCAGCAAAATGGAACTGCAGAGACAATTTCACCTTAGGTACCCTGAGAGTTATCAAAGGAAAAGCACAAGACTGACCCGAGTGTCTTTAAGATGAATCAGAAAATTTAGTTGCAGCCACACTTTTGATTTTGTACTGTGATGTCTATCTGCAGAGTCCTTCTGACCACAGGCTATATGATGTTCTGCACTAGTATGTGGAGCAAACTTAAGGACAGGTATTTTTGGCAGCTAGTGGAAACAGCAAAAGATATGTTCATATCTTCACAATGAAAATAGCATTTCATTTCAAGTGTCGGCCCAATTCCCTCCTGCACTGTTTTGAAGGAAAATTCATTATCTTTAAATATCTTTTTTTAGTTGAAAAAGCAGTCAATCAGTCTGCATCACAAGCTAGTGACACTGTCTTCCTCAGCCAGACATATCTTTATTCAACTCGAGTTTTCCTCTGGTGCAAAGAGAAGGACCAGTAATATGTCTGACTTTGATGCTGCATCAGGAATTTAGTATATTCACTTTAGCCTTTGCATTTCTTTGTCACTTGGATAGAAAATGGTAGGTCTTGAAATTTTATTTATCAATGATGTCTGCTTCTCTATACTGCAGTTAGAAGACACTCCTTTTCATGGGCCAATTGTTCCTAAAACCTGGAGCCTCACCAGACCCTTGAGTCTTGGTGCTGCTTATTTTGATTGCCATGTAGTGCATAGAAGAGACTGAGTCCACAGAGCTGTTTGAAAGCGTGGCTGTAGCACTGGGGCTATACTGAAAACACCGGAGCTGATATAGCATATGTCCTTACACCGTACTGAAGGCAGACATGATCTAATGCTGATTCAAAAGTAATGTGACTGTTTTGCTCTCCTTGTATGTCCCACATACAGCTGATTATACCACTGTGCTAACATAGCACTGCAGATAGCTTATTTTACCCACTGTGTCTTGTAGACATCTACAATGCTATGGTGACAAAACTTCTGAAGGCAGATGCATTAACCAATCTTATTTTTTACTCACAGTTTATCATTATCATTCCAGAAAAAGTTTCCTCAGATGACAAAATTGGTTCATGGAGTAAGTCGTGATCCTTCCACTCGTGTCATGCTTTTAGACATCCTATGCTGCAAAGGTAAAACACTCTTTGTTCTAGGAGCCTTCAAAACCTGAACACTGTGATGGTACAAGTTAATCAGTGGCAAAACTAACATAAGTATCAGAGGAAAAAGTATCTACCACAGACAGGGTCTTGCTGAAAAGAACATTGTCTTGTTCCTTCAAATTTCTAGACCAGTCCATGATGACATGAGAACCTGTTTGAAGTGTCCAGAGGATACCTTTAGACATACCCCTGACATTTCCACTCTAACACCTACTTGGTTATAAAATCTTCTCTAAGGTGACTGTGATCATTTGTGGTGCGGTTACCAGCACAATTACATCCACATAAGGAGCAGCTTGAATACCAGCAAGGAAATCCCAATGTACTCATTGCCTATATCTCACTAGCCCAATATAAACTGAAGTCTCAAATTTCTATTGCATTATTGTGTAGTAAGGATGGTAGCTAGTATGCTTACTAATACCTTTTAATGGTTGAACATAAAAGGGAATTTACATAATCAGTTCAGGCAGCCTGGGTCCCCCTTTTCAGGTGTGAAACATGATTCTAAATCATATAAGCAGGTATAGCAAAAGTAGCATGTTACACAATGCCTGGCTTTGTTACAAACACAAGCTGCTCTTACTGGAACCTGAAATTTTGCCATCTATAGGACTTTAATCAAACCAACAGATGTTAGTCAGCTGACATTGCTTTGTTCACATGGAGGGTTATGTGCTGCTTCTGTGGAAAACTTACAAGAGAAAGCAAAGCACAGATCCTGAACTCTAAGCCTTGGGATCAGATGATGAACTACACTGGAGCTGCTTATATGTATGTCCCTTACAAAATGTTCAATGATTAATGTGTCTCCCTTCTGCTTATCATATAAGCCATGCTATTGTGTGATTACTCTCGCAGCACCATTACACCAAAACTCAAGTTCTAGACCAAAATGTATTATACTGTTTCCAAGCAGGGTCTGTTTTATTGGTGTGTGTAAAACTGCACACTTCCTTGGAAGCCAGCAGTTTTTGAGTATATTTTAAGTCAAAGGAGTAATGTTACCTGGCCTCTGTTATTCATTAGGACTCTCTTCCTACAGTGGGGCTTTTGAAAAACAGACAGAACTTTAGCTGCCCAATATCACTGAAATAGCAAGAAATTTTCACAAATATTTTTTTGTTGTTTTGGAAAAATTTGGAACCTGTGTGTCAGAGCAGGAGATTATAAGATAATCCATCTTTGTCATAATAATGATAATTTTCTTTGTCAAAATAATATTATCTTTTTCTGCTGCTCGTTTATTTCTGTTTTTCTGAATTTTGCACACCATTATTTATTGCTATATAAAAAGTGACAGAAGAGTGAAATTTGGCATGTTCAAAGAGTCCTGAGTCAGCACAGCACTTGCAAGGCATTTCAGTTCAGCTGTTCAGTCATTAATTATCACAAGACTAGACTAGTCCATTGCTTGCTCGCAAAAAAAAAAAAAATAGGAGGATCATGCATAAAAAGGAAACATAGATTAAAAATGCAGCTACAACACCACTGAGAGGGAGATGACTCATCAACAGTACACATGAGAGAAGGGTGAATGGTTGACGCTATAGATTGAGATCATCAGTTAGAGCATGGTTTCCTTAGCTTTTTCCTGTTTCAGTTGTAGTGATTGTATCTGACAGATTCGACATCGGCAGTTCTGTTGTCCCAACATCCAGACTTAAAGTGTTTCTTCTTATTGAGATCTGGAATTGTTTCTGTCCAGAAAACACTCTCTCCAGAGAAATGGATTTTGTCTGAGGGTATTCCAAGCTCCCTTGCACAAGGAGAGTAGGTGGGGAGCAAATATCCTCAAAACGAGATATAGTGGGCAAAAATGAGTTTTCTGTGCACGACTGAACATGCAGGGCCATGCTATCATGGTGCCGAAGTCAATATGAAAAGTTGTACGAAGAACTGAGAAGCCTTTATCTCAACCCACGAGTTTTTGCATTTTTATAGTTTCAATTCTCTCTCCCTGCCAACTGGGGGAGGATGAGGGAGCAGTTGGATGAAGTTGAACTGCCCACCAGGGTTAACCCACATCACCCCATGGGCCTCAGCACATTATAATCAAACACAAATCAGACTGGTTGGGTGAATTTAGGCATACTGACTCTTGAAGTTTTCTAATCAATAGTCAAAATAGCTGATAAAATTTATCATTGAATGTACATCGTCTTTGCTCAGGAACATTTGACCAGATGTGACTAACACTCTGTAGCTGCTGTCATTTGCATAACTGTAGGAAATTTCACAAGAACACTCCATTTCTAGCATATAGATTCTATATGCTAGACTTCATGGGGATGTGAAGATGGTGCAGTTTGGATTGTCCAAAGTCTTACAAACTGATAGGAAAGCCCAACACAAGAAAAAGAATATAAAAAATAACCTGTGCAGACAGAGTGGCAATCTTCGTTTATGTCCAGGAGTATTTTACCTCTGCTTAATTAAAGTATTTAATTTGTAATTCTAAATTAAGATCCTGTTTGCCCAACACTTGCTATACAACCATCGGGGAAAGATTTCCAATGTCTACCATCCATTCACTCTATGGACAACCTTACACTGTAGATGCTTAATGTTAGGTAGCTTAAACCTCCCAGTAATATCCAGTACTTTTTTAATAATTCTTTTTTTCTTAAGAATAGGCATAAATATGAACAAATATTATTCTCAAGCACTGAAAACACTCATCTTGAGTATCATGAATGGTGATTCTGGAACAGGTTTAAAAAAAAAGGGAGTCTTACACATCTGGGTCAAAGTGGGAGTTTCTGAGCTTTGTGTATTTAGCTCACATCAAGTTTGCTTTTCTGGGTGCAAAATCCTGTCCGGAGCTCTGAAGCACCTCTGGTTAACAAACACGCTCATCATCAGTATCTGACACTGACATTCCACCACTGACATTCCACACCACTAGTGGAATAAAAGAATGGAATTTTGCTGGGAGGGGTGGGAGGGATGCTTCTTTTGATCCAGACTGAAGACAAAAAAGTTTTGGCTATGGTAGCACAGTTTGTGCCTATAGAAGCACAGTTATTTTTGGAGGTTGCTATCCTTAGTAAAACAGCCAACAACCACAGAGCACATGAATCAAATTATTTTGTTTGCATATTTACAGTAAAATGTATTTGACTTGTCAAACTAACTTAATGGAATATTAACAGGCGTTCCACCTCTTGCTGTGTCTCTGCCTCTACAGTATGAACAAGTTGGTGAAAACCATGGCAAACAACCGCTAGTCGCTTCTGATTATAGAGAGCAGACATTAGGGTTGCAGAAATCCTACATCTTGTGGTGCTGTCTGGAAAGCAGAGGCCATGATTTGTGGGACAATCCTGACAAAAACTGCAGATTGTGGGATCTACCACTGTGCATATTATTTTAGAGTTAGTTCAGGAGAAGAATGAAAAACTGAGAAGATTACAGTTTGCCAATCCCTAAGTCTGACTGTTTTTCTCGGTCATATATCTCAAAAGAAAAATGTCCAAGAAAAGAGAGAATATGAGGAAGCAGCTGCTTGGCAGTTCTAGCTTGGCTTCTGCCATGTTGTATTTTGAGTTTTAGATTGAGTTCTGTGCTAGGAGGCTGCATCTGTTATTTGGATTCTAAGGAATATTTTTTTCCTCACTGAGTATATGTTTTATCATCCTCATTTATATGCACTCATTTTATCAGTTTTAAAATAAAAATTAATATTAAAACTGTAATAAACTAATGAAATTAAATATAGTCCATAGGCAGATATTGATTCATTTCCCTGCCTGAAGATTCTGTCAGAAATACTTTTTCCTCCATTATTTTTTACATTAGTAGTTTAGATCCAGTCCTATTTTTCCTGAAATTCTGCAAGAAACCTGACAATCATTCTGACAATGATCTGAACAATGGAATTAACTGAAACCATAGGGTATTTTTATTAAGATGACACAAATAAAATTCTAAATTTTTAAGTAATAATTTGAATCAGAGAAAAAGAAAACCATTTGCAAGAAGAAAACTGAAAAAAAATTCTTACTCCTTCACTTCAGTACCGAAATGATTTGCCAGGATAGTAATAAGCACATTTCAGTAAATTAGAAATGAATTTTGATTCGCAGCACTTAAATGTCTTTTTATACTCCCTTTTTATATTCACTCTTGTAACCATTCTAGTTAACACTAAAGTCCATGGAAAATTAATTTTCAGTCCATGCCAAAGTTAGAGAAGCTTATCAAGAATAACAATCTCTGGAGCAGTAGAACTTTTTTCCAAATTTCTCATTAGTGTTAAGATGCCTATCAACTCATTTTGGCAAGTGAAGGTATGACTGAGATAGTGCAGGTCACTGTTGCTTGAATTGTCTTCAGCCCAGCTGCACTTTTTTGCTAGATCTTTTTCCTGTTTGTTTTTTTCTCTTCACCATGTGAACCAATGCCTAGAGATTCAGCGTGAAAGATCCTACAGAGGTCTGACCCTGCTTTCCCACAAAGACCATGCACATTCATATATGCTACAATAACAATTTCTCTTTCACAATGAGCCCTGCTGAAGGACAAATGAACACAAAGAGAAAAATGGAAAGCAAGATCCCATATAATAATAATGAGAATGAATCACCAGGGGAATTAGACACAGAGGTATTTTGCAGGATCAGCCTACATATTGGAAATTTGCAAAGGCAAATGCAATATTCACACACACAGTACAGAAGGTGAGCTCCAGTGCAGCCATAATTTAAGAGAGTTGGAGTGATGCAGTCCAAAGCTGTTCCTATAGCAATTTTAAATATGCAACAAATCTTTGTAGCCAGTTGTACTGTGAATCAAGAGCTGCTGATGGATTAATGGAATATTTTCTCACTGGTTATTTCAAGGCATTTATCTTCTTTCTGTGCAGACTGAAAGCTAAAACATTCAGACAGCTCACATACTAAACTCCGTCAAGCGCAGATGTATCATCTCTTCTCCCTATGCTGAAAAAAGCACATATTATATATTAGGCAAAACCGCTAGCAAAAAGCTTGCTAACCTTGCTGGCAATTTCATAGCCTCCTTCCAAATAGTAACAAAGTGCATGTAAGGTGAAAGTAAATCTACCTTTGAGGCTATATAATTCCCCAGTAATTTTCTCACTCACATACGATTCAACTTACTATTTTGAAACCTGACATATAATGGATCTAGAAGTACAGATTTATTTCTCTGTATTCAGACTCAAAGCTTTTTTAGAACTATCCTGGCAGCAACCTGCTTCATGATGGAGCAGCTTCCCCAGCCAATATTAGGAACTCTCAATTTTCTGCCATTAAAGTAGAAAATCTCATCACTGAGAAGATTAATTGTTTCCCTTTTGAGCAAAGTAGGACTACAGGGACAAGGGGAGCTGCTGGGTATCCTTCTTCCTTTACATCTATCCGGAGAAGAACAGAAATGTCAGTTCTAGAGGCACAGTAGTGGGTATGTGGTCTGGGAAAGATAATGGGGGAAGGGTTTCTCTAACCACATCTAAGCCAGCTATGCCTAAATTGAATTCAAAGAGAAAAAAGCATCTGGAAAATTGCAGCAACTTAAAGTACAGTATTTTAATGCAAACCCAGGGAGGTAGCTGGGGTGTAGTGACATTTATCAGTAGCTACAACATAGAGTTCCAAAAAAAAAAAAAAAAAAAAGAGAAAGGAACAAGCTGCTCTCTGTCCTTGGCCTGATAATTTGCCTTTTACCTTCTGCATTTTCATATATTAGTTTGAAAAGCAGAGGACCAAAACAATCAACAACAGATGTTCCATACAATCAGTGTGGTACATGAATTCAGTTAACATGCAAATTTTCATCCCTGGGCTATTCATGTGGACTGCTGGGAAAACAGGCAGCCTGCTTTGCAAAAATAGATAGAAGGAGTATGATTAAAATATCTGGATTCAATCACATGTTTAATCACCATCCACTTTTTTTGTCTCAGCTACAATGACTGGTAGCTATTATGACAAAAATTTGAAAATGTGCATGACACACAGTGGCACCCAGGAGCCTTATAGGTGGTCTGTGTTTGATCAAAGTGATCAAAGCTTTGTTCTGTGTTTCCCCCTGGTCCACCTCACCACAACAACCTTAAATGCACAAAATGTGATTTATAGGAGGGTGTTCTATACTTTCATTCTTAGGCTAGAGTGTTATAAACTGCCTCTCAGTTTTTCAGTGAAACCAATAAATTATGTTCTCCCTCCTTAAAAGTAACAATAGATGACTATGTTGTCTATTCAGAAATGAATTCTCAGGGGTAATACAGGAGAACAGAGACTTCTAACCTACTTACACACAAATAGAAGGTGAATCCTAAGAATAATTTTGGTGTGTCCCAAAAAAAGCTTATTCAAACCATTCTGAAACTTAAGGGTCACATAACAGTCACCCCCGTGCTATTTTGTCATTTTCTTTGTAGTTGTGGATGGGTGCCAGAGGGGTGTAGGGAAAAGTAGTCGGAAAAATTATAATCTCGATTTCTTTTTTTAAAATCTAAGAAGTGCTCTGGTTAGAATTTTTGGCAAGAATATATATTATTTATTCAATGAATGATAAGCAAAATAAAAAAGAAGCCTTCTGGGGGATAGACTGGAAATCTTACTCTGGTAAGTGCTTGATCATGTGAAGAGTTCTGCTGTATTCAAAGAGGCTATTCTAGTGAGTTACATAATATAGCTCAAAATTAACCCAAATAAAATTGAAAAGGAAAATTGTCAAATGGCCTGAAGACTGTTTATAGTACACTGTGTATTAGGGATCACCCTAAATGGTAAAATAGCAAGTAAGAGGAAATTCTCTAATGGGGTGATCTGAGGATCACATATAGTATAGTACTGTGTTGACAAAGAAATAAAAGCAAGAGTCACTTTAAAGGAAATCCCAGGACACTACCAAAATTAGAATATTTACAAATATGGGTAAGATAAGCAGAATTTTGCTAAGTCTAGAGAACTGGACCCAAAAGGATAACATAGCATCTGACTTGGGAATATGCATGCTATGAAAGCAGAGGAGAAAGTAAACTGAAATCCATAATTAGCAGCAGAAACTTGGATTGGAGAAATGCCAAGAGACAGAACTGAAGTGGGAGGCAGTGGCTCTACATTTGCTGAAGCCAGCAAGGTGAACATGAGATTCATGACATATGTTCACTTATGGAACATGTTTTGAAATTTGCACAAATGGGAAATTAGCAAGTATTCATAGTTCTGAGAAACAAATGGTGTCTGATATTATTCTCCTTCATTGGGGTTGTATTCTGGTCCCAATAAATTACCTCAAGCCTTTACTGAAAATTCCTTTCATAGGCAAAGGGGCAGGAGAGGCAGAGTGAATTTAACTTTCAGAGGATGAAACTGAGTGAATGGTTTTGGAGAATTAAGCCTTTCAGCCTGAGAAAAATTGAACATCCAGTAATTCCTGTATCCTTTCAATGTGCCTCAAGCTATGACAACCCAGCCTCTCCCTGGAGTACCAAAACAATACCCATGTGTCTTCCATTACAGAACATAAGTGACAGAAAATTTCAAATACAGGGTAAAGAAGAGAGATTGCAAGTAAATAAATAAAGAGTCATGATACCTGCTGCTAGGTGTGTCAGTACACAGATGATGGGCTATGAGAGCAACATTTACCCTGGTTTTGTACCAGTTCTGTTGGCAGTGGGAGGCTCATGTCATTATTTAGAAATGGAAGGCTGTAGCTGAGCTATTTAGATGAAGAAGACTGAGTGCTATAACAAGAGAGGTAACATATGCCAGTGGATCAGATGCAATTTGTACATTTTAACATTGAAACATTCTGTCCTGATTAAGGCTTAATTGAACAAAACTAACTCTGCAGACTTTTTGGCTACAATGAACACAAATATTTAAAATGCGCAGTTCTTGATTAAAACAGTGATTGTGCAGCACGACTAGCAGAATTAATATTTAAACAAAAAGGAAAGGAATGAAAACATAAAATGTTCCCAAGTTACCCAAAGAGAACTGCAGTGGTAAAGATTCTGAGGTTGGTCACTGTACATTATAAAATGAATCTTTTTCTTTATTAAAACAAAGAGACATTAAGTACTCATTCTTTTTGGCTTTTAAGTTGGACTTGGTTGGTCAGCTGACCTTGTCACTTTTGAAAACCACCTTCAAACTTATTTTTCATTCTTTTTATTTGTTAGGCAATTTTGATATTTGCCTGTGTTCTCTAGTGCTGGAGAACAAAACTGAAGAAGGAATTCTTAGTGAGCTGATGGTAAAGTGTCTGGAGAAGTTTCAAAAAATGATTTTTTGCTTTCTCCAAACATTGTTTATTTACATAAGCAACCCTTTAGTAGTCCTACCTTTGGTCAGGCTGTTTTGGACAACACAGTAGAAGATGGAGACAAGAGGCTAGCAGAGAAACCAAGAATTGTTACTCATGAAAGCTAATCTATTTTTCAAGTCTTTCCATTTGTTTCCATCAAGGAGTGTGTAAGCAGCCTTTCCCACCCAAGTCTCATGGCAGGATTTAGCAGTTCCTCTCACAGATCCAGAAATGATGCAATCGACACTCTAATTCGAGGCCTATTCACAAGAATGAGTTGTGGTATTAATTTCAGATGATGTGTGAAATTTCCCAACCTTCCTTTTCCAGAAGAATTGCTTGTTTTGCAGGAGCAGGTCTCATGTTCTGACAGGTCCCTGAAGTACAGAGCTACATGGCTGTTGACCTTACACATGAAGTGTGAAGGTCACCAGAATAGCACTCTTAGCACTAGAATTAAGAAGTGGGCCTGCCTATTTAATATGTGAAAACCAAAAGTATTTCATGGAAAAGACCTAGTAGAGGAGAAGCATTACAGTCTACTGAGCATAGCAGGGTACTGAGTCAAACACAGTAAGTCTTTCAACATAGATTAAAAAAAAAAAAAGAAGAATTTAAAATTAAAGATGTTAACACATACTCCATTGTTACATTAAAGTGGCAACAGGCTATGAAAATGAGTAAGCAGTAAGTTTCTAATGGGACCAGATGGCTTGTAAAGCTTTTTGAACAACTATTTCATCTATGAAAGTGTACCTCCCAAGCCCAAACCTTTGTAGACAAAAACTTTCTGTAAAAGTCATATTTTACAACTACTGTACAAAAATGCCTTGCCATGAGAGACTATCATCTGTTTACTATATAAAATATACAGATCTCTGTGTTTTTAATAGAAGACTTTTTCCTTTAACAAGGCAGATGGAGGAGCTTACATGCATAGAAAATTTTTTTACTGCAAAAATGTGTACAAGATATAGTGTAGGAATGGCATGACATTTGGGCAAGATTACAAATTCTCGCTCTGGGTGCTGCTCAGAGACAAGCAATACAGTTATATTTACTTAATTCCTGTGGCAGTGGATGTAAAACTCACTTGTCAAAGAGCACAGAAGATACTTATGTTAGCTCGGGTCCTTTTATTCTGCTAGTAGACCCTACCAATTTGAGAAATTTAAAAGAAAGTCTGTAGCTAGAGATTATTTTTAGCTCACATACATATGTCTGTGTGACACCTCCTAGAGGTGTTGATGCCCATGCAATGGAAAATCCTTCCTTATGGAACTGACCAACTGATGTACCACCGTTAAACTGGAAGTGAGTTTTGGACCATCTTGTTCACTCAGTCATGGACTTCAACACTTCACTAAACAAATGGCATTTTAACTGAGGTCTGATATCACAGATTTGTAAATTGCAACCAAATGTAATTACTAATATACTTAGGTCTTGAACAGCATTCCTTAAAGAGGTATTATGCAAGTAGTATTTTTCAGTTATTAAAGTTTTAAGTTATCTATAGAAATTGTTTCTCTTAGCAACAATACATTCCATATTAATGCAAGCAGCTTTTCAAAAGACTTTTTTTTTAAAAAAATTCACTGTATTGTATCAAAAGTTTCTTATTATTGATAAGATTTCTTATGGATTTTTACTTGCTCCCATATATCTATAAAATCTGTACCAAAAAAACCCTGGAATTTTGGAAAGGAAAAGAAAGAAGAAAGAATAAAGAACCAAAAAAAGAGAAGAAGGAAGAAAGGAAAAAGGAGGGAAGAGGAGAGGAGAGGAGAGGAGAGGAGAGGAGAGGAGAGG